>NC_068285.1:23370356-23682856 GCF_025860055.1 Xyrauchen texanus | reverse complement strand
GACCGCTAAAATCAGTTTTAAAATTGTGATTTCCATGCCTAAAGTCATGTAAAAGAATAAAAACCTCGAAAAGTCATAGAAAAGTTATTGATTCTCTAATGACTATAAGTTTTTTTCTGGTTATGCAAAATATTTAATCTGCTATTGCAATTTCTACATATTTTTAAAAAGAAAAATCCTTCATGAAAAAATGTATTTGTCAACAGGTAAAAAATCCCCTTTATAATACAGGAATGGTTTAGACAGTGCCGTAACTACAGTGAGGTCCGTGGTGAGAGGTGCTTTGCACTGGCGCGTAACATCCAAGTTATGCCACTGGCATTAGATTTTAATGACAGTCGTGTAACAAAGCTTTCCATAGGTGTTTAGGTCATTGGCGATTTCTGTTACACTATCTCTTTTTATTGATGAACCATCAATATATTGAACATTTTATATCACGATTGTCCAATGTAAGTTGCATCATGAAAGAGTAGCTTGCTTATGCAAATAAAATAGTTAAAACATCTTTCAGAAAACGGCTTGAAAGAAATAAACAATCCATGACATATTACCTTACTAAACAAACAATAATGTACATAATAATTTGTTAGAATTATAATAATAAGTAATTAGACAAAATGTATTAATTTAAGTAAGCAATTCTTATTTTACTGGACTCTCTTGAGGAAAGTTACAGGTATGCAATACAAAATACAGTACAATGCAAAATAATATTGCTCATTCATCCAGTCTGAATAGAGGAAAATGATTAATTCTCCTTTTATGTGTTCCTGTGTGATGTACAGTAAGCATGTAAAAAGAAAAAGAAAAAAAAAGCCAGCGAATTGTCTGAGGAGGTCAGACACAATAGATGCCAAGCATTACATTCGCAAAGTCGATCTTCGAAGACCTTGATGTTCCTTGTTCCAACATTCATAGTGGTATCAGGAAGATTAAGACCAACGGAGATGAAGCCAGAATCACAGGATGTGGCCATAAGGGAACATTTTAGAAAGACTGCATGGAAGAATAGCTCAAATGTTAGAGAAAACTTCAACTGGCACACAGATTCAAGCTGACCTTTAGAGCCACAACTCACAACATCTCTTCAGTGAAAGGGCTATATGTTTAATGACCCAGAATGAACCCTGTGCTGACAGAGACATAATACTGCTCAAATGCACTTTAACAGCCAAAATACGCTTGAATAGAAATTCTCCTGATGATCAAATCAAAACATTTTGGTAAAACAAATTATTGCTGTGTGTACCGAAAAACAAAATGAAGCCTTCAAACACAAGAGAGGTTCACTGATGTTTTGGGTTGTTTTGTTGCCTTTGGCATTGGGAGCCTTGAACATGCATGATTTCAAGAAGTCAAGCGAAAGCTGAAACAATTTGGATTGCAATTTTGAGAGCAGTGTCGGAAAAGGCCATGGGCCTTCCAGACATACAAAAAAAAATTGTTCAGCATGATCTGATGTGTTGAGGTGATCCAACCTGTGAGGATGGATGAAAAGAGTGAGCAAGCATTTTTAAAATATTGCATTAGAGCAGTCCGAACTGGCAATATATAAGTATGAGAAGCTTATCATTGGCTCAAAGAAGCACTTGACTGCAATTATTTTGTCTGTACCGCTGAATATTAAGTCTTGGGTGTTATTGCTCTTTTGCTTTCTTGATTGAAGACATTATTAAATTGCGAATCAACAATAAAATGTCAGTTTCTTTACTGTGAAAGTTATGAAGTGCCAGGATTTTTACATACATTTTTGTCTCTTTCTGTGTTTTCAACAATGCATGTGTGGCAGCTTGGTCGGCACCATGTATGCAGCACATGTTTCTGGTTCACTCACTCTTTCTGTCTCTCTTTCTGCACTTTCCTTATCGTTGCCAGTTAGTAATATAAACCAGACTCAGAGATGGATAGAACTGAATTGTGTCCAGCCTCTGGACTTACTGAGTACCACTCACCACAAACTATTCCTTTTAAGAGTGTAACAAAGCGCCATTCTTAAAGCAATTGTTCCCCCAAAATGATCATTTACTCACTCTCATGTTGTTTTGACCCTTTTCATTATTTTTTATTGTTTCGACACCCTTTCTTCCATGAAACCCGAAATTTGGTGTTAGGTAGAATTTCGGAGTTGTCCTGTTCCATAAAACCAAATTGGATGTTTATTTATACTGTCAAATTCCAAAAAGGACAAAAAGCACCATATAAGAATCATAAAAGTAGTCCATATAATTTGCGATTTGTAATTACGTCTTCACTTGTGCTCTGTTAAAAAAATGTCACTTTAAATGAGTTGCGTCTGGTTTGATGTCATTGGCGGCAAACAGCACTGGTTCTCTCGTGTCATGTGATCTATTGTGACATTACGACCACAAATTAGATTTAAGAACTAGGGCGGAGTGGAAGATAAATGGTAAACAACAACTTAAATGTATTTTTCTATTGTATGATATAAGAAGACTTTAAATGTAGCACATAAGTATAAATATGGGCTACATTTATGATAGGATTCAAAGGGCTAAAGGCACCTCTTATGGGTGAATATATTATATTTATATATTTATTTTTATTGAATATTGATGGACCAACATAATTTGTGTGAAAAGAAATAATAACGTAAGGTTGTTATAACCCAACCTTACGTTATAACCCAATTTGGAATGCTCAATTCCCAATGTCCTCTAAGTCCTCATGATTGCGTAGTGACTCGCCTCAATCCGTGTGGCGGAGGACAAATCTCAGCTGCCTCCGCGTCTGAGACCGTCAACCCACACATCTTATCACGTGGCTTGTTGAGAGCGTTACCGTGGAGACATAGCACGTGTGGTATAGGCTTCACACCATCCACCACAGCATCCACGCACAACCGAGAGTGAACCACATTATAGCTATCAAGAGGAGGTTACCCCATGTAACTCTACCCTTCCTAGCAACCAGGCCAATTTGGTTGCTTTGGGGACCTGGCTGGAGTCAATCAGCACGCCCTGGGATTCAAACTAGTGAACTCCAGGGGTGGTAGTCAGCGTCTTTACCACTGAGCAACCCAGGCCCCCATAACGGGAAAAAAAAGGTGGTGAAGGAGTAAAAGGCTCCTATACTTGGGGTAAAAGGCCCCTAGGGGGTTTAAAGTGATATTGTGTAGATATAGGAGCAATAGTTATAGAACACATTTTTTTCAACTAATGCAAATCATTTTGAAACAGCAAGATGCTTTTTTTGAGTAACAAATTAAGATCAAAATAATTACTTCAGAAAAGTGTGTGTAACTTCTTGTTAATTTCAAACACATTTGGCATTTTATTACATCTCAAGTATTCTATAAACAAACTTCTATAATCTCTATAATGATTGGATGAGTCAATGTGAGCCCACTTTGGAAATGTTTCATAACAAAATCTATTCCCCCACTTAAAAAAAACAATTTAATAGGGGCCTTTAGGCCTTTAGCCACTGCAACTGTTTTTTATCCCATATACTATTCTTTCACTTATTAGACAGTTATTGAAAAATGTTTGACTTAATGACCTTAAACAAAACTGAAAATGATAAATACGTATTTTGTCTCAAAATAAACGTTTTAATTTTAGAGATTTTTATTAGCTACATAAATTTGCTAAATTTGTTTAAATATTAAAAATTAGATCAAACTGCCTCAAAATCAACCATTAGACACCACGCACAAAGATCTCATGGAACAGGAAAATTTGTATAGTGACAAATAGGTGTTTATGAAAGTCCTTTGAAAATTTTTGTTTTTATTTATTGTTTTGTAAAAAAAAATTATATCAATGGAGCCTTTTACATTGAAACTTTAGCCCCGTTGTGCCATACTTTTATGGTGCTTTTTGTCCTTTTTGGAGCTTGGCAGAATACCATCTACTTCATCTGTATAGTAAACAGAACCCTAGACATCTTGCCTAAGATCTCCTTTCATGTTTCACAGAAGAAAGAGAATAATATGGGGTTAGAATGACGCCGGGCTGAGTAGGTTATGACAAAATGTTAGTTCTTGGTTAACTATTCTGTTTAATTCATGCATGCACTGGTATCTTTCCTAATTTTTCTGCATGTAATTTAAAAATGTATCAAACATTTTTAATGAATGGTTTCATTTTATCCATAGTTCTCCTATTTTACCTTTTCTACAGTCCATTCACACATTCATTCAGCCATCCATCTATTTCTGCAGGAACTCTCAAGCCCGCTTCATACTACTCCTGTCCTCCCTCTGCTGCCCCCTGCTGCCAGGTTCGAACTTCTCTGCATTGCTTAGGAATGAAAGCCTTTCTTCTGCAGGATCATATTGTGTGTGCCCACTGGTGTGTTTGATGTTTTTTGTGTAGATTGATTTGTAGATTGATGATTGATTTTCAGTGAGCTCGAATGAAACTCTTTATTTTTCCATTTGATACTGCCTTTTAAACTGAATCCTATAATATTGTTTACTCACACAAATTTATTACAATGTAGACATTTTGAAAACATAAAAGCATTCCCTCTACACCCTTCTTGTT
Organism: Xyrauchen texanus; assembly: GCF_025860055.1. Lineage (NCBI taxonomy): Eukaryota > Metazoa > Chordata > Actinopteri > Cypriniformes > Catostomidae > Xyrauchen > Xyrauchen texanus. The sequence goes on along the minus strand of NC_068285.1, from coordinate 23,678,345 downwards.
TTTTTTATTTATTACTGTGTAATTTTTATGGCATGCACATTTAATATTACTTTAAATCAAAACATGTAGGCTTTCACCATGTCCTTTTAAAATAATGTTTGTGAGGGATCATGAAACAGGTGATACAAGTAATGTTGAACAGTTGTAAAATGTGATAGATAGACAAATGTTCATTAGATACGTTTCAAATAATGAACAATTACCTGCAAATCTTGCATTTGTAATATGAATTTGTAAATTAAGCATTTGTAAATAGCTTTTTTAAGCTGGCCACTATCGCAGAAATAAGTAAGACACTATCATATGCCATATTTTTCAATGCAAAGTCTGCACTTTTGAATTTTTGGACACAAATTTTAGATGATGTTGCTAATTCTCTTAGTCATCTTAATACTTAAATTCAGACTTTGAACTTATTGAGGGATTACTGGTTATGGACAGTTCACACACAATCATCTTTGTAGGAGAGTTTAGAGAGTGACTATTAATTTTCAGGATTGCACTGAAAGATTATTTAAAATTAACAGATCAATTGCCTATCCACTAAGACATATGTTGAATTACCATAGCAAGGCCTGCAATCTATTGCTTTGGAAAGGAAAACTATGTAACCATGGACACCGTTCCACTCATATTCTATTGCCATGGTTACAACTGTTCTCTAACTGTATCGCCATAGTGACAAGTGTCCTTTCGCCCACAGGGATAACACAATGCATGGCCACAGCAGCAGACATGGTAAGAACTACTGCGGTTATTTAGCTAGCATATTCAGCTACGTTATTGACAAGTGTATATTAGCATTCCTCAACTGTCAAAAGTCAATATATCTTTGTTTTCCCCTTTTCCTTTAAAAATATTACTAGGCCTGTTGTCTGCAAAAAACTGGGGACCCTAAGATTGTATGAAGCCCGGTGGTCCAATTCATCTAGTCAAGAACAACACAGTGAGAGGAAAGTGTTTGCTCAAAAAGGTTTCCTGCTGAACAGGACCCAGCTCACACTTGGACTTAATACAGAATCATTACTGACATATATACATAAATACAAAGATTCTGATCTACAATATAGGGGTAATGAGCCGCCTATCAGGTCGCCTGCGCTCTGGCGGTGTTCGTTTGGATTGTGACGCTCTGGCTGACAAGGACTGCAGTGAGGCTGAGGGCCCCTCTCCATGGGAGGGGGATGGAGAGCCTAGGGGCACATCTGTAGGATCCACTGGCTCTGATCCAGCCAACTCACTACATTACAGCTTTTTTTCACCTCCCTCTTTGGCTAATGGCCTGCGGAATCATGAAGACCAGCTTCAACGTAGGGCAAGGAGACGGAGGCAAACAGAATATGTAGAGCAAATACACACACATCAACAAATGCACCTTCAGCAAAACACACAACCACAGATGCATACACCTCAGCAATCACACCCACTCTCCCAGAAAAGCACACACCTGCAGCCTCATTTACACATTCCAATAGATGCACATATGTGGATGGACACAAATACACTAACACACAAGCACACACAAAAGGACATATGTGAACCTACAGGCAGTGGCTCGTCACTTATGGAGCTGGATCCTTCAATTATCCCAGAGGACTTGTCTAAAACTCCCAAGACTGAAACACATAATCTCTGCATTCAGTCAGCCCCTTTATTACACACCACCCCTCCCCCAAACAATCTGACACCTCCTCTATACAACCCTTCTTCTTTACTCAAGGAGGAGATAGAGCACAACCCATCGTCTCAACTAGAAATGGACCACACTACAAAATTAGAGCAAATTTGTGTAACAGGCCAAACAGCTGTTATGACCACTATAGAGGCTGAGAGGAAGTATACCCTGCGGAGCTCTGGTCGACCACGTTTCCCCTGTCATCTTCGGAAGTCATCCCGTTTACGTAGAGCTGCTGAGGAAACTATGTTTAAAAGAGAACTGGACCAAAAGGATGAAGAGGAGGAGGAGAACAGAGTCTGTAGAACAGAGGACACAAGGCTGGTGGAGGAGCATCCTCCAGAGGTGGGTGTGGTTACCTCATCGTTTGAGGTTTTATCATCACCAGCCATTTTTGCAGATGTAACACCAAGCCATAACATTAGAACATCAGAAGGAGAGGGCATTGTTACTCACCACTCAGTTAGAGGAAGGCGACAGGGACGTTTTACGGGTGTAAGAAGGATTGTGGTGAAAGTAGCCAGAATTCCTGTTCACATGAGCCGAAGACAGAAAAGCTACAAGATCTCATCATTGGAGCCAGTTAGTGCTGGTCCACGTGGGGAAGGTGTCACAATGGCAGAGGGGCTTGAGGGAGGTGTAGGAGGTGAGCCAAAAGCTATCGTTCCCAGAGAGCCCACTGCTCTTCTCCGCATGAAAAACAATGGAAAAAGTGTCATGGTGATGTTTCCACCAGGAGAGCTTCCTGTCATCTTGAAGCGGCGAAGGGGACGCCCTCCTAAACAAGCATTACCAGGGCAACCTGACATGCATGAGACCAGAGTAGGAGCAGCTAGTGCAGCAGAGCCCAAAAAAATACGGAGGCGAAGGACAGTAAAGCTGCCATCCCCTCAGCCCTCATATGTTAATGATACCAATGATGTTAAAGTAGAATATGCAGATGTTCTCTCTAAACTGGCCTTCTTGAACAGGCAACCTCCCAGTACTGGACGTTGCTCCCCTCCACGCTGCTGGACCCCAACAGAACCTGAGACTTTTCATATACCACCAGAAAATCCATCCCTTTCTACTCTTTTACACCGTCTCACAGGATTCCGCAGAAGAGGTGGTCGTGCAGGCTGTATGGGGAGTAGAGGAGGGGGTGCTGCTGGATCATCTGATTCCTTGAAGAGGTCATTCAGTGACTTCTTTGAAACAATTGGCAAGAAGAGGAAAGTCACCACATCTGAACCAGGAACTCCTCGGAAAAGAGTCAAAGGAGTTGCTGGGGGAATAACTAGGGCAAATTTAGGTGACTCTGCACAAGGAGAGAAAGTTAGAAAACGGCGGTCACGAAAGAATGGGGTGTTAAAAAATGGTCAGAATGCCCAAGAACAAGACTGGCAAAATGGGAAAAGTGGTTGGATAGGGAAAGCTGACAGAAGCATTTCTGAAAAAGCAAGTAATTATCAGAGTCATTGTTCCCCTCAAGGAAATTTTCAAACCAGTGAGGCTGGAAAGGGGGGGATGTACCACAGCCCTGGCATGAGAGGCGTAGGCAGTGTAGAGGAGTCTCAGAGTATGTTTGCAGGATACTTTCGCTCTCTACTTGATTCTGATGACTCCTCTGACTTGCTAGACATCTCCATGTCCAGTCCTGCTGGACGCCAGGAAAGCCGTAAACTTACCCCAGGATATGAGGGTGGCAGCCCAGGTGCAGCCCACCCTTGGTCTCCCGCCTTTTCTAAAAGAAGTTCTAAAGGAGTAGCCTGTCTTGGGGAAGGAGCATCATTACACTCACCTCAAACTCAGGCCAGCTTGGCAACTAAACCTTCATATCCATATAGTGGTTCACAGACTTCTCCTACCCCATCCTTTCCTAAATCCCCTGCTCTTTTGCTATCCCGTTCTCCTAGTTCTCCCCATCCATCTGGAGGTTTCCCTCAATATCCACCCAGTTATAGTACTGGGATCCTTCAAGGAGGAAGCATTTACCCCCTCCCTCAACAGCAGCAACAACAGCAGCAAAGGCCAAGTGACTGTAGCTACACATATGGCACAAAATCTCCCTCTGTTCCTTCAACACAGTGTCAGATGAGTTATTCCAACTACCAGGGATCTGCCAAGCGAAATTATAGTGGATATCCAGCCCCACCCCATTCAACCTTACAGCGAGGAGACTCTGGTCCAACCTCACCAGGTGTAAGTTATATGTCAATGTCAAAGTCTAGCCCCTTCTCCTTAACTTCCTCTCCCTCTGAGAGTTGTAGACAATATACCTCCACAACACAGTGGGGATACAGACAAGGGGAAATAACTGGTGTGGTGATATATATGGGACTCATCAGTTTCATGATTACTCTGACTATGGGGTAGCCGGAACTGGTTCAGAATCCATAGACATTTTGGACATCTCAAACTACACACCCCAAAAAGCCAAACAGCGTCCCTGCCCTGACACTCTCTCTGAATCCTCTTCAGACTCTTCTCATACTGGTGGAGGGGGGGTGGGTGCTACGGGGGGAGCATTACGCCCAAGGGATGTTCCTATGCCTGAGGGGCAATCTAGCCTTTCAAGCCTAGAGAAGCTAATGTTTGACTGGAATGAGAATTCGTCAGGCTCCTCTTACAACTGGAGTCAGAATGTACTTTTCCAAGGGGGGACAAAACCAGGTCGTGGCCGAAGGAAAAAGTCTGATATACACAATGAGAAGGAAGCATGTTCTGCTCCCCCAGGATCCCCTGCCAGCCCTCCTATGCAAGGAGGTGGGTCAAAACGTAGTGCTACTGGTGGAAGACAGCCCAGGGGAGCCAGAGGTAGGGGAGGATACTCACCTTGCCAAAGAGAGCGACCCCCACTACAAAAAACTAAAACTCATAAGCCTACAGCCCCATCAGGGTCAGGGCAAATGTGTTCAGGGGGCATATACCAGGAAGCATTGGACTACTACAGTGGAGATAGTAGCAGCCTATCACCTCTTAGCCATGCCCCAGAGTTGTGTGAATACCCCTCCCCATATTCTGTCCATACTTCTACTCCCTCCTCAGATGAGCGATTTGCTCATGTCTACCCTCCAGACTCGGCCTCTGTATCCCCCAGTTTATCAAACCAGTCAGATGTTCTAAAGCAGTACCCTAAACCTGGGCATCCCTCACAGACTTATGGCCATGCTGCCAGGACTTTCAGCCCAACCCTGTCCCCAACCCCTCGCCTCTTGCCACAGTGTGGTTCTGCCATGAGTCCACACCGGGTTCCAAAAGACCAGTTTTCCCAGTATGATTCCCCAAGTTATAGTGGCTCTCCATGCTGGTATGGGCAAGGAGGAAGTGTCGCTAGCAGCCCCCAAAACTATGAAGAGCAGCGACCACCAGCAGTCTCTTTGCCCTCCCACAAACGGGACATGTCATTGATGGTCTCTGGGGTGAGGGTTCCATCTAATTCATCGTACCCCTCCCCTTTACACAGAGGCCCTACCACATCAACCTCCTGTGTGAGTGGGACTCTGGACTCTTCCCCTCAGCATGAAGAGATGGGTTACCATGAAAACTTGGACAGCTATGCACCCCTTGGACACCGTTATGCACCCCAAACAGCCCGGGGAGGGGTACTCTGCCAGCTTCTTGACCAGCCCAGCGATGAAGGGTTTACCGTTACCAGCCTGTAGTTGAAATTATCAGGGCATCGCTGAATAGGTAAGAGAGGAATTCTAGGACAGTTTAAATAATAGCAATATGAAATTATCTGCTTTAGTGCACAGTTGTCCAAATGGTTGTATCTGTTTAAATATAAACTGGAGATCTGTAATTATATTTTTATGAGAAATGTTTCCAGAAAATACTCTCTGTGATGTTACCGCAAAATGTGACTTTATGTATTTATGTGTATTTGAGACTAACCGATCTTCCTTTATATCTCTATTCCTGACAGATGAAATGGACCCTTTTCATATTTTTTCATATTTTTTAAAGGATAAGCTTTGGAAGACACTTACTGAGTTGGGACTGAAGAGTTTTAGAGCTATGGACTAAATAAAGACTTCTCCAGCAGTGACAATCAAGATCCAAATTCAGACATATGCAGAGACGCACACAGAAACACACATGCACCAACGTACAAACATAGTCTATGCCCACAATAAATTTACATGTACTCGCATATAAACTTTCATATGCTGACTTGCAACTACAAATGCATGTGCGAAAAGACATACTCTCACAAATTAACATTGCTGCACAACTTGAGCTAATGACTTTTTAAAGGACCGAATGCACACTGCTAGTATCATGAAGAAACCGATTTGCTGAAAAGCAGGGAACAACATGTCCCTTTCCATGCAAATGCGATTCCCACATTTCAGTGATACCCAAAAACAAAACAATGCGATACCACACAAAAGGTTTTTGACAACATCCTGTTCCTTTTTTGTATCCAGTTTTAGTCTCAAAACCTCCTCTGATTAAGTCACTGAGGAGATCAATTACTTGATCTCTGAAGGTCCACTTTCTTCAGCATCTATAAATGGTGACACTGCACAAACTCTGCCATTTTCTCGCTCCAAGTTATAACTGTGTTTTAAAAGCCAGCATTTGTACATAAGCTACTCAAACAGTTCCATCACCTGAGGAGCTCACTGCAAGGAAAAATACAACAGGAACACAAGTCCTTTTGACATGTTAAAGCAGCAATGTCATGAGAGTGTTTCAGAATGGCTGTTAGGACACATAAGGGGGATACCAGTTTTATGTGGCTTTATATAGTTCAGCTTGGGTTTGTGCAAGTACAGTTTAATTAATCTTTTTTTATCAATGGCCTGGTCTGGTCCAACAGGAATGTGTCTCAATTTGATCCCCCCAACCATCGTTCTGAACCTGCAGCATGGTCACCTTGTGCTCAACATACAGCTCTTATTCGTGTTGTTTTTATCATCACAGGAGGACAGAAACCCATGCAATGGCCCCAAAAGATGCTGTGCTTGTCAAAATGTTAAGAAGCCAGGGCACTTTACACCCTGGACATGGTGGCTTGGGACTCTGGGTGTGGACAATGCAAATTCTCCTGCTCATCCTCCTTTTTCTTTCTTCCCTTTGTTTGTATTTCTTGTGGTCCGCTGTGTCGTACAGTGATTTTTTGTGATGAAATATTGTATCTGTCAGTCCATATACTGTATCTGAGGTGAAAATATTTAAATACACATTCTGTTCTGATCATTGTTAAATTTTGTCCTGCCTGTGCTTTGTGGTTTGGGGAAATTAGATAAACATGAAACTAGGGAAGGGTCCATTGGTGGCCAAGCAGGAAGTAAAAAATACAATGGTTATTTTTTTCTCCCCTTTTTCTCCCCAATTTGGAATGGCCAATTACCAATGCGCTCTAAGTCCTCATGGTGGCATAGTGACTCGCCTCAATTCGGGTGGCAGAGGATGAATCTCAGTTGCCTCCACATCTGAGACGTCAATCAACGCATCTTATCTCGTGTCTTGTTGAGCAGAGACATAGTGCGTGTGGAATCTTCACGCTATTCTCCACAAGATCCACGCACAACTCACCACGCTCCTCACCAAGAGTGAACCACATTATAGCAAGCACAAGGAGGTTAAACCATGTGACTCTACCCTCCCTAGCAACCGGGCCAATTTGATTGCTTAGGAGACCTGGCTGGAGTCACTCAGCACGCCCTGGATTCAGTCAGCGTCTTTACACGCTGAGCTACCCAGGCCTCCAAAATACAATGGATATTGACCTACAGTTATAATCACATTTACCGGTACAAAGTGCCAGTTCATGTTTAGACACCTGTTAAGTTAGTTGATTATCAAAAACATAGATTATTATTACAATAATGTTTAAAAAATAATTTGCTCTGGATACAATGTATTGATGAGTTTGTGTGCCCGGGCATTAAAGGTGCACTCAGTCATTTTTTAAGTAGAAGTATGGCTTACACTGACACTAATGGTCTGGGTGATGAATCATTCAAACACAATAGTTTCAGTTACCAGTGCCAGTATAGAAATTCGCCATGCATAGTAAGCCAGTATTAATTGAATCTATGGGTGAAAGTGTCCAAAACAGGACAGTTACTTAGATGAAGCAAGTAGTATTTGGCTGGTCATGTTATTCTAATATGGCTGCCCCCATGAGGTGCCCATGTTCCATGATATGACTGAACTCCTCATCTTATATGAGTGGTCATGATTTTATACTTATAACTCTTAATTTATTTAGAAGTAAAACTTATTAAATGAGGAAATAAATTACTGCGTGCACCTTTGACAAACTGGATTTCCCATAAAATTTCTAATCGTAATATTATCAAAAGAGTCCTGTGTTCAGAGAGTAGTTTCGTTGGCTTGTTTGTATTCCGGGCTATGCAGCACCGCTCAGGCATTCAGAACGAGGTAGTGGCGCTTTGGGCGTCAGATATTCTCACGGTTCAGACGAGGACACGAGCGGATGCGAGTGAGGCTGAGAATAAAGCTTTGTGGATTATGGAATAAATGGAAAGGAAGTGATTTGAATGAAGGGGTCTGAGAATATGTTAGAATCGCATTTTCTTGTTTAATGTGTTTTCCCTCTGTTATTGCTTAATTTATGTAGGCCTATTTGGTTGTTTTTATTGACTAAATGATTAATTCATTAGTAGATGCATACAATTTATTTTGTCACATTTGCTGCCCCACTGTGGCAATCACGTCACACATCTATTATAGCCTAGGTCACAACAACCCGCTTTCGCGCTGGGATTTTCGCTGCTAAAGCTGACAATTGCTTCTGATTAGATTTAACAGTTGCTGGAAGAACATTTATAAAAGACATAAAGGGCAAAAGAGAAATGAAAGCAAATATTAAACAAATGCTTTACCATGCACGAGGTTGAGTTATTGTTATATTGTTTATTTAAAATGAAAACACAGATTTATATACATTCTAAAACGTTGTAAACATTCTAACATACATGGCAACTGTCGTTGTGTGTCAAAACGTTGCCATTAGAAATGCTTTACATTTTGGTACAAGTGAGATGCACGTGCCATGCCAGAATAAAAATACAACCGATACCGCTTTCCAACATAGTCGCTTCAATACAGCATTATTGTGCCTTCCTAAAAATGTGTAGGTTAAACTTGCTTTTTGAAGCGTCATTTTTGCCATGTAAGTTAGTAGTAGGCCTATATAATCAAAGGCATCAGATCAGACTGTCAAACGTGAAGAATAATAGGCCTATACTTCATTAATCAGACATCCCCTATAGCTGTCTGACGGTATAGGTATTGTACATTAACAAGTCATCAGAAATAAACACACAAGCACTCAGATAAATTTTTATATAAAGCGACGTACAGTCTCGTACTGTAAACAGTATATAACTGACAGGTCCGTTTTAATACGTTTTTTGTCTCCAATGGTCAGAAATTGGGGACTTGGTGCCAAAATAACACTGAAAGGAACAAAGATGCCCCCAATTAAATTCACAATTTAACATGTTATATTTTTCTAATATTTATAATCTAATATTATCACAACATAGGCTATGATTTGGTTTAATTTTATAGGCAACAATTTTACGGAGTACATTTGGAATTTATATTAATAAATTGATTAAATTCAACTTTTCTTCACTTCACTCTCAGGCCGAAACGAACCTCGTGCTTGCTAACTGTTGTAATTCTAAACCACCATTGGCCATAAATAACACTATCAGCCTCGTCTATTCCTAATAGTGTTAATTGTTAGACAAATACTCCAATAGGCCTGGGTGTTAAGGTATGTCGGTATGGAAGGTTTGATTTATATAGGCTTAATATAGGCCTATAAAGGTGATTTTTTTGTTGTTGTTGTTGTTGTTGTGGTTTTTTGAATGAGCGCACACGGCATACACATATTTGTCAAGAGAGTGTCCAGCTGTTTTTCGAATCTCAGTGTCCTCAAGCCAGAGTCACAGGCGCCGACTCTTCATTTCTGGTGGTCTGCGCTTTCCCACGGGTCTCTCTAAACTCACAAGAGGTGATGTATGACCGCCTGTAACTTTAGTGGACTGAGAGGCATTTATTATATTTATTATAACGCTGCCGGTGCTGTCAAGCAGTAGCAGTACAACCGGGGCCGAGCCTGCTTTTCTCATCATAAGTATCAAGAAGATTGACGGGTCGCTGTTGTCAGCGTCACTAAAAATGAGCGGGATTTGGAGAGTACCTGGGTTTGGGCTGACGAGGATTCAAGACTGGCAGGATACGAGGACGAATACCAGTTTGACAGACGACATGTAATCGCACTTGGAAGAGGTAGAATATTGACTTAGTTATGTAGGTAACTTTATTATGTCCCAATCTTTGGGGTATGGCAAGCAGAATTAGCTTTTAATGCACCTAGTGTTACACCTTGTCCATACCAGGCACAACGCGACACAGCGATATTCATACACTAAAAATGACAATAAATGACAATTAAGTCTGAAATCATAACCGTCAGACGGAACAGCCTGTTTAGTAAATGTAAATCGTTATCTCAAGCTGCGTATGGACACGCGGTGTTCACGGCAAGCCCTGAATGGATAAATATACACAAATAAGTTACTTTATGAAGTGCATCCAAAATATTAACATTGTTTATGTTGACGCTATACTCTTGTTGTTATTTTGCCGATCTGTTCGTAACAGGGAAGCAGACTCAACATCCGAATGACCTGATATGTCACCCCTCTCTCTGCCGGTCTGAACCGATGTGTGTGTGTGTGTGTGCTCCAGATGAAGAGAACAAGACCTCAAGTACAACATTCAGTGGGTGTATGACACTTTCGGACAAAATAAAGTTGTTTCGAAAAGGCTAGTAAGAAGCCAGCTTCAATATACTGATATGAAAAGGTTTTTAGACCCATTAGTTGGCTGGGCTGCCCGGCGCAAAGTTGCAGAAATATAAACCATTTCAAAAGTAGAATGCTCTGTAGTTCGTCGTGTATCGTGGTTGTTTAGGACAAAAACCCTGCAAAACATGTTTAACATGGACAATATACCTTTTATCACGTGTTCCTGCGCCGCGTGTGGTTGCTTAGAAAACAGTGTTACTCATTGTAATTTCTCAAAGTAATATTTAAATTAGAGAGCTCTACAATATATTTTCTACAAGTAAAAAGAGCTCTATAATATTTTTTTTACTAGTAAGAATTCTTATTATAGAGCTCTCGAACTGGAATTTTTACTAGTAACAATTCAATTAGATGGCTTTCTAATTGAAATTCTTACTTGTAAAAATTAAATTATGACTAATAATGCTGGTAACATTAAAAGATAATTTGGCCTTCCATACTGGGGTATAGTCTTTATATACTCAGAGACAAGAAAATGTGGTTGGATTGAAATGTATGAATAAATTACAGTGTACATTTCATCCTGCTTTTTTCTGGAGTGTTTCTGGAAAACATATGGGTAACTTGGCAGAACAAAAGGAGATCCCACATAAAAGAAAATTCTGAAAAATAAAAATCTCCCACTCTTTCTCTGTTTGTCTCACTGTCCACCCCCACAGCAGTGAGTTCCTCGGTGAGTCATATCCCAGCTTCCTCTTGTGTCTCCATGGTTACTAAACAGGGTTGTTCTGTGTTTTGGGAGGGGCTTCATTTCTATCAGGTTTAATTCTTACTCTCTCTTAATTCTCGCTTTGTTCCATTTGTTCATTCACATATAACTTCTGGTTTCAAAAGGGCACATTCTATGACCCCAAACAAGCTGCAACTCTTCCTGCCTGAAGCACTAAATACACTAACACACTTTTGTGTGCTTTTTGCATGCCTGACCCTCCTCCGGAGAAACCATTGCAATCCTGATATTTTTAAATGCATCTTTGAAATTTGGCAAAGATGAGGGAGTGTTTTGTGTATGCGTTTATAGGCCACAGCTAGAGAAATTATACTGCAGGCATGGGCTTCAGAACAGCCCTCTTTTCCTGTTGAGTTGCAGCATTTCACCCAGTTTATCACCACAACAGTATACACACTTACCTTAATGCTCTTCTCTCTTTCATAAACTTTCAGGCTTGATCAATGTTTATAGCTGTCTTGCATACTTTATGCAGAATCACATTTTAATTGTAATGCATTTTAACTTCCATTTGAAGAAGCTCATATCCAGATATGTAAGATAATCAAGGGCATTGTCCTGTTCTTACTCACTGCTCTATGGATCAAAGTTCAGATAAGAATCAGTCAACATACTCTTCTGCTCATTTAGATGTTTTGTGTATTAACTACTGGAAAGGCAAAAGTGGTTGTGTGGCCTACTCTTTCAAGTGAACACATATGTGAATTTCACAGATTGTGTCCCTCCTTGATGAGGAAGTGAATGGGGCCAATCCGTTAACGTTAAAATACTCACTGTTTCAAAAGTATAGCCACAAGATGTAAACAATATGCACGTTAACATGATTTTTGATAAAATCGGTTACTAACCTTTTCTGTTAAAGTTATATCCAATTTTTCAACTTTGTTGTCATGATGAAATAACTCTGAAAACTATAAAACGACCATAACAATTATGATTTAATTAAAATAATACACAAGTTTCAACAAAATAAGTAATGTGAGTGCTTTTACTAAATTATAAGCATCACATTTCTGCCTTTAAATCCTCCAAAAATTGGCTCCATTCACTTCCATTGTAAGTGCCTCACAGTAATCACGATTTTTTTCTTTCCTTTTTTCCTAAAATAATTTTTTGTGGTAATCATATCATTAATGCTGTTGATAGAACTTAACTTGGATTTAACCTGGAATATACTTAATATTTTTGCATGCTGTCAGTGTTTTGTTAAAACTAATTATTAAGGTATGTAGAAAGTAGAACTTGATGTTTTTTGTGACAATGTTTTAACATTAGGTTATTCTTTAAAACAGCCAGGAAACGGGGGCCTGGGAAGCGCTTCGAGTATTGACGCTGACTACCACCCCCGGAGTCATGAGTTCGAATCCAAGGTGTTCTGAGTGACTCCAACCAGGTCTCCTAAGCAACCAAATTGGCCCAGTTGCTAGGGAGGGTAGAGCCACATGGGGTAACCTCCTTGTGGTCACGATTAGTGGTTCTCGCGCTCAAAAGGGCACATAGTAAGTTGTGCGTGGATCGCGGAGAGTAGCATGAGCCTCCACATGCTGAGTCTCTGTGGTGTCATGCACAATGAGTCATGTGATAAGCTGTGTAGATTGACTGTCTCAGAAGTGGAGGCAACTGAGACTTGTCCTCCACCACCCAGATTGAGGTGAGCAACCACACCACCACGAGGACCCACAAAGTAGTGGGAATTGGGCATTCTAAATTGGGAGAAAAGGGGACAAAAACTTAGAACCAGACTTGTTTGTTTCAAATAGTGTGGGATATTTATCAAGCTGTTTATTTGTAATGCAGGAAGAGTGGGATTTGTTGTATTTGAACTGATAAAAAGCTGAAGGTTGCCAGATTCTATAGCTCCTTTTTCCCCACTTCATGATATAGGAAAGCAGTAATTGGTAGGACTGTTCATTGCTTTAGGCTGTTCCAAACAAGTGGAATCTTTTGTCTATATCTTTATTGTCTGGATGGGAAGGATGCTGTGTTTTTAGACACAATGTTGCATCTAGGCTGCGAGGTAAATCAGTTTGACCCCAGTAGTTGAGGGAGATCTGGTGGTTCACTACTTGCATCTGTCAAGAATCATCGGGCTTAGTTGGACTGGCGTAGCACATGCAGTTACACACAGGCAGGTCACATGAGTAAAATATAGCACAGGATGGTTGACATTATGGATTCCCTGGGCCACACCATGGTACTTACACCCATATACACTCATGTAGATTCAGACTTCAGTCACCTACACAAGTCAAGAACACATCATCTTTATTTTATATTCACTGTGCAGTGCTGAATTAATATTACAATTTTCAGTTACTGTTTTAAAATCCAATCTTCCATACTTTAGTCTGTGTTCACTTGAGTAGCACTGCAACAATGTAAAGTGACTCGGATTATGATGTGCTGGACATAATTGATCAATTGTGTAAGTTTGTCTTAACATTGGTAATTTTACAAGGACTGGCATAAATACAAAGTTTTCAAGTGTTTTCCAATCTTTGTGTGTCCCAAAATGTCAAATTCTGAATATGAAATTCATGCTAATCTTGCTTGAATGTGTAGGTAGATGTCCTGTGTATGGATTTGGAGAGCGCTGTGCGCGCATGTTAGAAAGCTGGATTAAGGATGGAACTCTCAATGGGATCAATCAGCTCACTCTAACCATTCATCTGCAATGGGCAGGGCTTGAGGTGAAAGGATCTGAAGAGGAGGTGGTGCATTTCTGGTACACTGTACTGAGAGCCATCTGAGGCTCTTGACTTCATCTCGTGCATTCAACTCATGGCCCAGGACATGTAGTGCTGAGACACAAACCGGCTAACTAGTACAGCTCACATACACTGAGCTGGATAAGGACAATGCCCAGATAATGAATTGATAACCAAAATCCCCATGGACATTGTGATGTGAAAGCATAACTCTGATTGCACTGGTAACACTTTACAGCATGGTTCTATTCGTTAACATTAGTTAATGCATTAAGTATCATGAACTAACAATGAACAATATATTTATTACAGCATTTATTCATCTTTATTAATGATAGTTTATAAATAAAATTGTTCATTTTTATTAATGGAACAATAATAAAGCTACACTATGTAACGTTTGACGCTTGTGGAAGAACAGTGTTTTGGTTGTGCTTCGGCTTTGCTCCTCTGTGCTGATGAATGTGGTTCGAGGTATCGGTGTTTTATTGATAAAGAACATCTTATCAGAGCGAATGGACAAATAACTAACAAAAGAAAGGAAAAGACAGATATCCAAAAACATTTAATCTGAGCAGGTAACTGCCATATCTTATGCTGTTGTTATGACTTATTGGAAACATTGACGTTTTTAAATAAATTATGTTACAAAAGTTAGGCAACGTTTGTTAACATTAGACATGACGATTGCTTGTCTGATATGGTCAAATGTTGTAAAGTTTTTATAACTGCAGAATATTCTGGCCAAATAGACGACAGTAGTAACTAATTTATAGATTGTCATTGTTACCAACCAGTGGTCAACATAATTTCAAGACTCACATATCCTTGGCAAGCTTAGGACTAAAGGATTTATTTATTTACCATTACAAAGAAAAATACACATGTGTGTTAGCAAGTGAAAAGTTCTGCACTGATTACAGTATAATTATTGTATTTCACTACACATACGCAACACAGACGTGTGTATGTTTGATCACACAACAATACACAAACCATATCAATAAAATATCTTACTTATTGTGTTAGAAAAAAGGCATCTCTCGGTTGCTTTTAAATCCTTTCAGTTGTCGCCATCTCTGAAAAGCCAAGCCGACGTTGATTCGGGTATTATTACGAACTCTGTTTCACTTTTTGCTTGTAGACTTTTTTGATCTGTTTGGGGTTTCTTTGTTTCTATAACCGGTGATTCCCCAGAGGTTTGCCATTTTGAATGATCCATGGTCAGTTTTTCTCATTCGTTGTGACAGCTAACTTTCAGCTTCAGCTACTCCCACACCATACACGTGCTACAGAAGCCGGAGCTTATTTTCTCTGTGTATGTGACACACAAGGGCGAATGATGTATGTATGCAATTTCCCATGAAATACGTCCCGGCTGCTCTGAAATATAAATAATTATTATAGGTTTACCAAAGTGTATTTGGGTGAAGACAGGATTTTTGTTTATTTTTTACAGAGTGTAGATTTAACTTATGTTAACATAAGGAACTTTTCATTTTAAAAATGTATTCTGCTGAAAATAACATTACCCAAGATTAATAAAAATGCTGTAAAAAATGTAAAAGTATTGTTCATTGTTAGTTCCTGTTAACTATTGTTGTTAACTAATGTTAACAAATGGAACCTTATTGTAAAGTGTTGCCAATTCATCAAATAGAACATGACAGATACATCTTAGAATACTTTCAGCTAAACTGCATTTTTTAAGAGGTTGACAAATAAAATATACAGTAGGGGGTCAAAAGTCAGTCAACATTGAAAATCTGGGATTCAAAATACCTTTGTCTAAATTTGTTTTATGAATTTGACAAATTTAAAAAGAAAATTGAAAAATTAAGAAATATTTGATTCTGCAAGAAAGTTCTTAGGATAAATTATAAGCAGGTTGTACAAATTTGTCAAAGTCCAATTCTTGAAGAACTTTCTTAAGTAGTCTTGTTGGGAATACAAAACATTCCTAACTTCATTTATTAAGTTACAAAACAAGAAGAAAATAGTACTTAGAAAATACTTTTATTCTTAAAGGGATTGTTCAACCCAAAAATGAAAAATATCTCTTTATTTACTTACCCTCATGCCATCCCAGATGTGTATGACTTTCTTTCTTCTATAGAACACAAACAAAGATTTTTAGATAAATATCTTGTGCATATGAGGGCTGTTTGAAAGTAGATTTATAGTTAAACAAAAAAAAGGCCTTTTTTTAGTGAACTGTTTTACACCCACACCTAACATATCACTTCTGAAGACATGGATAAAAATACTGGATGATGTATGGATTACTTTTGTGATTTTTGGAGCTTCAAAGTCCTGGCCACCCTTCACTTGCACTGAATGGACCAACAAAGCTGAGATATTCTTCTAAAAATCTTCATTTGTATTCAGCAAAATAAAGAACTCCATATACATCTGAGATGGCATGAAAGTGAGTAATTTAGTGAACTATCCCTTTAAGCATGTTTTGAGAATCTGGACTCAATTGAAAATGTTATGCTAATAATATACATTATATCTAATGAAATTAACTGTAGAATGTTGAAAATCCAAAATAGAAGTATTTTTACAAGTGGAATCAGATTTTTGAATCCCACTGTACATGAAAGATTAAAGCAGTAGATTTTCTTATCATTTTTTTCTGTTCATGGTGGTCTGTTAAGTGCTGACATTATGAAAGTAAAATAGTGCCTAAATGATTTGCATGTGCAAATTGTAAAAGTGTAAATTGTCAAATTGTCAATTGTAAAAGTGTAAATGAAGTTACAAGCATGATAAATAAATTGCATGCACACAGAACATTTGTAAAGTTGTAAATCAAGTTGCAAGTGTAAGAAAAAAACATTAGCAGTACTTTAATACTTTGTATAAATGTAATTCATGTGTTGTGAATCTGTAATTGCGTATTAACAAGTAAATTTGGTGTGTATTCTTCTGACTTCCTTTTTTTCGTGCTTACGCTTTAGGCACAGTTTTTGTGCCTAAACATGGCCAAAAACATTGCAAACCTACAATCAGTGATATGCAAGCACATAAAGGGTTTAAATAACAGCAAAACAGATAGACTGCATATAATCAGTCTGTATGTGTAAAATAAAATACAGCAAACCTGCAAATGACTTGTGTTTGTGGCATAAATATTTTTTGGGAAATAATCTGATATATACTGTTCCGTCTTCATTTTGTTGCGCTCACAATTATGGTACAAATATTTTAGTTTAATATTTAAGAGAGGAGAGATACCAGAGGAACAAAGCTCAGCCATATGAAAAAGAAGCTGTCTGTCACGTTGTTAAACCAATTGGATCAGGGGAAAACCTTATTTGACTGGTTACAAGAAGCAGGTAGACACGCCTTCCATGAAAAAAAGGAAGAAGAAAAAAAAACCCATGAAGAAACACACAAAATGTACTTGTTAATACGTAATTAGAGATTCACAACACATAAATTATACTTCTGCAAAGTATGAAAGTATTGCTAATATTTTTTTATTCTAGCAACTTGATTTACATCCTTACATAATGTTCTGTGTGCATGCAATTTCTTTTTATGCTTGCAATTTGATTTACGCTTTTCACAGTTCATAATCTGTGCACGCAAATTTTTCTATCATACTTGTAACTTGATTTCTGCTTTTACAAATCCTACTCTACATGCAAATCATTTAGGCACTATTTTGCCTTCATATGACATCAAGTAATACGAATAAACCAGCTTGAGTTTGGTCTGTTGGCTAAGAAATGCCTTCTAGTGGTTATAAATGGTACTGCAATGATTCACCTTTGCATTGTGCACACAATCAAAAGCATTGCGTTACAATAAATCATTCAAAAGCCATAATATGCGAATGTAATAAATGAACGTCAATTTCTTACAACAGAGCTATATGCAAAATGTAACAATATAAGTGTGATTTTTGTTATATGAAAAGAAATACACAATACCAATGTATTAAGTTCTGCCCTAGTTGTTTTTTTTTTGCCAAACTATGTAATCCTTATAGACTCTATTGTCTTTGATTCACTATGTCTCATCATGGACATTCCTAGACCTTCTATCATCTGTTGCCGTGTTCTTTGCTGAATTTCGACATATTTCGGATTTGTTCGGACTGGCCCGACGTCCAGGAATGTTGATTAACCCTCCGCTCCCTGTAGAAAAGGCGTACCCATGTTTTCAAGCCGCTAGGGTGGAGATACGCTTTCAAGATTCCAATTTCCATATCCGCCCTGTGATTGACGGATGCATCGGCCAATAGTATCTTTGGATTTACACGCACCGTCCAATGAAAAGTTAGCAAATGTGAGACCGAACAGTCGCTGCCCGTGTTACAGTACTTGTAGACATTTTGTCGGCTTAGAAAATTATGGACGGCATTAAACTCTGGGAATGGTACGGCTGAGGATTTTAGAAAGCCAATAGACGTCGGCAATTAAAGCCAAATCCGTACATATTCGGGTAAGTCTCTAAAGTTGTTTATATATGTAAATAATTTAAGAGTCGCGGTTGGGTTGGGGAGTTGACAGTATGTAGGCAGCTAACGCTAGTCACTTCCTGCTCAGCACAGACGCTTTATAGAGTTTAGGCCTCCGCTAAACGTTTTGAACAGTTTATACACTCGTGACAAATATCTCTGTAATATTTATATCAACATATTTTTAGCGCTGAACTATAAACAAAAAATCAGTTCTCTGGGATCTGCCTTAAATTGATCTTATCTTCTCACAAAGTTACGGCTGGGATGTTGTGAATCAGAGCACAAAAGCCTCCACTCCCTCTCAATTGAGGAAGTCTGCTGGGTGAACGACATGTATTCTTTCACTCACAGACACTAATCTATGATCATAAATACTTTTGGCTTCTCTGCACGTCTCTTTTATTATGTAAAGGTGCAAAATTGACATTTGGATACATGTTAGGAAACTTCACGAGCAAGCAAGATATAATGGGCCTACTATACTGTATATTAGATTTCTTGCGAGTCAGTCCACTGTTGGCCATCTTTAGAACGATCTTGGGAGGCTATTTCCAGTCATGACAGTGCAGCTCCTATCTACTTGAATGGAGAAAGACCAAAATCTCAAAAACGGTTGGTGAACATTACGATCAAAAAAACATATTTCAAATCCGCAATAAAATCTGACAATACTGGTATCATAAATTGTCATACTTTACCTCATATTACGCTTAAAAACGAAAATTTCCCGGCTTGTATTTGTAATGCGAATGCGCCATTTGAGTTGATTGACAGGCGATGTTTGTATCTAAAAGGTGAATGGCTCTTTTACCTGTAAGGCGGGACTTCCTGTCTACATCCTTCTTTTGTTTTTGGAGATTCCCATTCTTCGTGCATATAGCCACCTACTGGTTAGAGGTGGTAAAAGGTGGAGATTTATAGTTAAAAAAAAAAAATTACTTAAATATTGATCTGTGTCTCACCCACATTTATCATATCTCTTCTGAAGACATGGATTAAACCACTGATTTCTCATAGATTACTTTTATTCTGCACTTATGTGCTTGTTGGGGTTTAAACATTTTGGTCACCATTCAGTTAGATTTTATGAACCTATAGAGCTGTTGATTCATCTAAAAATCTTAATTTGTGCAGCTGTGGTAATAATTTTTTTTTTTACTATTTCCAGGGTAATATCAAAATAAGCATGTTATAAATTTACATTCAATATTTAAAAAAATATGTAATATAAAAAAACGTGCATATTTTCACTGCTAATTAAGACAGAAATGCATCGTCAAATACTTTGAAAAATTTATTTTTTCTTTCTTTTATTTCTCCCCTTTTCTCCCCAATTTGGTATGCCCAATCCTCAATGTGCTCTAAGTCCTCGTGGTGGCGTAGTGACTCGACCTGACGTGTCGACCGGTATCTTTTTGACGACATATCCCAAGTAGCGTATATCCTCATGAAATATTTTAATATATTGTTATATAATATTATATTAACCTTAATATCCACTTCATCAACTCCCCTGACACACCAACAATTTCAGACACCTTTGTTCACGCATCGTTTTTTATTTTATTCATATCCCTGTAAGCAAACAGGGACAGATCAAATATTACGGGAAAACCCGCCACGGCAATAATCAGTTTCTCCTCCATTTTGTCTTTGGAACTAATGTGACTCTACCGTCCCTAGCAACAGGGCCAATTTTGTTGCTTAGGACACCTGGCTGGAGTCACTCAGCACGCCCGAGATTCAAACTCACGACTCCAGGGTTGGTAGTGGTGGTGGTGGTGGTGGTGGTGGTGTAGTCGTCTAAACCACTACACTGGTAAACTGTTAATCAGAAGGTCGGTGGTTCGATCCCCACAGCCACCACCATTGTGTCCTTGAGCAAGGCACTTAACTCCAGGTTGCTGGAGGACAATCTGGGGGGATTGTCCCTGTAATAAGTGCACTGTAAGTCGCTTTGGATAAAAGCGTCTGCCAAATGCATAAATGTAAATGTAGTCAGCGTCAATACTCGCTGAGCTACCCAGGCCTCCTGAAAAAGGTCTGTTGAAGACACAAGGAAATTCTAGGCCTGAACAACAAACTTACTGCTTTAAAGGGTTTAATTTGCTTGCTGGTGTTAAAACTGCAGAAATTAGTCTGTAGGTTGCAACTTGGCAGAAGAAACATAGCAGCAGTTTTGGTTCTGCTTTGGATGCATACAAGTCTGTGAGTGTGGGTGTGTTGGGTATATGTGTGATGTGAATGGAAAAGGAGAAGCAGTCATGAGATAGTGTGTTGTAGATTTACCAGCCCAGCTACTCACAGAATTTGTAACACATTGTGTGTGTGTGTGTGTGTTTTTGTTAATTGTCTGTTTTGTCTCTAAAGGGAAGAGTGACTGAGATCCCGCCATGCCTTTGGTGACACGAAACATTGAACCACGGCATCTTTGTCGCCAGACACTGCCAAATACTATCAAGAGTGAGCTGGAGTGTGTGACCAACATCACACTTGCCAACATCATTCGCCAGCTTGGCTCACTTAGTAAGTATTTGTGTAGTTGGCCGGGGTGTATACTGAAGACAGTCCAGTTGTGTGGGACTGCTTTTAACCCTTGATTTAATCATAGGTAAGTATGCAGAGGATGTGTTCGGCGAGTTGTTTGTTCAGGCCAGCTCGTTTGCAGAACGGGTAAACACGCTAGGAGAGAGAGTGGACAAGTTGCAGGTCAAAGTCACCCAGCTGGACCCTAAAGAAGAAGAGGGTAAGAGACAAATTGTGTTATACTGGTGATATGATATGTAAGGGTGGGGCATTTGAGTCATTTGTTATCCATTTGGATTTAAGAAAATCCTTTTTTTGACCTCATTGGTTGATTTGCAGAAAGATTGGTTAATGTTGCATTAGTTTTGATTCCAGCTAGGTACAATGTTGTTTATTGTATTATCTTTTCACATTTGATTCTAATATTCCCTTTTTTCATTTAAGTTTAAAAGGGCGATAATTACAGTGGGATCTTAGTTTGGGGTGCTTCAAAAGAGGTTTTGGAGCATTGATGCAAAATGGATATTTACTCTGTTTCTCCTATTTGCTTTCTTTATGCAGTCTCTCTTCAGGCAATCACCTCCCGCAAAGCATTCCACTCTAACGTTATCCAGGATCAGCAGCTTTTCATTAGGAAATCACTACCACTGCCTATCCAGGAGACCTATTTGACCTGCAACGAGCCACCCCCCCTCAACAATCTTAGCATTTACAGGTATACACATAAACCCAACAAATCTTACCATTAGGATGTCAGTTTGGTTCTTTAGCATTATTATTTATATAATATATATTTATTCCATATGTAAATAAGTTGGAAACACATTACAATAAGATTCAATTTGTTATCATTTAATGCATTAGGCATCATGAACCAAACAATAACAATATATTTTTTTACAACATTTATTAATCTTTGTTAATGTTAGTTCATACAAATACAATTGTTCATTATTAGTTCATGTTAGTTTATAGTGCATTAACTAATGTTAAACAAATTAGTAAATGTTGAAATTAACATTAAATAAGATTAACAAATGCTGTAAAAGTATTATTTAAGTATTATGTTAAATTATGTTGTTAACAAATGTAACCTTATTGTAAAGTGTTACCAAGAAGTCTTACAGCAAATAATGGACAGAGGTGAGTAGAGTAGCCAAAAATATTACTCAAGGAAAAGTACAATTACTTTTAAAAAAAAATGACTCAAGTAGAAGTAAAAGTACACATGTTAACAATTACTTTAGTAAGAATAAGAAAGTGTCAAATTGAAAGAATACTCAAGTAGCGAGTAACTACTTACTTCCTCATATAACATAATAGATCTATACTCCCCAATATTCCATAACATTATACACATTTAACATGCGTTACATAATAATTATAATTACTATGTTGGAAATTGTCATCATTCAACATCATGTTGTTCCAAACCATATGACTTTCTTCCATGCACCCCACAATCAAGGAGATGTTAGACAGAATGTTAGCCTGTGTCACCATTTACTTTCACTGTGTTTTTTTGTATTTTCCTCCATATTTTAAAAGGGAATGGTGACTGAGACTGTCAGTCTCTATCATTCTGTCTAACATCTTTTGGGTTCCACAAAATACAGATAGTCACACAGGTATGGAACAATATGAAGGTGGGAAAATAATGACAGAATATACATTTTTTGGCAAAATTATCACTTTAAGGACGCTTGTCAGATTTGGACAAATCTGTCATTTTGAAGAAAAATTTGGAAACCTTTCTAGTAATTATTATGGTGAGAAAATTTGAACAATGTTCCGCATGCCCAATTATATATAATGCTGAAAAAACTAAGCAAGATCTTGCTTTATTAATGCCTACTGTTGCTACTTCACAGATTTCTGAAGTCCTACATGGATTCTTAGTGAAGGGTAGTTGCAGTATTTCGAAATCTTTTAAATCATTTGTTCTGTACACTAAGGGTAAAGTGCACCTTATCTCTGTGTTTGGAAGTGTGTTGGGCTTATTTAAGGAGGACGTACCTCAGTTGCCTCCGTGTCTGAGATCCGTGCACCTTATCTTGTGGCTAATGTTGAGCACATTACCACATAGACATAGCGCATGTGGAGACTTCACGCTCTTCTTCGCGGCATCCACGTACAATACTATATATTTTCAGATATATAGAGAAAGACCCATTTTTAATGAGAGAGCAAAATAATACCTGTGATTTTATTTAAAAAAAATTTGTTGTTTGAATATTTTTATTATTGACTTTTATATTGCACTAAAACTAAAAAACAATTTAATTTGCATATTATCTGGAAAAATGTACTTTGCATGATGTTGAAAGTGCACCTTTAATAAATTAAATAATTATGATTTAATTTTATGATTTTCACCATGTCTTTAGAAAGAAAAATGAAATGGTAATCATGTCAGAAAACTGTTAAAAAATAACATGTTAAACATGCTTTATGAAAAAGTGCACAATGATAAAAAATATGATTTTCTTTTTTCTGTGTACCCCCAAGCGCCCCCTTGCAACCTCCTGGGGGTCCTCGAACCCCAGTTTGAAAACCTTTGTATTAAAGCATGTTCTCATTTCTGTTTTTCAGAGAGGATGGTAAGGAGGCTCTGAAGTTCTATACTGATCCTTCTTATTTCTTTGACCTTTGGAAAGAGAAAATGCTTCAAGATACCAAGGACATTATGAAAGAGAAACGCAAACATAAGGTGAGACATACACACATTGTCACACATACACAGTACCACCTTAAAATACCCTCCAGAATACATTGTCCTCTTTAACATGTCTGTGTTTTTTTTTTTATGTCTTTGTTTACTGAGAGCAGAAGAAGAAAGATGACGGTACTGACCGAAGGAACTTAAACCCCCGCAAGATCAAAACTCGTAAAGAAGAATGGGAACGCCGAAAAATGGGAGAGGAGTTTGTTGTCCCTAAAAATGATGGCATAGGGTAATGAATACATAATTCGAAGTAACTGTTTGAGGATAATTTGCTGTTTTGGTTTCTAAATACAATTATTGCAATTTATGTTTTATATTAGTGTTTTTATGTCATTGTTTCTCCCACAGCTCTTCAGAAGCGTTGAATGGCAGTATTGGTTCTGGTGATGATACAGGTTTCAATTATTCTGATGGATATTTGGACCAAAGCACTGGCTCCTACAGCTATGATCCTGGCTCTCCTCTCCCACCTCCGATGCAAGAAGACTTCCCACCACCACCACCACCTCCAGACATACCGTGAGAATCTTTTCTTGATCCAGTAATAACCCATAATAAAATTAAAATTACCTTATGTTGTTCCAAACATATATTCCTTTTTTCTTCCTTGGAACAGAAAAGGATATGTTGGGCAGAATGTTAGTCTCGGTCACCATTCTCTTTCATTGACGTTTTCCATATAATGAAAGTGAATGGTGACTAAGGCTAACATTCTTCCTAACGTCTTGTTTGTGTGTTCCATGGAAGAAATATAGTTATACAGATTTGTAACAACATTAGATTGTATAAATGAAATTTTATTTCTGTGTGATGCTGTGAGCTATTCCTAAGTGATTTATTAATTTTTTTAAAAGATTAATGCTTGTTCTCTTGCAGGTTTCTCGATGGACAGCCTGGTGCTGCGTCCCAGAAGCGTAGCAGTCTTTTAAGCCCCAGT
This sequence comes from Xyrauchen texanus, assembly GCF_025860055.1. Classification (NCBI taxonomy): domain Eukaryota; kingdom Metazoa; phylum Chordata; class Actinopteri; order Cypriniformes; family Catostomidae; genus Xyrauchen; species Xyrauchen texanus. The sequence goes on along the minus strand of NC_068285.1, from coordinate 23,653,727 downwards.
CACCCTCCTCCTGCTCCACCAGCAATGGCTACCTCTCCTCCAGGCCGACCAACTGTGGCCCCCCTATGGCACCTCCTCCACCTCCACCTCCTGGTGGGATGGTCCCACCTCCACCTCCTCCAGGATATGATTCTCCCCCATCTCCTCCTCCTGCATTCTCCAACAATATTGCTTCCATCCCACCTCCACCACCCATGGAAACCTGTGTTCCAGCTCCTCTTCCTCCACCCATGTCAGGTGGACCGCCGCCTCCTCCCCCTCCTCCTCCTCCCCCAGGCCCTCCTCCTCCCTCTTCTTCACGCCCACCTCCCTCAGGAGGAGTTCCTGCCGCCCCCACACCCAAAGCCCAGCCTGCTCCAGCTGCTGATGGTCATAGTGACCTTCTTGTAGCTATCCGTCAAGGTGAGATAATCCCCACCTAAATACTCTTAGATGGGTCACTGTGACCTATATAGCTGTCTTTGTTATCATCAAGCTAACAAAATTCCCACCTAAACATCCTTCGATGGCTCACTGTGACCACTGTTAATGGCTCCTGTCACCATTAGGGTTGGGTAAATATATAGATTTTCCGATGCAACCCGATCTGCATTTGAACAATCTTGATATCAATTCTTAAATGATATAGATATTCGATGCACAACTCCGTACAATGCAAGTAATTCCTTTGCATTTGTCACCAGATTTTGCGCTTCGCAACTAAAAATGTCTGTGATTGGCTACTGGAGGATACATTTTTAGATTTCACTCACCAGTGATTGTGTAGTATACTACAGCACACAGATCCTTTCACTGTGTGTTGAAGGCAAAAGCTTGGTTTGACTCGTTCTGTGTAATGTGTGTCCAAAAACAAGATCCACGATCCACGACCAGTTTATCATTGAACAATGTCTCTTTAATACCCTTTCTGTTCTTAACAGTCAGTGATCAAAAATAAACATTTAATTCTTATCACACATAGCACAGATGCAGTAAAGAAGCCATTAACATGGTTCCCACTCATCCTGTAAAACCTGCAATTTTCCAGTCATGAAAAATGTAAAACAAAAAGTCCTGAAAAATAATTCATTGTCCTGGAAAAAAAATTTGTTTAATAGAACTGTTTGAATTTGTTGCTAACAAGGCTTTTGTTATGTTTATGAAAAATATGTTTTTTCAAACAATCGAGACTCTGAATATGAGTCAAATACACAAATTTGTATTGTGTTGTCACTGCCGGTGGCAGCGCATTGTGAAACAACGTCAATGTTTTACTGTCAGGAACGAATTCCTGTCACATACTTTCTCATCTGCTGTCATCTCTGCTTTGCTCCGATAAAATGCAGAATGTCATGAAATATTACATTTGTAGATGAAAATTAATGTTTGTGCACAATTAATCAAATTAAAATTGTGATATGTCTGAGTGTGATAATTAAACTGCTAAAGTCTGTTTTAATTTAATAAATAAATAAATACAAATGTAAAAGAGATAACAGAGCAGAGCACACTGAAGTGTGCAGCATATACAGACTGTATTTAATTAAATCACAGCTTTAAGGGGATACATAATCACACTGGGCCATGTATCGAACTGCTTATCTGGAGGTGAGAAACTACTGTCAAAAACACAGACTACTTTGTAAGAAATGACACCCACAAGCATCATGGCAATGACAACATTTAACACTTCATGTTTATAATAGATGTACACATATTGTCTTGCTTTAATCTTGTGAGAAAAAAGCTAAATTCACGAGATTAATGGGCATACATATTCTTTGATATCTTCATTTTCAAAACAAATATTGAGCTCCAGTAATATGTATTGCACTTAAAACTACAAAACTACACATTTTGTGAAAATTGCATCATGAAAGACATCATGTCTCTTAGATTATGATCTGTCCTCTCACAAATGGTTTTGCTCAGGTATGCTCCGATTCAGAAAACGCAGTGAGATATTGCAGTAACTACAAAATCCACAATTTTTTACGTTTACTGTATTTTGCCCTTGTATGGCAGAATGGTTTTAAATTCTCTGTGCCTTCTAAAATTGTGTGTATGTGTTTAGGATTTAACCTGCGTAAAGTGGAGGAACAGAGAGAGCAAGAGAAGAGAGATCACATGGGCAACGATGTTGCAGCCATCCTGTCCCGCCGCATTGCTGTGGAGTGCAGCGACTCCGAGGATGATTCATCCGAGTTTGATGATGATGAGTGGTCTGAATAAAGCCTGACTAAACCTGTTATGGCATTTAAGATAATTCCTTTTATACATCACACTTCTCCAATTAGCCATTTACCTTCAGTGAGGCCGAAAGCAAAGTAAGGAGGAGAGGTCCAAAGATTGTGTGCGTGTCCAGAGTCCGTTCTAAATGAGAACGTGAATTATTTAGTTGATTAGCCTTCTCTTGTTTCAGAGTGCCTGTACCTCTGTATAATGTGGCCAAAGGTAAACTGAGACCATGTGTGTGTTTCAGTGTGTGTGTGTGTGCACTTGTGTGTATGTGCTTCCATAATTCTCCTTGTTGCGCATCAGTATCGTGTATCTGTAAAAATCCCACTTGGATTAACATTACTCTGTATTAACTAATCACATAAAGCTGGCTTATAACTATGAGAAGACACAGACTCTGTAATGCAGATATTTAAACCAATAAGATGCCCTGTGTCTAAACAAGCAGTTTTTGCATCTTGCAGGATGATATAACTTGTCGTCTTGGCAGTATTTCCTTGAAATTTCAGCACATATTCACAGGTTAAGAAACATGAATACTCAATGATCTAAAGCATTTAAATTGTGTAAATGTTTCTAAACTGCTTTTTTACTGTCTTTGACATTGCAACAATTTGTGGCCCTCATGTCTGACTGAATGATGTTTGTGTCAGCCACACGGTCCTATGTGTAGTTTTCTTTATTTAATCTTGTGCTCCAAAGTGCCTGCTTCAACCACAATTCAAGTGCCTGTTTTAATGTCAAATGTTTTAGAAATCAAAGTAAAGTGAGATTTTTTTTTTTATTATTATTATTTGATGTATGTGGGTAATAATAATACCAAGATTTTTCTATCAGCAATTTACCGAAATAAAGATATTAAATTTATGTTTGTGTCCTGTTATTTTATAAATTTCACAGCTATTTCGTATGTGTGCTGCACACATAAATGGACAAAATGTTCCCTGCTTTTTGCATGTTTGATCTTGCGTGTGCATGGGCTTTTAGAGACTTCAGACTGCAAGCATGCCATTTATAATGTTTCAGGTAAATAACTGAATCCACATAGGTGGTCTTTACCATTATGTTCTGAGCTTTTCCAGAAAAGTTTAACAGGAAATTGAATGCTGTGAGCAGTCTATAATATAAATTCGATGTCAATTTGTATTTTAGTCCATTTTGAGCGAAGCAATCAGCTTTATAATTTACATGTACTTCTCATGTTTGAATTGAATAGCAATGATTAAGTGACCTTCCTGTCAGACATGTAGCTTTGCTGTTATTAAATAACGTGGGCACAGAAGATTAAGACAATTTAATATTAGTTAACACCATGCCATTCAGTAATTCTATATTCATGGCCCATAAAACAATATTTCAATTAAATCTGAATTAAAGGAAAAGTTCACCCAAAAATTATAAATCTCTCATCATTTATACCCTCACAAACTCGTATGACTTTTTCTTCTGCTGAACAGAAACTAAGATTAAACGATGACCAAAATTTCAAGCTCCAAATATGACAAATGCATCATAAAAATAATCCATAGAACTTGTGGATAAATCCATGTCTTCTGAAGCAATCTAATCATTTTTGGGTGAGAACTGACCAAAATAAAATCTTATCACGTGGCTTGTTGAGCGCGTTATTGCGAAGACATAGCACGTGTGGAGGCTTCATGCTATTCACCACGCACAACTCACCAGGCACCCCACCGAGAGCAAACTGCATTATAGTGATCATGAGGAGGTTACCCCATGTGACTCTACCCTCCAACAGGGCCAATTTGGTTGCTTAAGACACCTGGCTGAAGTCACTTGGCACCCCCTGGATCCAAACTCATGAATTCCAGGTGTGGTAGCCAGCATCTTTACCACTGAGCTACTCAGGCCCCGACGATCATGATTTTCAGCTCTTAACACCATCTAGCGCACTCTGCATGTGTCAAACACTAGAAAGTGTAATCAAGCCTGAAATAATGATCTTGCCTAGAGATTGCAATACAGACTGTGAAAAAGACGTTATATTTTAATCTGTTTTCACTTAAAACTGATTGGATTATTTTGGCTACAGAAGGCATGGTTTTGGAACTCTGGAGTCTTATGGATCACCTTTATATTGCTTTTATGTAATTTTTGGAACTAGACATTTTGGTCACAATTCACTTGCATTGTATGGGCAACTAGACAGCATATCTCCATTCAAATAACTTCATTTGTGTTCTGCGGAAGAAAGAAAGTCATACACATCTAGAATGGCATGAGAGTGAGAGAATGATTCATTTTGGGGTGAGCTATCCCTTTTAGTTCAAACAAAATTTTCTCACTTTTGTTATATTGAAAATGTATGCTGAAAAACAACAACAACAGGATATGTACAAAAGTAAAATTTATTAATTACAAACATTTTCCATAAAACTCATTTCAACAAGAAAACATTCACTCATACATTTTGTGCAACATTAACACATTATATGTGCAAACAAGACATTTGTAAAGTATAAAAACAACGTTCTGTCAGAATAACAGACAGCAAATAATTTAATCTTTAAATATGTGAATAGGATTCTAGTACAAAGAAAATTCAGACACATTTCATCTCAAAAGTCAAGTCATTGTAAAGTGCAAAAGATTTTAATTCCATCGGTAAACTCTGAATTTCAGAGGACGTATACTTATGAGGCACAAATCTCAGATAAGTACATCGGACAAAGGGGTTTCTGCTCTGCTTTACCCCCATTAGTTGGCAAGTAGCTAAAAGGATTTGCAATATGAAAAAGGTTTCTCTGTTCTCAATCTAGTGTAAAAAAGAGATAGACAGTTCCATAAATCCTTTTTAGAAATACATACAATATAATGTTGCAGAAGAGATTGATTATAGATCTATAAGCTGACAGTGGCTTTCTTAACACCAGTCAGACCCATGATATGGCAACTGGCACAGTGATATATTCCCATATGATATGACCATAATACTATCTTGTATGGCACCATATGCTCTTGAATGAGCTTAAAGAAGACTATGTTTAGACATCACTGGGGGTGTGTGTGTGTTTGTTGGGTGTGTTTGGAAGACAGCAGCAGCAGGCCTGTCGCAGCACTCTCTGTATGTGTGTGTTTCTGTAGGCATAGATCAGAGGGTTAAGCAGAGAGTTCCCTGTGACTGGAACCAGGGTGGCATATGTATACAGAGCTGGGGACGATCCATCACCCAGGAGCCCATACAAGGCAAAGGGTATCCAGCAGCTGGCAAATGTAGCAAGGATGAGGGCAAGAGTGTGTACACGACGATGCGTGTGTGTGCGTGCAGATGGGAGTGTGTGTCTCTGGAGGGAGATTTGGTGTGAGTGACGGAGTACAACTTGGCAGATATGGACATTCAGTTGCAGCATCAGAGCCAGGGTCAGCAGAAAGCCACCACACAGGGTCGCCAGGTGCACCCGGGTCAGAGGTCGAAGTACACTGCAAGATTCTCCATCATTCAAGCAGTTCCAGCCCAGGGCAGGTAGAGCACCTTGAAGTCCAGCAAGAGTCCAGCCAACAGCCAGTGCACAGCGTGTTTGGGTGTGTGTACGGCGGGAACCGTAAGTCAGTGCACGATGCAGAGAGAGAAAGCGGTCCAATGTAATACCCAACAGAGAGAACACAGACGCACTGAGCGCGCTCACCAACAGACCCACACTCCCCAACTCCAGAGCTTCTGAGTACACACAACAGCGAGACAAGAAGTGCAATAGGAGCCCTACTCCTGCTAGGAAGTCTGCCCAGGCCAAGCTTCCAATTAGCAAGAACATGGGTGCCCGTAGAGATGATGATGAGAAGATGGTGGCCACTATGATTGCATTTTCACAGCAAATCAGGGCACCTGATACACATAGGGCTACATCCCATGGAGTCATCGCTGTGGCATCAAGGGCTTTAGGGGTCACATGGGAAGGCGAGAGCTCCAGCAGTTGGTCCATCGCCAAGATGACTTCTAAGCCCAGCTCAGAGTTGTTCATGGAAAGAAACTACTATGGAAAGAAAAAAATGTTTTAGTCATGCAATCCACAGCAATGTGACAATCACATATTTTGTTCACTATTAGAGCTCATGCACTCCACACTATGGGCTGACCTGACAATAAAATGAAGTAACTTTCATTGGCAGTTCAACATATTTTTCAACCTGACCATCACAAGTACTTAAGGTGGAGATGCTGCAAATTCAGTTGCCAGTCACCTTGCATGCATATATTCCAAATATGCAATATAAATCCTTGCAATAACTCGTTCCTACACCTTAAAATGCGTAAATATCTAGCTATTTTTCTTTATTAACAAACAATGTGTTAATAACGGGTTCTAGCTAATTATAGGACTTTAACTCTTTCTTCGTCATCTCAACTAGCTGCACGCTTTTCACGCGCTTTACGTAAGTGCTCGAGCCTGCGACACACAATCGGAAAAATAATTTCTAAATATACAATTTGATGGGATATGCATAGAAGGAGAAAAAGCAAACTTACGGAAGCTCTAGTGAGTTGCAAAGGTAAAATTCTTCACGGTACAGTGTACCATCCAACTTAAGTTCCCTTGGAGTGCGCGCTGAAATCTGAGCTCGAGCTAACGTATAACGGAGGTGCGTGCAAGTCCAGTTCTTCTGAAAATGATATGCGTGCTCTTCTTGCAAAGCGAGATTCCTTCGGTATTCTATCTGTCGTCCTCGCGAGCGCTTCTGAATAACACTCAGCTGTGGTGGGCTGCGAGCTATACCCTCACTGATTCCCTTCTGACGTCAGTTACGATGATCAGAGGCGATTCTGCCTTGGTCACCAATCAGGAGACTCACAGGAACACAGTCCTCTGTCGTAATTTCATTCATAAAAATACCGCATTCTTTCACCCCGCCCACTGCGACGGCGGGAGAGAGGACAAAGTGTAATCCACTGGCCTTGTAAAATGGATCAAAAGAGACTATAGGCCTTGATAAACATGATGAAGTTTGGAAATCACAGCTATTAATGATATAGCTCATTAACCATAATCATGATGATACAAAAGCAGGCCTGCTTTCAGTATGCGCGTGCCCATGCGCGCGCTTGAGTGAGTGTGATTGATAGGGAACGCGGGAGTGAGTCACTGTCCATGGTTCTGAAAACCCGCGTGAACGACACTCCCGTCGTTGACTGTGACGTCAGTTCTGCCGCACTTACTGTGTCATCATTACTTTCACCTCTAACATAAAATCACATCTGTTACCTTGTTTAGGTGACACACACCTAATGTGCCATTCCCACGCAAAAACATATTAATAAATAAATAAATAATGCGTGCACGCAGGTCGGTCTAATTTGTCACTTGTTGATGATATACTATATAATTATTAGAAGGATTGGAGACTGCCAGGGGTGATAAAGATGACATAATTTCACTGCATATGATGGAGATTGTCGCGCGTTTCCCGGCAGATGAAGCGCGTGGGCGTCGCAGCGCTGGCGTGGCCCTGCATTTTAATGAAGCAGGTGGGCGTGAGGTCTACATAACAGAGGGGAACTCTCCGGCTCTCTATAAAAGGATATGCGTTTCCGGTGGTCACCAGGAAGGTCCTATGGCCAGGGCGAGTATTTTTAAGTGTTTGTGCAGTGTCGACTCATAAAGCTTATAACAACTGTTTTGCAGAGGTCTCTTTGTAAAAGCTTTATATAAATAAAAGAATACTTGATCTGAATCATTTCACGTGCCTCCCCCTATCAAATATAGAGTCTCATTTATGATACCTTAGGTTCGGGAGACTTTGGCGCAGTGAGAGAATCTGTCGAAAATTACTTGCAGAATTAAGAGTAGCCTACAGACACTAGGGGGGAGGTGGGATACTGCGGAATTTCTCCTTAGTTACCCAATATCATCAGCTCTACAGAGCGCATGCGCGGCTTTTTCTCTCTGCACCTTGTCCTCCTTGCACTCTCTGTTCATGTTGTTTGGCACTATTGATCTGTGCATGTTGTACGACGTTAAAAAACAGTTAAAGGCATGATAGTGTGGGTTAGGGGGATTGTAAGTGGGTTTTGATCGAATAGCAGGTAGCCTAAATGTAATTGCATGAACAAGTGCTGACCTGATTTCTGAAACTGAAATTGTGTGGGAATAATGGTTGTGTGACTACCATTCCTCCTACATAAGAATTCACTCTTGCACCTACACATAGACACATTCATTACATCACCTCTTCTTGTTATCTAGTTATTAGTAAATCAAATTTTATTTTTAATATTTCATAATATTGTGGGACTGTAATGATGCAAAGGTTTGGAGGGATCGAGAAATGGGAACTTCTTACATAATCATGCCCAGCACATTAAACAGAGATTTAATCCAAAACCTGTGCTGGGCCATCAGGAGAGAGAAACAATCAGAAATAAGTTAAAACAAAAATGGACAAGACATTAACAAGTTCATGCAGCCATACAGCAAAGGTATGATCGATGTTTATACTGTGACATCCAGATTTTAAGTTCAAATGTATGTGTACTTATGTATAAGTGAAATGTAGTTTCTTTATTAATATGAGATCATAAAAGCTGTATGCATAATAATTACAAAAGAAATAGCAAATTGCTGTTCAAAATATTTTCATGAAGTAAAGCATGTCACACAGCATCACAGTGTCAACTTTCCAAAAGTATGTGGTGTGGAATGATGTGTAACACATTTCTGCTGTCTAGATGTTAAAAGACAGAACATCTTCAGTAGTGTGAATATCAAGACATGGTAATTTTCCATTTGGTTGCCAGGTGACCTGTCTCATGTTACACACCTTCCAGTCTCACTGAATCAGAGTGCATGACATCAACCCCCCCACACACATACACAGACATGCTGATGTGGCTATCCTAATGAGGACTCTCCATAGACATAATGATTTTTATACTGTATGAATGATAGATCCTATCCCCTACCCCTAAACCTAACCCTCACAAAAAACTTTCAGCATTTTTATATTTTCAAAAAACATAGTTTAGTATGTTTTTAAGCTATTTAAATTATGGAGACAGTACAAATGTTCTCTGAAACCACATTTATAGCATAATTGTAATTACCAGTTTGTACCCTAAAATTATCCCCGTAAACCACGCAAACCAGCCCACACGCACACACACACACACACACACACACACACACACACACACACACACACACACACACACACACACACACACACACACACACACAAAACCACATACACCTCACAGTTCACAATGCCCTTCTGTCTGGAGGACACAGCTTAGACATTTAGGACTTGATGTTAGCTTGACAGGCACGTGTGTGCGTTTATGATTCCTGCTCTTTACATTTTTAGTTTTAGGCTTTTCTGAGGTAAGGCAAAGTCTATATTCCTATATATTCCTCTTTATATTCTTAAGTTATTGATTTGTGTGCCAAATTTTAAGTTCAGGTATGCAATGTCATCAGGTACTTGTATTTCACATTTAATGTGACATTCAACCTGTTGGCATCTGGTTCTTGTGTCAGCTGTTAGTTGCTTTATAGGGGTCAGTGCTTCTAAGAACAGGTCTTCTGCTAGACTGTTTGAAATCTGTATACAACAGAGCACAATTCATTATAGTTGAAGTTAGAAAGTCACTTTATTGATAGAGATAGATAAGACATTGAAAATTCTAAATTCACAATTCGATCTTGTGCTCACAGTATGTTTGTTTGTAGGTGGAGTTATTGTCAAATTGTTTTTAAGATGAGGTGTGTACGGGCTGCGCTTTGTGGGATTGTGCTGCTAATGCATGTTATGATAACCAATTCACAAGCCTCAGGTAAGTGTCAATACAAAAATAAGTTTGTGTATGTGTGCTGAAGAATCATGACCTTAAAATTATTATGTTTGGTTTGCATTTAGCTCTTTTCTCTTTATTTCCATTGAGCTTTCTTTCAACCCCTGCAAAAGTCTTTCAACCATGGCATCTGATTATATCAGCTATAAACTTTTCTGTGCTTAAAATTGTAGCTCTTTAAACCTAATCTCAGTATAAAATCTTATCTGTGGAATACAATTTTAGAGTCACTGCCAAAATGAAGAAACCAAAGAAAATAGCGTTTAAGCTATAGGAACAAGTCCTTTGTTTGATCCAAAGTCCAATTTGTAAAGTCTGTTTGATTCTTTTGCCTTTGATGCTTTGTGCTGCTTACTGACACTTAAATATATTAACAGATGCTTCTGTCAATTAATTGTGTAATTGATAACATTTGTCCTCGTTTTTTATTTCAGTGTGATTCAAAAGTGTTGTTTTGTGAGTTATGTTGTGTGAGTTATGTGAGGTGCTAAAAATATAGGCTTCGCTTCTTGTATGTATTTGGTGTATTGACAGACGATTCACCCAGTGGAGACTGTTCTCAGTTTGCTTCATGTGATAGCTGCATCAGTGGAGACCCAAACCTCAATCTCACACGATGTGTCTGGCAAAGTTGTAATAATGGTAAAAGAACACATGTATCATATGAGATTAAATTCATTCTCCTGTGCAATGTCGCTGTTGTTTATTCACACACACACACACACAGAGGATCCCACTGATGGACATGTGATCCTGACCATGGAGAGCGATCTCAGGCACAACCTAGTGAATTATTCAAACATAGGCCCACGCATAGTTACGGCTGCCGTCTACACAGACATCAGTCTTAGTAAATAATTCAACATGATTATCTACCCTCCTGGAAATATATGTGTGAGAGAGAGAGAGAGAGAGAGAGAGAGAGAGAGAGAGAGAGAGAGAGAGAGAGAGAGAGAGAGATGTTCAGCAAGAAGTTACATCTTTTAGTCTGTTCATACTCTGTTGCCAAGGCAACCAACTCCGCAACAGTCTCTCTCTCTCTCTCTCTCTCTCTCTCTCTCTCTCTCAAAACTCATTCATTTAAGACAAAACTAGGCTTGTATGCACAGAATCTGTGCCCCCCCACCCAGTTTTACACACATTCATGCATGTACTGTATGCACACACACAGGATTACACATGCACCTGCCTGTGACTGAATTTTAGTCTCTGTTTGAATTCCAGGGAATGACACAGGATGCATGTCTGACACTGAAGACTTTGGGGACTGTTCTGCCTTCAATGAGACTGGGATGTGCCAAAGTGAGCAAAATACTGATAAAAACATAATTAGACAACACTATCTCTCTAGCAAATGTGTATTTCCATATTTAGAGTGTGGTCGTTTATATGGAATTTGTTTGTTTATTGCAAAGGTGAGGGTTTTATTTTCACTGTTTCAGTTCGTCTATACAGATTTAGATTTAAAACTGAATATATTAGTGCATTTTAAAATGGTCTTTTCCAGGCCAGGAAAAGTCATGGAAATTACACTATTTTAAAAGCGGTTATAAATAAACTGTTAAATTAAATGTACACAGAAGTGAGCAAGGGACAAATCTGTGATTGTTTAAAATGTTTAGCCACTGCAAAATCACACATAATTGAAAATGAAATAGAACACTTAAACACTTTTAACGATTCTTTAATTGTCAGAGCTGTAATTGTAATCTCGATTAAAATAATTGTGCAGCCCTTTTATCCCGTAATCATGAACAACTGGAAAGGTTGTGGAAAAGGCATGCAAATTCATTGGTCAAAATGTGTGGGAACTCAGAACCTTATTATTTTTCCTTACATCTCTTTTTCATTCTCTTTCATTACACACACACACACACACAGATAACACAACCCCTGAGTTCTCTCAAGCATCATTTGACCTGTCCAGTTTCATTGGGGGAATCATCTTAGTGCTAGTATTGCAAGCTGGGGGATTTTTTGCCATGCGCTTCCTCAAAACCAAAGACAGCTCCTATGAAACTATGTGAGTATTACTTAAGAGTGCATTTATCAAGCTGGTCCGAAATTTTCAATATTTAATGCAGTGCACTGGAACTAGTCCTGTACATTCAGAGGGATCAACTGTATGGGGGAGTGTGTCCATTTCTGACAACATGGACACATTCTAAGAACTATTTTATCTTTTCTCTCTCAGTGACCAACCTCAGTGAGAACAGGGGTCGTGAATGAGACAGAAAAACACAGAACAAAAGAAAGAGAAATGGATATTCAGAAGGATGGATGCAGCATTGATGAGCTAAAGACACTTTTAATTTTTTCGCTGGCCCTAAAATTGCATTAGCTTTTAAATGTGTTGGTAAAGCATCATTGAAATTCATCCCCTCCGGTTCTTGAATGACACTATTGTGTGTGTGTGTGTGTGTGTGTGTACATGAGAAAAAAATGTGACAAGAGAATGATATAGGCATTTCATATTACATATGTCCACATTTAAATGTATGTTTCTTATTTTCTTTTGCGTTGTGTTTCCTTTTAGATGATTTATCTCAGTTTTAGAATTTTTGGTTTGTTTCAGCTTTTGTTTATTAGTTTGATAAGACCAACTGTTTAATATTCTTTTTAATATTTTGAATAGGTGCATGCCCTTTTAATTAAGTTTTATTAAACTGTATGTTACGTTTTCTTGGTAGTCACCTGCATTCATTTAGCATTGAGTTTGTTGTTTATTTTTGTTTATGAAGCAATAAAGGGATAAGAATCTCTGTGACACACTTCCTTCTGGGACAAATGCACCATTACGTCTGTAGGTGTCAGTAGAATGACATTTTTATAGGAATAGTTGAACCCCAAAATGAAATAAGTCATCATTTACTCACCCTCGTTTTGTTTCAGACTCATGTGACTTTTTCCTTCAACATTCTCATACATGCCTAATTTTACCAATTCATGTCAGTCATTTGAGAGCATACTCCAACTTAAGGGGTGCGGTGTCTTTTTATTCGTAATAGGCCTTTTTGACACTCCGCGTTTCTCGCTTTCGGAGGTGCCCCTCGCAGAGTAAACTTACTTCCGGTAACAACAAAAGACCGTGATCTGCTGAAAGCAAATACTTTATACAACTCACCTGTAGTTAGTCCGTCTTTCCTCTGGGAAGTTACTACAACATTATGAATGTGAAAATGTATTTTTCTGTTGTTGTTTTTTTTCTTCATGTATAACTTGCATGAATGAATGAGTGGACACCTCCTATGTTTTAGCGTAGTGGGTGGAGTTTTCAGACGGTCCCTTACGTTCGCAGGCAATCGAAGCGCACCGGAGCATATTCAGGCATAATTTTGCAGCCAAGTGTTGACTTCTCTGAGTCCAATTTGTTATGGCCATATAGTATAGTTAAACACCCTTTACACCATGCCGAAAGAAATACCGAACTTAAAGCTAACTTTACCTCGCTGTCCCAATCAACTTTCAGACCAACATTTGGGCAATTTTACCACACAGAAAATACTTTAAATTTATACTGTTTTTATTTTCATTTTAACAACAATTACATGTATTTATTACTATAATTTAATTTAATATATTTATGAATGCGTAAATTATTGCCCTACCTCTTCTGAAACGGCTTTAAATGATGTTGTCACGTAGCACCTGTTACATTTCTCAGCGCTGTTGAGGATGCACCAATCACAGTTGTTTGAATGATTAAATCTACAGATACATTTTCTGTAGATTATGCGGGTGGACTTCCATTGGTATTTTATGTCCAATTCTTGATATTAGTCAATTTAAACAAGCATACTTTTCGTGTACAAAATGTTTCCTGTTTTGAGGGTTCTATTTAAGCGCCCTCTTGAGGAAGACGCATTAAAATGTTAACTATTGTGTCAGAGGTGCAGGATTTTAAGATGGTGGCGTTAACTCCCAATACATTTTTCATTTTGCGGATTGGAGAAGAGCATCGGGATTAGATAATAAGGTTTTGTCAGTACAATAACGCACAATAAGGCAATAAGCCTAAAGTCTGCTTTGTTCAGGAGACCTACTTTTTTCAGATAAAAATGTAAGTACATATAAATAATCAATATGATTATTATGTGGGAGTGAGGGGAGTTGGAAAGCAGAAAGTGGGGGGAAATGTCAGTGTTCCATTCTTCAATTTGTTTATTTTGTAATGTCATTTTACACATGTAAATAGTTAATTTAACCTTTGTTTAGATTTCCATTATAATACATTTTAAAGTCACTTTAAATCCCTTAGATATAATTTTCTCAAGGTAAATTTTCTTGAAAAAGGTAGTTTTCTCCAGGAGGTATCCCATCCAGGTACTGGCCAGGCACAACCCTGCTTAGTTTTAGCTGGCAATCATTTGAGAGCTGCAGGATGATATTTCTGTTGCAAGGTCCAGTAACCAATTACAATTACATGACTAAAATTTTAATCTGTAACATAATCTCTTGGATTACATGTTTTAGGTGTTACCTGGTTATTATGTAATCTATAAAAAGTAAATGATCTGTCCATCAATTCATTTTGGCACATTAACGTGAACTGTAGATATTTCTCCCTATGTTCATCTTACTCCCTAACCATAAAAGCTAGACAGAAACAGGGTGGCTAGATAGAATAGATAATAAATACTGTGATAAAGTTCTTTCTGCAATATAATAGGCTAGTCTACAACATTACAAGGTGTTTTTGTCTGTCTGAAAGTCTTCAACTGAAGCTTACCTGACAGTAAGACCTCATCAAACATGCAATTTAAAACATCATCTGCTCTATGATAGAAGTGCTTCGTACAAATTCATTCTAAAAAAGTGTGAACTAGAACAAATAAACCTAATTCACTATTTAGATTTACAATGATGTTTATTAATATATATATATGATATATGATATTATGAGTGCTAGGTCCCAAGAAATTGTGAAGAAACAGCCCAACAAGACATTTAGACAGACAGAAAAGCATCATATGTTTCTCTGCAAAGTGGTGCAAACACAGGATATGTGGTTAAAGTGTGATCTTCAACATCTGCTTAACTTTTAATAACCTCTGCTGAAACTAACATGCATAAAAGTGTGCATTCACAGTATGACTGTGAGATCACTGCTTTTAGAGGTGCATGACTTTGATTATCAATTTTAATATTTCACATTAAGCTAGTCTGTTTTTACCAAGTCTGGCTATGGTGGAATGCCATGTATGAGTAACCAGCATTTTTCTTGTGTTTGTTGGAACTGCAATGCAAAGGCCACCAATTCCACCAATCAACACAGATTTGTCACCCAAAGAAAAAAGTATTCAATCAAATTCATGATTAATAGCACATTTGGGGTGGTCTGAAAACTATGTGAGTAAAAGTTAAGCGTTTTAGTAACTAGAACTTTGCTTATTCAATCCCCAGAAAAGTCAAGCTCAGACTGACTGGCCTGCAGCTAAAGAACTCATGGAGTTTGATGTGTTGTGAATAAAAATGATGTTGAAGTCTACACATTCTCTTGTCCTTACTATTGCTAGGGTAAGCATAAGACAACTGTTTCTTAAGATAGATCTTAAGGAAGTATTATATTCCTCTAAACAGTTTTTGGAAATGTTATGTCTTCCAATAGCAAAAGGGGTAAACATTTGCTAGTAGTGTGAAGACAATGTGCCCTCCACACTTCCAAAGGTAAGTTTAAGCAATACAGCAAACAGGTTGCTGACGAATTTCTTCCTGACAGGTTTCAAGCATCAATATTAGAAACTGTCCAAACATGGACTTTGTTGGACTGTGTTCTTGCAGGTAGAGACTTAACGTTGATCATGTTCGACATAGCACTTAATCCGAAAGCAAGTTTCATAGGTTGGTCATATGTTGTAAGGTTTCCTCTCATCTATACATCCCTGAAATACAGTCTGGGTGGCAGAAGACCCTCTTGGAGACCCTGTCATGCCTCTCATAGCCCTAACAATTCCTGCAAACACAACATTAGCCAGTAAAATCTGTACATACAGCACAACGTATCTTTTGCTTCAAGGTTGAATGTCATCAAGAACTTACTGGAATGCAAGCCTTAACCAGCTGCAAGGGACAGAATCAGAAAATGGAGATAGCACAATACTTTCCACAAACAGCAGAGCTAACTGTTTGCATGACTCATTGCCAACATTTAATGTGAAGCAACTAATGGCGCTGTGAAATAATAATTAAAAAAAGCAACAAATGCTAAGAATGCATTTGTGTGAATGGATACATTTTGGGGCATATTTACCTTTTAGGCATAGGAGACACAGAGACAGACACACACATGTATTCTGCTGTTTTTAAGAGCATGAGACTAAAAGTATCAGCACAATAATAAAAAAAAAGAACCAACTCAAACAAAAAACTCTCACTCTCTACAAAATATAATTCTTGATAATTTGATTATGATTTATTAATCAATAAATTACTCAATCCAAGTGCGTATCTGGAAGCTAGTCTATATGAATAAACAGTTAATAAATTCTTGACTTGGGCCAGACCATTAACTCATAGATATGTTACCTCTTGTTTTTTGTAAAAAGTCTGTCCAATATATATATACATATAATTATTTTTGCAAATAGAGTTCAATAGAAGAAGAGCCCTACATCTCAACATCATTGAGTCTGGGATTACATGAAAATGCCACAGTGATGATCCGTGCATTTTCCAGCACGATGGAGCACCATGTCACAAGGCGAGTGATAATGAAGTGGCTCAGAGATCATTACATTGAAATTTGGGATCCGTGGCCAGGCAACTCCCCGGATCTTAATCCCATAGAGAACCTGTGGTCAATCCTCAAAAGGTGAGTGGAAAAACAGAAGCCCACAAATTGTGGTCAACCCAGAGCACTAATATGGCAAGAATGGATCACCATCATCTGGATTTGGCCCAGAAGCTGATATCCAACATGCCAGAGTGAATTGCAGAGGATATGAAGAACAAGGGTCAACACTGTAAATATTGACATTTTTTGCTAAATGTATGTCACTGCCAATACTGTAGGCCAGGGCTGTAACACTAACTTTAACACTAATGTCAAACGTAACACTAACTTTACCACAGTTGGATTTATAGCTTGTCTTTTCTATATTAATCAAGTATGAGAAAGAAGCCTGTAAACGATCTCTCTCTCCCGCACCACCATCCGCAATCGGCCTTTATCCCCCTTGGAGGCTTAATTAGCCTGATAAGGGACTGGGTGTGTATAATCACGACTCGGCCCCGCCCTCCGCCCTGTCACACCTATATTACGGGGATTAGTGTGACTTGGTTAAAGTTTTGAGTCATGTAACAGTTTGCACAATTATTGTCCTTAGACACTAAAGTTTCCCTAACTCGCCTCAAGTCAGTTATGGATTTAGCTCAGCTTGGAAGTTTACACCAGCTATTAGCCTGCTATTTTTTCTTGCTCGCCCTCTAGTTGTTTCTTCAGATTTTTTATTCTCTTTCAGCATCCAAGTGATGATTTCTGCCAGCAGCTAACCAGGTTTGCAACTTCATAGCACACTCACCTCTGCAATAAAATTATGTGATTTTGTCCTACTTGTTCATTTGAAAAAACCTGTATGTCAGGGGAATTGGCATTTTTTTTTTTATGTCAATATATTGATTGTGTTCCAGGTTGCAAGAGCCAGCTTTATAATGCCATATGTTCATATCTGCGCAATCAAAGCAGAGCACAGCCCATCATTGGTAAGACTGTGACATCTATCATTATTTAGTCACTGGAATAAAGACATCACATAACATCTCCTATATGTCTGACCATTTCAGGTCTTAATTCTGTAACTGAGATGTGGACTCACAATCAGCTGAAGTGTACTTTTGTGATGTGTGCTTTCTGAGAATAAGCAAGGCAGACATCAGACACCAAATCATGGGCAGCCTTCACAGATATAATTACATTGTAAGTTATTGTTTTTGAGATTGCTTTAAAGATCTTCAATTTAATAAATAGTTCATCCCAAAATGAACATTTTCTCATCATTTACTCACCCTCATGCCATCCCAGATGTGTATAACTTTCTTTATTCTGCAGAATATTTAAGATTTTTAGAAGAATATCTCAGCTCTGTAATCCATACAATGCATATGAATGGTTGCCAGAATTTTGAATCTCTAAAAAGCACATATAGTTAGCATTAAAGTTTAAATAAAAATCACTGTACTAATTACTTATTGTTTCACTATGCATCTTGCCATTGCAGTCTCCTTGGTGATCACGATTTCAAGCTTGATTAAACTTGCTAGCACTTTACAGATGCGCAGAGCGCTTTATGGCACTAGGATGTGTAATCAAGCTTGAAATCATGATCATCAAGGAGACTCCTGATGTTATGATGTGAAGTTCTCTTTTGATCTGCTCTATCCCAAAACTGATTAGATAGATTCAAAAGACATTAATTAAACCACTGGAGTACCATGGTGCCTTTATGTGCTTTTTTGGGCTTTATAGTTTTGGTCACCATTCACTTGCATTGTATTGAACTACAGAGCTGAGATATTATGCTAAAAAAAATATTTGTGTTCAGCCGAAGTAAAAAAGAAAAGTCTTACACATCTGGGATGGCATGAGGGAGAGTAAAAGATGAGAGAATTTACATTTTTGTGTGAACTGTCCCATTAATCAGTGAGAAGATATCTGCATGTTAACATTACCTAAACCAGTGTTTCAACCCTGTTCTTGGCATACTCCAGCGCTGCACATTTTTTATGTCTCCCTTATCTAACACATCTGTTTTAGCTCATTAGTAGATGCTCCATGAACTTAACTGTATATGTCAGATACGGGAGACAAAAAAAAATGTGCAGTGATGGGTCCTTCAGGAACAGGTCTGGGAAATACTGCTTTATATATGTGCTGGGAAATTATTTACCTCTCTGTTGTTGCATCCATTAAACCTCTAAGAATTCTAAGAAAAGTCTTTGTTCATTTTGATAACAGAAATCTCATCACGCTCATGGGTGGAGATCCTATACTGATCTTTCTGTTTTGGCTCACCCTCTCATGGATATTGCAAAAACTGTAGAAAAGAAGGAGGGAACAGGTGATGTACAGGGAAAAAGAAAAAAAAAGAAAAAATTTACTATAAATGTTTCATAATTCTCCGCTCTAATCTTGTGTTTTCTATAAGGTTCAGTGTGTGGATGAAGTCATCTACAGGGAAATTATATCATGTCTTGACCCTGCTGGTCTGTCTTATATTTCTAATTGTTTAGCTTCAACATTCCTTCATTCCACACTTGTGGGTAATAGCGCCAAATAAATCACTGAAGTTATATTAAACTTTTGTAAATAAAGTTAATTGAAATAGGGGCAGAGTCACATCAGAAGCACATCTAATTTTGTTTATGTTGCTAACGCCTTTTGAAACAGCAGTTTGGGGCTGTTTAGTGAAGTTATTTAGAGCATTGCAATGAATTTCACATCTCTGCTTTTGTTATTTTTAAATTGAACTGTGTTTTAACATAAATAATGTCACTTTATGTAAAATGCTGGATGAAATTAAGCAGTGTATGGAAATATGGCTGTTTAATGACATTGTGAAAAATAGCTCTTAACATATCTTACGTTAACCCTCATCATGATATTTTTCCTCCAATATCTTAGCTTTTGCTAAACTGAGGATTAAAATGAATCAACAAAACCCCAATGTGCTTCACTTATTCACTTATTTCACCTAGTCACTTATTTATAACAACCCAGTTGAAGGTATGTACACTACCATGTGTTAAATATGACTTTATTTATTCCATTTATATTAAATTTGGTAAAAGATTTTAAAATTTATTTCATGTTTTTTTTTATTTTATCTGTGTTTTTCTGTGAAAGGTAATACAACTAATGTACAAGTGCTGCAAGAGTGTGAAAACAGAGACTCCCAACATGGCAGTGTTTTACCCCAACACAGTGTGTATCTACAACTCCACTTAGTTCAAAGTGTTCAAGTGTAATAGAGTCCCTGTATAAACACCAATCTGGTGTTGAATCCAACACCAGCCCCATCACCCCCAAGAAGAACCCCAAGTCCTGTCACACCATTATCCATTTCCCAAGAGAGATCTTCTTCCCAGAATCTAGTGGATTCTAATGTTTCGGATAGAATACTTAATCTAGAAAGTTCCCTGCCTCCAGCCTTAATTCAACACTCAAATCAGAATCAGCCTGTAATTCAAGACAGCAACCAGAGTCCAAGATTTATGATGCCATCTGAAACTAGGAGTCCACACATAGAAACAGGACCCTCATCAGAATTCCTTGCCAGAATGATACTGTGCATTTTAGTGAAGAAGATGGAAATGGTGTTATCCACTTAGTTAGAGTTGAATCACATTCATTACGCCCAGCCACAATAAATGTTCCATACAGAGCCCAGCTTCAAACATCACCTCTTCGTGTGAGCCACATGCTGCCAGAGATAACCCTAAGTCTGACCAGCAAGCAAGACATTTTCAGAAATGTGAGTTTAACTGACAGTCCTGAGCCTACCAGTGCCTATGAGTGCCTATGAGTTGACCAGAGAACCCATCATAAAGCAAAGGCTAACAGGGACATTGAAACCAGCTTTCACACTTGAATCAAACCGATTCCTTGAGCCAGACTTTCAGGAACCAATCAGCACTGACTGGGAAGCACATGGTAGTGTACATTTTTTCATGACAGTGTAAATGTAGAGTTCTCTTGAAAGAATATTGAAGAGATTATAGAGACATGTTCCTTATGAGCATATAATTTACTGCATAAAAAATTATACTGGTGTTTTCATTTTCATTTACAGTGGAGGCTCAATCACAGACCCTTGCAGAAGAAAACATCACTCTCTCCTCTCAAAACTCACCTCCCCAGTCCCCATCTACTCAGACTCAAAACCCTCCTGCTAATTCAGTCCACCAAAGACTCTCCAGAAAGCTACACTGGAAGAAAGCCACTTATCGGTGAGTATATCCACATGCTATATGATCTCAATACAGTCCAGTTGAAGTTAACTATAAACTGTGTGAATTAGCATGGTTAAAGTTGATGTGTGTAATCCCTTCAATGTTAAAATACCTTCTTATATTCCAGCTTAATATGCAGAGACAACTAAAAGTAAACCATTTATAGGTTGATTTTCCCAAAAGGTCTAAACTCTGTGCCTCTGTGGTGCTTTTAAACATTTATCTGATTAAGCAACCCATCAAGCCTGTCACAACAACATTGGCTAAACCAATGATGTGAGTTTGAGGCAGGACTATTTGTTAAATTGACCAATGGCAGACGCAGGGTGTATTCTAAAGTCTATTTGAAAAGAAAGTTTATTTTTGCGATTCCATTCAGTGACGCTAGTGTCCCACTTCAACTTTAACTTGGCACAATAAACACGTTATAGAACATTTCAAAGATGATGCACTTATTCAGATTCACTGCGCATAACTTTGTGTGAGCCTGTTTGTCTACAGGTCTACAGGCTGTTATTAAGTGCCTAAGTGTGGATAGCGATCCTCCTCCATGCTATAACCTGTGTCAGCTGTGTTCAGTGAAGGTGAAGGCAAAGAAAATTATCAGTCACCTGACTGGCTGTCTACACCAGCGTAACTACCTAGTGAGTGTGAATATAAAAGATTATAATCCCTCTCTTATAATTGTTTTAACTTGTTGTATGCCACAATTCATGTATCATGATATGCACAAATATACATTTCCAGTCACTTAAAGGGCAATAAGTGATTTACAATGCATAAAATGTTTTACAGTGCAAAAACAATTTACCATCTACATGACAAATATCACTAAAATAGACATACTGAGAAACAAAACCAATCAAACATGTCACTTAGACAGCCCTGAACTGCCAACCACACATAATTAACCACATGCCTGCCCCGGTCTGCAAGCCAGAGCCCACGCCAGCCACGGTCAGCGAGCCTGAGCCCTTGCCAGCCACGGCCAGCGAGTCTGAATCCACGCCGACCAGGAACAGTGTACCAACGCATACCACGGTCAACCAGCCAGAACCTGTCACCTCAGAGGTCAGTGAGCCAGAACCTGTAGCCGCGACCGTCCCTGAGCCAGCGCCTGTAGCCGCGACCGTCCCTGAGCCAGCGCCTGTAGCCGTGACCGTCCCTGAGCCAGCGCCTGTAGCCGCGACCGTCCCTGAGCCAGCGCCTGTAGCCGCCATGACCGTCCAAGAGCCAGCGCCAGCAGCCATGACCGTCCAAGAGCCAGCGCCAGCAGCCATGACCGTCCAAGGGCCAACGCCTCCCGAGCTTTCCAGGGCTCCGCCCCCTGAGCTTTCCAGGGCTCCGCCCCCCGAGCCTTCCAGGGCTCCGCCCCCCGAGCCTCCTACAGCTCCGCCTCTCGAGCCTTCCAGGGCTCCGCCTCTCAAATCTCTCTAGCCTCCTAGGGCTCCGCCCTCAAGCCTCTCGAGCCTTCCAGGGCTCCGCCCCTCAAGCCTCTCGAGCCTTCCAGGGCTCCGCCTCCCAGGCCTCTCGAGCCACCCAGGGCTCCGCCTCTCGAGCCTTCCAGGGCTCCGCCCCCCGAGCCTCCTATGGCTCCGTCTCCCGAGCCTCCTACGGCTCTGCTCTCAGAGACCCCCAGAGCCTTCTAGGGCTCCGCGTCTGAAACCTCCTACGGCACCACCTCCCTCTGCTCCGCCCCCAGAGCCTTCCAGGTCTCCGCCTCTGAAACCTCCTACGGCGCCACCTTTCTCGGCCCTGCCTCTTGAGCCTTCCTCGGCTCAGCCTCCTGAGCCTCCCACGGCTCCGCCTTCCTCAACCCCGTCTCCTAGGTCCTCCAGGGCTCCGCCTCCAGAATCTCCTGAGCCATCCACGGCTCCGCCTCTCGAGCCTCCTTCGGCTCAGCTTCTTGCGGCTCTTCTCCCCGAGCCTCCTACGGCTCCGCCACCCGAGCCTCCTACGGCTCCGCCACCCGAGCCTCCTACGGCTCCGCCTCTCGAGCCACCCGAGCCTCCTACGGCTCCGCCTCTCGAGCCTCCCGAGCCTCCGATGGCCCCGCCTCCCGAGCCTCCTACGGCCCCGCCTCCCGAGCCTCCTACGGCTCTGCCACCAGAGACTCCAGAGCCTTCCTGGTCTCTGCTACTAAGGCCTGCTACGGCTCCGCATACCTCGGCTCCGCCTCCTGAGCCTCCTTCAGCTCCACCTCCTGAGCCTCCCTCAGCTCTGCCTTCTGAGCCTTCTAAGCCATCACCTCCCTCGGCTTCGCCTCCCGAGCCTCCCTCGGCTCTGCCTCAGAGGTCCTCCTTGGCTCCGCTTCACGCGGTTCCGCCCGCCTCCCCAGTGCCCACTCCTCCTCCCAGGTCCCCTGAACCAGCCCTTGCCCCACGGCCATCTCCTAGGCCATCAAAACCGGCCTCTGTCCTGTGGCCACCTCCCAGGTCCCCTGAACCGGCCCTTGGCCCACGGCCATCTCCCAGGCCACCAAAACCGGCCTCTGTCCTGAGGCCTCCTCCCAGGTCCCCCAAACCGGCCCTTGCCTTATGGCCAGCCTCCGGACCATCTAAACCTGTCCCTGCCCGGTCAACACCTCCCAGACCACCAGAACCTGTCCCAGCCCGGTCGATACCTCCCTGGCCTCCTAAACCTGTCCCTGTGTGCCCCCAGGGACTGCCTAATTGGCCCCGTGGACTGTCTCATTTCCCTTTGTGCCCCCGTGGACTGTCTCATTTCCCCTTGTGTCCCCACCGACTGCCTAATTGTCCCTTGTGCCTCCTTGGATGGTCTCTGTGTCCCTTGTGCTCCCTTTCATCTGTCTGGTTTCCCCCCCGGTCTACCATTTCACTCTTTTTTGTTTTTGGTATTTCTGTCTTTTTTGTTAGGACCGTCTGGAATCCGGTCCTTTTGAGGGGGGGTTATGTCACGTTCCTCTGTCTACCCTGTGTTCTGTGTCTCTCTATTCACGTTTCCTTGTCTGCTCCGTGTTTTCATTTCACCATCACCGTTCACGCTCCATGTCACGTTTTCCTTGTTGTCCGCCCCGTGTTTCACTGTCCTTGTCTAAAAGTACATTTCCCACAATTCTCGGCCTCCCTCACTGCCTGCACTCATCATTGTTTTCACCTGTGTCTCGTTCAGTCTCCACTTTGTCTGTGTATTTAAACCCTGGTTCTTTGTTTAGTCTCTGTCAATCGTTGTTCGTTTCTTGAATGTCGTCAAGCCTGGTCTGTGTTCCTTACCCGAGTTCTTAGTTTTGTTTGAGTTTTGTTTCACTGTGTTAAATCTGTTTCGTTGTGTTTTAGTTTCCTGTTTTCCCATCGTGGACTTTCATTTGTGTTTACCTTTTATTTCTTATGTGTTAATCCCAATAAAACCGCGTTTGGATCCGCACCTCTTGTCCTGCTTCCACACCCTTCATAACAATAACCTGTGATTTTCATGGGCTGATGTCATTTGGCAGTTGTGTGAATGTGTCTGAAACATGCTAATCCAGAGCTGTGTGGTAACTTCATGTTGTTCTAGGTGATGAGGTTGTCTGCATGTCTAATTAGTAAATTACTGCAGAGGGATTATCATTGGTGTAAGTACAGCAGATGAAAACACCAAAGGGGAGTACTTAGTCTTAACTCATGCCTTATCATATTTCTCATTATTTTCTTCATATTTTTTTTTATATTAATCACGTCTTTGACAAAGGTATGAAAGTTTTGAACTGTAAAGCCAGTGTGGGGTCTTTTAGTGGAGAAACAGACCAAACCACTGGTGAGCCTATACCGATATTCAGTGGCCACAAAAAGTATTTGGACACTTACAACCCCAATTCTGAAACAGGTGAGATAGTATGGAATATGCTTATAAAAACAAAAAGGAGGGATTTGTAAATTTGATTCACTCTGTGCTATATTAAAAGCACTACAACAACACATTATTTGATGTTTTACTATTATTTTAAATGTATTTATTTTACATTTATTTATTTTAAATTCAAATCAGATGATTAACACGCTCAAAGTTATTCGCTCCGAGTTATATCTGATGAAATAGTGATGTTAGACAAGTAAACACTTGACTGTCTCAAGCGGGTTGAAATCATTTGATTTGAAATGATTGCATATATCTTTTTTTTTTTTAATTCCATTCACAAGGTAACACATCAGATAATGTGGTGTTGTAGTGCTTACAATGTAGAACAGGGTGAATCAAATTTACAAATCTTTTTTTTTATTAGAATTTTCCATACTCTCCCAACTTTTTCAGAATTGGGGTTATAAGTCACACTTTACAAAGTATGATTTCCATTGCATAAGAAACAAAATATCAAACCAAATGTTATCTGCAAACAAATGATGTGCTTAGATCTAACTTTGCTTTTTTTGCCATTAGTTGTGAAGACACCAGTCATATCAGTAACCATATAAAAGCTGGTTTATTCTACATGGAGAGGGTCCCCTCATGGGGACTGCCATGTTAGAATCACGTGATCAGCCGAACAGTCTCAGTATCTGCCCTGTATTAGACACTTTCATTCATGTATTAATTTAATCATAGCTGTTTGTGAATAGTACATTTCTGCAATAGTTTCTTAAACCGAAAACTATTGATTTTAAATGATGTTGCATGCAAGCCGCTAGATGTCACTGTAAGTCCAAGATGACACATAGAAAAGTTACTGAGTGCACCTTTAACCAACTGCTCCAAAGGTTTTTAGTAGATGTATGAAGTCATTTCATGCAGATGTCCGTACCTAATAGAGTAACTATTTTCCACTGAGTTTTTTTTTCCCAGCTATATTGCTTAAAAATTAATGGCACTTGGTTCGATTTTTTTTTTTTTTATCGAATGCAATGACTCATGCTTTAAGTGGGGCTCTAATGTTCAAATACTTTTTGGGTTTGCTTTATGTTAAATTTCTTTATGTTGTGAGTCACGGACAGATATTGACAGATACTCCTGTTTCTAAAGGTCCTAGCCAAGCTCTAAAATGCCCAGCAGAATCTATACTGTCCCCTGTTGATAATGATGGTGTTCCACTCCAAACCCATCAAAGGTCCATAAATAAGAAGACAGCCTATCCTAAGAGTCAAGTAATGTGTGATACAGTAAAGGAGCCTGTGTTTAAAGTAAGTCTGTCACTACAGCAGGGGCCCATTGTCATTGAGAGAACCCCTCTAAGAAACACAACCACTGTAGCACCTGAGATTGAGCATCAAACCCTCAAGTCCAAATACACAGAGAATGATGAATCGGCTGTAGGAAATAACAGACATGAAGTTCAGCCATGCAATCATGAATGCCCACAGACAGTATGTGACCCCGCCGAGTACTGGAATACAGAGCATGGAAACATGCTCACAAAGGCCAACATTCCCACAGTGACCTATACTCATAAAGAGGTAATTTTGCATATATGTATGAGAATCAGTTCATGAGCCCGGCTCAGTATGCATACACTGGACAATTTGACCATGCTCAACTCATTCCAGTGGTCCAACCTTCTTGCATACTTAAGTACTATGATTCACTGGAGGAGGTGGTCTCTGTCTCGTATGCTGATTGGCCAGTGCAGGACTGGTTCTTCAGTAGCAATGAATCAGTCCTGCAGAGGCAAAACACTGGAGAAGATACAATGTATCATCCTGAGTTTGCAAGTTACATACAGTACTTATTATAATGTGTATTCCAGTATTGTATGTATTCCTGTAGCAACATATTTTCAGAGTTGATTTTCAAAAGATGCTTGCAGAGAAAAGATGACACATTTTCTGAACAAAATTTGAAATTAACAGAAGTTTTGACTTTCAAACCAGCAAGAATTCTGCAGTCAATAAAAAATTAGACTAAACTATTACTGAATTAGTTGGTACCTTTTTCCGTGCAAATTTTTAAAGCTTGTGTTCTGTACACATACAGCTAATCTTTGGTATTTATGTTAAGCAATGCAATCTCATCCACTGAAATTGTGCATCTTTTGGAATGTTGGGGGGAAAATGGTTTATTTTAATTTTTGTGTTCAATTTATTTATTTTTTTATCAGTTCACCATTTAATTTGTTAACATAAATTCATTTCAAGTTGATAAATTCCTCCAATTTTTTAAAGATAATTTGTTGGTTGACAATAGCTGAAAACCTGCCTAAATTGTGTTATATCAATTATTTATATAATATTCAAAGTCATCATTGCTGTTCCGCAGTTCACAGGCACACGTGTTTACTGTGTTACAGGTTGTGCAACCAGTGAATATATATCTGTTAACTTCCAATTAGAAACACTGACTTTGTTATCTTTTTTTTACTTGTGCACTATTCCCCGTGCCATAACTGAAATTCTAGATGAAAAAGAATACCTAATATAAACAAAGTTATGTACCATTTTGTTTCTCGAACAAGAGCGATTTCTCTCAGATTTAAAGCATAAACCATCCGTTTTTTTTTTTTGTCATTGATAAGTTACATGGTAATTACCTTGCTTATACATGTAAAAATGTACTTCATAGCATAGTATCTTTGGTTCAAATGTATGCTTTAGAACCCATGAGCAAAAGATGGTATGGATCTTGATTTGGAATCCGTTTTGGATTACAATCATCACCTACATAAAAATATAAGTTGTCTTCTTTTGCAGACAGTTGTAGTACTAGATTTGGGGAGACAACAGTAGTGTTGAATGTTCAGTTTGGTTTTCTTTCCAACACAGGTCATGTGTCCCCACCAAATGAAAAACACATTTACACTTAGTTTATTTTGTAATGCATAATACAAAATTGTTGATATGACAAATATTTTTTGTTTTGTTTTGATTAATTTTATTCTATAATTCCAAGTTGAGTAACAGTTGGGTCTTGAGAATCAGCCAGGAACATTTTGGCAGTATTTCCCCATTTTTGTTACGCCTTTCAGAATTTAATTTAAAGACCAGGTTATCTCCGTTGATATCAAGTTCTTTGCATTGTAATTGATTGTTTTGATTGTAAGTTCTAATTTCATTAATAAAATGTTTGTTCTTGTAAACTAGTCATTTTATGTGATACTGTTTTATATGTTTGGTTAATTATGGCCAGATCTTTTAAAGGTTGCACTGGTACGTCTTAAATTAATAGTTCACCCAAAAATGAAAATGTATCTTCATTTACTCTCCCTCATGCCATCCCAGATGTGTATGACTTTCTTTTTTTTTAGAAGAATTTCTCAGCTCTTTTGGTCCATACAATGCAAGTGAATGGGTGCCAAAATTTTGAAGCTCTAAAAATGACATACATTAGCATAAAAGTAATCCATAAGACTCCAGTGTTTAAATCAATATCTTCAGAAGTGATATGATAGTTGTGGGTAAGAAACAGATCGCTTTCACATTCTTGTGTTTTTGGTGTTTAAAATGATTTATGCATATCGCCCCCAACTGGTCAGGGAGAAGAATTTCAAGCAAAATACTTAAATATTTATGTTTCTCACACACACCTCACATCGCTTCAGAAAATATGGATTTAAACACTGGTCTTCATATGGATTGCTTTTAGTTGCGTCAAATGAAAAAAAAAAATGTTCAACAGATGAAAAAGCCATACACATCTGGTATGACATGGGGGTGAGTAGAATTTAAAATGTTTGGGTGGACTATCCCTTTAAGGCGATTAACACGTTTATGCGAGTATTGTATTGTTATTTGTGTAAAGAAGTCTGTAAAGAAGTCTGATCCAAAACTTTAGTAGAACAGTAGCTTTGCATTTAAAATCTTGACAATCACAGCCACATTTCAAAGGGCGTATCAAAAGTAGACTATTCAAGAAAGCCTCACTTCTTGTGCATCTTAATAACGTTATTTATTTAGTCATGATTTTACGGATTTGCTTCTGGTTTTACAATTTTCATTTCATTTGAAGTGCCATATTTTACCAGATGAAGGCGCCAGATTTATACAATTTACAACCATGTGGCGTGACAAAGTTTTACCTGATACTTTTTTATTCTCAAGTGTCGTCTAGTTCACCTGCCTAGTTAGATAAAGATGTGAATAGGAATTTATAATTGAGCAAATTATTTTTTATACATTTGGAAAATATAATTCAAAAATTATAAAATATCTATATATATATCTATCTATATATATATATATATATATATATATATATATATATATATATATATATTATAACTCAGGAAGTTGCAACAAGGTGATTTTGTCCCTTTTTTCCAGATTGCTCAACCCAAATGTCATGATCTGTGTGCTGCTGTTTTATCATTTGTAAATCTGTCCTTTTAATAAATCTGAAATAAACACCCATATATTGATTTCAGCCAAAAAGGACCTTGAAGATGAGGTGACAGACACAATGCTCCTCAGAAGTACCAGAAAGGAGGAGGATGCTTGTATGTATTTTGAAATTATCCTTAATTGGCGAATGAGTATGAATTGTGCTATCATACATTCGTGAGTTTTCAAGTGAGAGTAAAACTGTAATGACTGATGTAGTCTTGTTGTTACAGTAACTGCTGAAGTCTTACAGTTGGAGGAAAAATGGAATGAAAAGGAAGGTGCACTATTATAAACCAAAATCTGGCCACCACTTGACATTTGTATTCATATAACACTGTACAGTTACCTAACTTGGCAACATACTTAACGACTGCTCAACACCATGTACAGTTGAAGTCAGAAGATTAGCTACACTTTAGTCATACATTTTTTTAACCACTCCACAGATTTAATATTAGCAAACTATGGTTTTTCGAATATTTAAGCAATTTATGACCTCTATTTTGAGCTGTGGCTCAGTTGGTAGAGTCGGCTGCTAATCGCAGGGTTGACGGTTCGATTCCCGGCCCACATGACTCAACATGCTGAAGTGTCCTTGGGCAAGACACTGAACCCCAAGTTGCTCCCAATGGCAGCCTAGCACCTTGCATGGCAGCTCTGCTGCCATTGCTGTGTGAATGGGTGATTGGGACACAGTGTATAGCGCTTTGGTAACTTCTGAGGTTAGAAAAAAGCGCTATATAAGTGCAGACCATTTACCATTTTGTGAATGACATGAATAATTTTTACAACAATTGTTTATAGACATATTGTTTCACTTTGAATTGACTATATCACAATTCCAGTTGGTCAGAAGTTAACATACACCAAGTTAACTGTGCCATTAAGCAGCTTGGAAAATTCTAGAAAATGATCTTAAGCCTTCAGATAATTAGCCAATTTGCTTCTGATCGATGTACTGAATTGGAGGTGTATCTGTGGATGTATTTTAAGGCCTACCTTTAAACTCAGTGCCTCTTTGCTTTACCTCATGTGGAAATCAAAAGGAATCAGCCAAGACCTCAGAAAAACAATTGTGTACCTCCACAAGTCTGGTTCATTCTTGGGAGCAATTTCCAAATGCCTGACGGTACCACATTAATCTGTACAAATAATAGTATGCAATAATAAACACCATGGGAACACGCAGCCATCATACCACTCAGGAAGGAGACTCCTAGAGATGAATGCAACGTGGTGCGAAAAGTGCAAATCAATCCCATAACAACAGCAAAGGACCTTGTGAAGATGCATGAGGAAACAGGTTAACAATTATCTATATCCACAGTAAAACGAGTCCTACATCGACATAACCTGAAAGGCTGCTCTGCGAGGCAGAATCCACTGCTCCAAAACTGTCATAAAAAAGCCAGACTACAGTTTGCAAGTGCACATGGGGACAAAGATCTTACTTTTTGGAGAAATATCCTCTGTACTGATGAATCAAAAACCTAACTGTTTGGCCATAATGACCATTGTTATGTTTGGAGGGAAAATGGTGAGGCTTGCAAGCCGAAGAACACCATCCCAACCGTGAACCTTGGGAGGTGGCAGTATCATATTGTTGGGGTGCTTTGCTGCAGGAGGGACTGGTGCATTTCACAAAATAGATGGCATCATGAGGAAGGAAAATTATGTGGATATATTGAAGCAACATCTCAAGACATCAGCCATGAAGTTAAATCTCTGCCTTAAATGGGTTTTCCAAATGGACAATGACCCCAAGCATACCTCAAAAGTTGTGGCAAAATGGCTTAATGGCAACAAAGTCACGGTATTGGAATGGCCATTACAAAGCCCTGATCTCAATCTGATAAAACGTGTGCGAGCAAGGAGGCCTACAAACCTGACTCGGTTACACCAGTTCTGTCTGGAGGAATGGGCCAAAATTCCAGCAACTTATTGTGAGAAGCTTGTGGGAAGTTACCCAAAATGTTTGATCCAAGTTAAACAATTTAAAGGCAATGCACCAAATACTAACAAATTGTATGTAAACTTCTGACCCACTGGGAATGAAAGAAATAAAAGCTGAAATAAATAATTCTCTCTACTATTATTCTGACATTTCACATTCTTAAAATAGTGATCCTAACTGACCTAAGACAGGGAATGTTTTCTACGATTAAATGTCAGGAATTGTGAAAAACTGAGTTTAAATGTATTTAGCTAAGGTTTATGTAAACTTCTGACTTCAACTGAATGATTGAAATCACCCATAAATTGCTTATTTAGGTATAAACTAAAGGCTAGGTTTTCCATTAGATATCTAGTGTTAACACATCTAATTTTGTACTATAGTGTTAAACAGATCTCTGCAGCTCAAATGTGAGCACCTCAAACAAAAGGCACAAAGGTAAGCATTAGGGATGTGCAGTTGTGCACAAGTAATCAACTAATTGAGTACTTGTTCAGCACAAACTTATCGACTATTAAACATACAACTCAAATATCACAGAGAGATTTTCCTTTGCACATTTGCCTGCTCTTAGGCCACGCTGAGTTAGATTGTACTTTCCCTCTAAATTGCACAAAAAATCTTGCCATTACAATAGATACATGCGAACTGTTACGTTCCCGTGTTGTCTGCCCCGTGTTTCCTGTTTCACTCATCACTGATCACGCTCCATGTCACCTTTTCCTTGTTGTCCGCTCCGTGTTTCACTTGTCTTTGTCTAAAAACTACAATTCCCAGAATTCCCGGCCTCCCTCACTGCCGCATCTCATCCTTGTTCTCACCTGTGTCTCGTTCAGTCTTCATTGTGTCTGTGTATTTAAACCCTGGTTCTTTGTTTAGTGACTGTCGATCGTTGAAATTGATGTTTCGTGTTTTCCAATGTTTTATGCCTGCTCTTGATCCCATGTTTGTTCGTTCGAGGATAGCCTTGCCCTTCATGGATGTTTCGTGTTCGTGTGTTAATTTCATTTTCCCATCGTGGACTTTTCCTTTGTTCCTGTGTTTGTTATTATTGCTTGTTAATAAAAAGAACTCATTTAGATCTGAACCTCCCATCTACCTTCTCCTGCCTTCCCATATTCCTAACACGAACTGAGTTAATGCATAGTGGTTTTTTTTTCAGTTTTTACAAAAGAAACAAAATTTGTTCAATGTTAGCTTATTTCAAAACAGCTCTTGGTAACGTTTCTGAACCAAACAAGATATACATTTCACTCCGCCTCTCGAGCCTCCCAGGGCTCCGCCTCCCAGGGCTCTGCCTCTCGAGCCTCCCGAGCCTTCCAGGGCTCCGCCTCCCGAGCCTAACAGGGCTCCGCCTCTTGAGCCACCCAGGGCTCTGCCTCTCAAGTCTCTCGAGTAAACCAGGGCTCCGCCTCTCGAGCCGCCCAGGGCTCCGCCTCTCAAGTCTCTCGAGCCCTCCAGGGCCCCGCCTCTCGAGCCCCTCGAGCCACCCAGGGCTCCGCCTCCTGAGCCTTCCAGGGCTTCGCCCCCCCGAGCCTCCTACGACTCCGCCTCCAGAGCCTCCCGAGCCTTTCACGGCTCCGCCTCCCGAGCCTCCTACGTCTCTTCTCCCAGAGACTCCAGAGCCTTTTAGGGCTCCGCCTCTAGAGCATCCTACGGCGCCCCTTCCCTCGGCTCTGCCTTCAGAGCCTTCCAGGTCTCCGCCTCTGAAACCTCCTACGGCGCCATTTCCCTCGGCTCCGTCTCCTGAGCCTCCCATGGCTACGCCTCCTGAGCCCCCAGGGCTTTCCATGGTTCCGCCTCCCTTGGCTCCGCTTCCTGAGTCTCCCTCGGCTCCGCCTCCTGGGCCTCCCACAGCTCCGCCTCCTGAGCCTCCAGAACCTCCCACAGCTCCGCCTCCTGAGCCTCCCACAGCTCCACCTCCTGAGCCTCCAGAGCCTCCCTCGGCTCCGCCTCCAGTGGCTCCCTCAGCTCCGCCTTCTGAGCCTTCTACGCCATCGCCTCCCTCGGCTCCGCCTCCCGAGCCTCCCTCGGCACAGCCTACACCTTCCACGGTGCCACCTCCCAAGCCTTCTACAGCTCCGCCTACGCCTTCCACAGCGCCGCCTCCCAAGCCTGCTACGGCTCCGCCTCCAAAGTCCTCATTGGCTCCGCCCACCACGGTTCCGCCTCCTGGTCCACCCAAGGCCTTACCACCTGAGTCTGCCACGGCTCAACCTGACTCTGCTCCGCCCACAGTGTCTCCCACGGCTCTGCCTGCCTCTGCTCCGCCCCCAGGGTCTCCTGCGGCTTTGCCTACGCCTCCTTCGGTGCCGCCACCCAAGTCTTCGACTGCTCCGCCGCAGAAGTCCTCCTTGGCTCCGCCAGCTCCCCTAGTGGCCACTTCTCCTCCCAGGCCCCCTGAACCAGCCCTTGCCCTATGGCCACCTCCTAGGCCACCTAAACCTGTCCCTGTCCTGTGGCCACCTCCCAGACCTCCTGAACCGGTCCTTGCCTTGTGGCCACCTCCCTGGCCTCCTAAATCTGTTCCTACCCGGTGGAGGCCCCCCAGGCCACCTGACCCTGGCCCCGTCTCACACCCCTATAGACTGCCTGCCTGCCCTCTCGGCCTCCCTGGTCTATCTGTTGGCCCCTTGTGCCTCCGTGGACTGCCTGTCTGCCCTCTTGGCCTCCCTGGTCTGCCTGTCCACCCCTTGTGCCCCCGTGGACTGCCTAATTGCCCCTTTTGCCCCCATGGACTGCCTAATTGTCCCTTGTGCCTCCTTGGACTGTCTCTGTGTCCCTTGTGCCCCCTTTTGTCTGTCTGTGTTCCCCCGGGTCTACCCCCTCACTTCTTGGACTTTTTTTTTGTGGGTTTTCTTTTTTGTAGGACCGTCTGGAATCCGGTCCTTTTGAGGGGGGGTTATGTTACGTTCCCGTGTTGTCTGCCCCGTGTTTCCTGTTTCACTCATCACTGATCACGCTCCATGTCACGTTTTCCTTGTTGTCCGCTCTGTGTTTCACTTGTCTTTGTCTAAAAACTACAATTCCCACAATTCCCGGCCTCCCTCACTGCCCTCACTCATCCTTGTTCTCACCTGTGTCTCGTTCAGTCTTAATTATGTCTGTGTATTTAAACCCTGGTTCTTTGTTTAGTGACTGTCGATCGTTGAATGTGATGTTTCATGTTTTCCAATGTTTTATGCCTGCTCTTGATCCCATGTTTGTTCGTTCGAGGATAGCCTTGCCCTTCGTGGATGTTTCGTGTTCGTGTGTTAATTTCATTTTCCCATCGTGGACTTTTCCTTAGTTCCTGTGTTTGTTTATTATTGCTTGTTAATAAAAAGACCGCATTTAGATCTGAACCTCCCGTCTACCTTCTCCTGCCTTCCCATATTCCTAACACGAACTGAGTTAATGCATAGTGGGTTTTTTTTTTTTTTTCAGTTTTTACAAAAGAAACAAAAATTTTTCAATGTTAGCTTATTTTAAAACAGCTCTTGGTAACGTTTCTGAACCAAACAAGATATACATTTCACATACAACCCCATTTCTGAAAAAGCTCTGACAGTATGAAAAATGCTAATAAAAAGAAAAAGGAGCGATTATTATTATTATTATTTTTTATTATTATTTTCTTTATTTAAAAAAAATATATATTTTTTAAAATATTTTTTATTTTTCTCTCAATTTGGAATGCCCAATTCCCACTACTTAGTACGTCCTCGTGGTGGCACGGTTACTCACCTCAATCCAGGTGGCGGAGGACAAGTCTCAGTTGCCTCCACTTCTGAGACAGTCAATCCATGCATCTTATCATGTGGCTTGTTGTGCATGACACCACGGAGAATCACAATATGGGAGGCTCATGCTACTCTCTGGGATCCACGCACAACTTACCATTCTCCCCATTGAGAGCGAGAACCCCTAATCGTGACCACAAGGAGGTTACCCCATGTGATTCTACCCTCCCTAGCAACCTAGCCAATTTGGTTGCTTAGGAGACCTGGCTGGAGTCACTCAGCATGCCCTGGATTTGAACTTGTGACTCCAGGGGTGGTAGTAAGCGTCAATACTCGCTGAGCTACCCAGGCCCCCAAAAGGAGTGATTTGTAAATTAGATTCACCCTTTGCTATATTGAAAGCACTGCAAATAAACATTATATGATGTTTTACCTAGTGAATACATTTAATTTTTTTATGTACAGTAATTTCAAATCAGATGATTGCAACATGCTCCAAACATTTGAGACAGGGGCAATTTAAGACTAATAAAAATTTGATGAGTTAAAATAACACAGCAATGTGAAGCAGGAGATGTTAAACATGTGAGGCAATTATGCCATAGTATATTTAAGAAGCCTCCAAAAATAGTCTCTAGTCCTTCAAGAGCAAGGATCATTTGAGACTTGGCAATTTGCCAACAGATGCTTCAGCAAATAATCCAGTACTTTGAGAACAATGTTCCCCAAAGACAAATTGAAAGGATTTGGGGCATTTCACCCTCTACAGTGCATGTCACCTTCTACAGTGCACAATATAGTTAAAATATTCAAGGAATCTGGTCAAATCACGGTGCGTATAGGGCAAGATGAAAACCATTTTTGAATGTGCATGATCTCTAATCCCTCAGACATCACTGTGTTAAAAACATCATCCATCTGTAATGGATATCATGAATATGGACTTGGGATTACTTTAGTAAACCTTTGTTAGTCAACAACACTTTTCTGCTGACTTTTCTGGGCTCGGTCTCATCTTAGATGAAAGTAGAACAGTCTAATCATGTTTTTTGGTCCAATGAGTCCACATTTCAAATATAAAAAAAGAAACACAGCCATCGTGTTCTCTGGGCCAAAGAAGAAAAGGCCATCCAAGCTGTTATCAACTTCAGGTCCAAAAGCCAGTGTCTGTATGGGTCTGGGGT
Organism: Xyrauchen texanus; assembly: GCF_025860055.1. Lineage (NCBI taxonomy): Eukaryota > Metazoa > Chordata > Actinopteri > Cypriniformes > Catostomidae > Xyrauchen > Xyrauchen texanus. The sequence goes on along the minus strand of NC_068285.1, from coordinate 23,617,653 downwards.
GTGTCAGTGGGTAACTCGCACATCTGTGAGAGCACCATTAATGTGGACAGATATGTAAACATTTTGGAGCAGTATATACTGCTATCCAGCACCGCCTTTTCCAGGGACGTCCCAGAATTTTCAGCAGGACAACTTCAAACCACATTCTGGCTGAATAAGCAGAGAGTGCAGGTGCTAGATTGGCCCGCCTGCAGTCCTGACCATTTCCAATTGAGAATGTGTGCCGCATTATGAAGCCCACAACAAGACAACGAAGACCCCCTACAAGTGACCAGCATAACGGATGAATGGGGGAAAATTCCACATTTTAAACTTAACAAACTTGTGTCTTCAGTGCCTAAATGCTTAATAAGTGTTAATAGAAGAAATGGTGATGTTTAACAGTGGTACAAACTTTAATGTAGTGTGTTGCAATCATCTGATTTGAAATTACTGTACATAAAAAAAACACCATATAAGATTTAGTTGTTCAATATAGCAAAGGGTGAATATCATTTACAAATCACTCCTTTTTGTTTTTATTAGCATTTTAGCAAATGTCCCAACTTTTTCGGAATTGGGGTTGGATGTGTCATACTTGACATTTTGAACTTTCATTTTAATTTTCAAGTAATCAATTACTTGATTTTTGTGGGTTAAGAGTACTCGACTACTAAATTACTCGATAATGCCCTTTCTTATTAAGCATATTTGTACTGTAGATATCCAATTAGACATGTTGGCCACTGTGTTTATTTAGAATGAAAATCACAACATGAGTCACCTATACACAATTGAGCTTTGGTCCCTAGTCAAAGATTCTAGTACAAGGTGAGTATTCTGTCACTTGATAACTTACACAAATTATGTTAAAAATAAAACAAAGTCGATAGACTAGAATTTTGTCATGCCATTTTTACAATTGAATAATGTTAACACAGCAACGTGTGAATGTTTGTGAGAACATTTAACAGTAGAGCTAGCCTATCCTACTTCAACATTTTGAAGATGCATGATAATCAAATATCAATTAATTGTCACATTCTGGGTGTCCTAAAACTTTTTGATTCAAGGTCTAACTTGTAACAATGTATGGTAGGCAGCTTGAGCTGAACCATCAGAAAGAGGAACTGGTGAAGCAGTACCTCTGTCAGATCGAGGAAACCAAACTTAAGCACAGAAAGATTCGGTATGACTCATTATTTGTTTTTATAACAGAAGAGAAATAGGAAACTCATAGCATCTTGTTGTTATGGTCTCTTCTAATATCAGAAATATACTATATATTTATAGAGATAGATAGATAGATAGATAGATAGATAGATAGATAGATAGATAGATAGATAGATAGATAGATAGATAGATAGATAGATTATTCTATTTATATTTTAGATAAATAAATATATATATATATACACACACACACACACACACACACACACACACACACACAGTTGAAGTCAGAAGTTTACATACACTTACTGTAGGTTGAAGTCATTAAAACTCATTTTTTAACCACTCCACAGATTTCATATTAGCAAACTATAGTTTTATCTACTTTGTGCATGACATGAATATTTTTTCCAACAATTGTTTATAGACAGATTGTTTCACTTTGAATTGACTATATCACAATTCCAGTTGGTCAGAAGTTTACATACACCAAGTTAACTGTGCCATTAAGCAGCCTTTGTCATGCCTTTAGACAATTAGCCAATTAGCTTCTGATAGGAGGTGTACTGAATTGGAGGTGCACCTGTGGATGTATTTTAAGGCCTACCTTCAAACCTAGTGCCTCTTTGCTTGACATCATGTGAAAATCAAAAGAATGACCTCAGTAATCAATTGTGTACCTCCACAATCTGGTTCATCCCTGGGAGCAATTTCCAAAAGCCTGAAGGTACCACGTTCATCTGTATAAATAATTGTACGCAAGTATAATTGCTTAGTGCAGGAAGGTGATGCATTCTGTCTCCTGGAGATGAATGTAGTTTGGTGCGACCATGTGAAGATGCTGGAGGAAACAGGTAGACAAGTATCTATATCCAGAGTAAAAGAGTCTATCACCCTTTTTCCTATATATATATATATATATATATATATATATAGGAAAAAGGGTGAGGCTTGCAAGCCAAAGAACACCATCCCAACCGTGAAACATGAGGATGGCAGTATCATATTGTTGGGGTGCTTTTCTGCAGGAGGGACTGGTGCACTTCACAAAATAGATGGCATAATGAGGAAGGAAAATTATGTGGATATATTGAAGCAAAATCTCAAGACATCATCCAGGAAGTTAAAGCTCTGTCACAAATGGGTTTTCCAAATGGACAATGACCCCAAGCATACCTCCAAAGTTGTGGCAAAATGGCTTAATGACAACAAAGTCAAGGTATTGGAATGGCCATTACAAAGCCCTGACCTCAGTCTGATAGAAAATTTCAGGACAGAACTGAAAATGCGTATGCGAGCAAGGAGGCCTACAAACCTGACTCAGTTACACCAGTTCTGTCTGGAGGAATGGGCCAAAATTCCAGCAAATTATCGAGAGAAGCTTGTGGGAGGCTACTCAAGTTAAACAATTTAAAGGCAATGCTACCAAATACTAACAAAGTGTATGTAAACTTCTGACCCACTGGAAATGTGCTGAAAGAAATAAAAGCTGAAATAAATAATCCTCTCTATGACTATTCTGACATTTCACATTATTAAAATAAAGTAGTGATACAGACAGGGAATGTTTTCTACGATTAAATGTCAGGAATTGTGAAAAATTTAGTTTAAATGTATTTGGCTATGGTGTATGTAAACTTCTGACTTCAACTGAATATATATACAGTATATATATATATATATATATTACAATAATCAGCATGTGCAGGTGTCTTTAGAATAACAGGACATTTGTCTACTTGTTCTACACTTTTGCATTGTAAAACCATTTTAGTCCATTTTATTGCAATTAAAAACTTCTTTAGAAATGTGTAACATCATGAGCTAGATTATAAGTCCAGACAACTCATATTAGGATGAAGTTCCAGAATCAGCTTCTGCAGCTTTTGGAGCAGCACAAAAACTTGTCCACTATCTTCGTAAGTGGCCTTCAAATGAAGGGATTAATGTTATATATAAAAAAAATACTGAGCATTCTTTAAAGTAAACTACTTTTTTCATTATAGCTCACCACACTCTAAAGCGTGCATTTGAGAACAGCATCTTTCTCTCCTTTGACTCTTTATTATTTTTTTCCAGACTCCACAGAGACTACCAGCAGAGATCCAGTCTGCAGAGTACATCACTGTGCAGTTGCTAAGGGCTGGTACGTTGTTTTATTAATTTTGTTCCTTCTCTTACGTTCCAATGCCCTCCCCATGCTCTGTGTGTGTTGGTTTAGTGGGACATTTTCCATGAGGTATATTTTCCTAAGGTTTTACTCAAGACATTCAGGCCAAATTAGTAATTTTTCCAAAAGTAATTTGTTCAGTTATCCAGACAGCTTTCTGCACTGTTGGACTAGATGACTTGCAACTGTTGGATTGTACAGGAATGTAACCTTATACCCTAGTTCTCGCAAGACTTGGGATTGAACTCTCAACATTTCGACTGACAGTCAAACAAATGCCCAACATCATACTCGAAGTAATCTTTTTACTGTATATGTTTGTGTGTATAACTGTACAGAGCAACAGAAACTGGAACAGTTGGCCAAGCTGCTGGGCGGGTTAAGCCCCACCCAGACTGGAGAGATGCAAATAGATACCTGTGACACAGCATCATGAATATCTCACATTTTGCATTCATGAATTGTGTGAGCATTACTTATCAGTTTTCACCTCTTTCAAAAAATATGTTATATGCAACTTTACAGAATTAGAAGAGCACCTTAGACATTCTTTTGTCTCCAGTTGTTTCCTGTTTAACGTGTTACCAATGATATTGTTTTGACGTTGCCGATATAAAATTAATGAATATTGGAATAAACAACAATCAAATATACCCTGAACATGGAATATAAGTTTCTAGACCATTTATTCTGAATTTATTACACAATAAAAAACTGTTAACATTTCTAGTTTCCCAAAAAAATTATTTATGAACTCTAGCGATGACATACATTTCTCATCTTAACAACTGACTAGAAAAACTATTAAATTCCATCACATTCCCATTCCTCGATCAGATATACATTATTAGATCAGCTTCCAGTTTGCATACATCAGTCCAATTACACATCCATTAGGGCACTCTGGGAATTCTTTGGTGTTCAGTAATAATATTCTACCATTCAATTACATTTTGCATTGACAAAACACAGGGCAAAGCCCAGTCCTGAGAACATCTTTATCAAACATATATATTACAGTTTCTCCTGCCAACTTATGTATCTAATGCAGAAATGTGTAGAAACCATTATACTGTAATTTCATGTGTTCCTTAAATTTTTTTTATTTATTGTTGAATTTACAGTAAACAACAAAAATAACCCTGCCACATGACTTTATGACCATGTGGTTTCAATTCAATCTACTTCCTTGACAGCATACTGTTGAAAGTAAAAGGCAGTTTCCATACATTCCTTGCATACTTACCTGCTATCGAATTCTGACAGTTTCAGATTGCAGAATTTCTGTGTTCTTAACTTTCAGTTATAGAAGCAATGTCCTCCAGCAATGTCTGTTTCCTTTATGTTGGTGATCCAGTGGCACAAGAGTCTTGCCAAAGCATAATTTCAGGATGACGTGTCCTGGGGGGTTTTATGTGGTGTATGTCAACGAGGGCGTGTTTTAGGGCCTTCAGTATGGCATAATAATAATAATCTGCCCAGACTTGTTACTTTCCTTTACCAGAGTTGGAAATGGCGCATAACAACTGTTCGCATGTACATATACAGTACATCATGAAGATAGAAATGGTCTCGTTAAAAAGAAGGGAAAGTTTAGAAAAGCTTCTCAAAGTATAAAGCCTCCTTTGGCCCCATTTGTATCCCTCTATCTTGTAGGGATGGTGTGCGATTACTATTATGAGGTATGCCCTGATTCCTTATAAGGGCAAATTGAATCCACTGAGGGCTCAGATTGGCACATAGAGAGGAATATTCCTCTTGCTGCAACAAGACTCCTCATATTTGAGGTTGTGCTATTTTCGTGGTCTGGTTACATGAGATCCATGAACCATTTAGGTTACTAGTCATTTAGTAGACGCTTTAATCTGAGGCGACTTAATTCCTTTTCTGTGTGTTTTCAGCATTATCAGCCTTGTTTGGTACCGGGGATATTTTTTAGGTCCTTTGTGAGGAACATTGGCACCCTCTTCCATGTTTTGTTATCCCAGGTTATTCCCCATCTGTTGAGAGGTAGAGTGACAGATATGTGAGTGAAACATGATTTTGCCAATCTCCCATCCTTCTGCCCACCCCATCCCCACAAATAGTAAAGAAGATTCTATGATATACTGTTTCAATGATATGTATATTAATTTTAATAAAACTTAACTTAAATTTCAATAATATAGACTGGAGAGTAGGTTGCAACAAACAGATAATTAAATGGCACAGAATATGCTTAAAATGTAACAAAAGAAATTAGAAACTTCTAGGTATAATTTGCCCATCAAACCACAAAATACATTCACAAGGCAATTAGTAAATAAATATATACAATAAATTTAATTTGACATCATCATTTCTACATTATCTTTTTTCCTAGAATTTGTATATTTCACGAGTCCCATACAAAAAGTTCTTTGAAAATATTGTAAAAGGTTCTTATGTGATTGATCTAATAGGACTTTGCTCAGCCTATTCTACACTTCCCTGTTCCCAGCAAAACTCTTCTTGGCTATGACAGAGTACCTCAAATCGACTGTAGACTTTCTTTTCCTTGCGCATGCTCTCTATTCTCTTCAGCAGATTGTCCCTCTCCTGTGGGTTGACCGGAGATCGGATGAACCGGTTCCGGCTTTGATCTCGGAGGGTATCTTCCTTGTCCCCTTCACCTTTCCCGGACTCTTCAGCCTGCTTTGCCAGTTCCTGTTTATTCTTCTGGCTATTTGCAGATATTTGCTCAAGGATCACTTTGGTATCATCCCTGAGGTTGCTGCTGTACAGCACATTCGAGGTAGAGGACTGATAGCGTGATTGGGTTGATTTAGTATTGGGTTTGTTGTTCTCTACTGTTGTTGAAGATGATATAGATTCTGAATGTGTCCCTTTGTCTGTGGGCTTCTCTTGTACCTCAGGGACCGTTTTCATCAACTTGTCTTCTGTAGAGCCTGACACTCCTGAATGCTTTTTTTCTCCCTTTGGCACAAGGAAACCCCTCAATCTCTGTGTTTGTTTCTTGAGGAAGTCAAGGGCTTTTGTATCTTTGCTATCAGAGCCCACAAGGTTTAGGGAGGTATTGGAGCCCTGCCGGGTGATGCTTAGAGTTTCTTTGGACTCTGTGCATGACATGCCTGATGAGCTGAGGCTGCGAGACTTCTTGAGCTCACTCTTTTCAGCATCTGTTGCATCTGTGAGAATCTCCTCACCGCATGAGATACGTCGAGCTTGAGAGCTCTTGAAAGGTTTTAATGTGTCTTTATTGAAGAACTTGGGTGAGGGGAAAAGCTTAGGTGACTTTGTGACAGTTAGTTCCTTAGCTGGCTCTATTTTTGCTGCATCAGCTATATTCTCAGTCAGAGTTGTGCTGTTTGTGTATGGCCTGTCAACACACACTTCTAAAGATTTTGGTTTTGTAGGAATCACTGGGTGCTTTGCAGTGGGATCTGTTTGTGCAACTGGTGGGTTTTGTATCTGTACAGTGGACTCATCTGAAGTAATTGACACATTTGGAATTTTGACTGCTGTTACACTTGGTTGTGTATCAGAGAGGTCTGGCTTTATCATGGATGGTTCTTGTCTTTTAGGAACTAAATCTAATTTAGACTTTCTCTTTTCTGCCAGTTCTTTGAAGTACTGAAGTCGGCTTGCTGGATCATTCATGTTGCGGAAAGAAGGTATTTGCTGAGATTTTGACAGCTCCTTTGGCTGTGTAACTTTGCTTTGGTCTTCATGTACAATTTCTTCAGGTTTCTCCTTTTCTTTGTTAGGATCCTGTTTGATATTTGTGGCATCTTGTATTGTCGTCAGATCTCCCATTGAAGAGTTATTACCATCTTTTTCTTCTGTATTTTTATGCTTGTTCCAATCAAATGGCTCTCTTGAAAGTGATCTCCTTTTCTCCAGAATCTCTGCCACAACAGATGAGTAACGAATAGGCTCTGACTCCTCTTTCTCCTCTTGCAGCTCCCCACCAGATTTAGCCTGTAAGGAGCTATGTTGCTCCAGCTTAGAGGAGCTGAAGATTAATGAAGAGCGTAGTCTTGAACTCCTTTGCAGCATTGGATTAATTCGAGATCGGAACGACTCATGCTTGGTGATGCTTATCTCCTTTTGTTCTTTAATCGCCACCTCTTTTTCATAATCTGTTGATGATGCTAGAGATGAAGCTGAAATTGCTGGCTTCAAAGTGTCAGTACCTGTGGGCCCCAGATCAGAGCTAATATCTTTTACTTGTTTCCTCTCTTGTAAAATGGGTTTACCGAAGCGTGGCCGCAAGTCAAGGTTTGGCTTAGTTTGGATATCTGGAGTTTCTCTTGTGTTGAAATAGTCAGGTTGTTGCTGTGGCTCATCAAAGGCATCTGAACCTATGGGCTGATGTAGGCCCTCCTCCCCTGAATCTTCACAGGTGCTGAGATAAGAGTTGATTCTCCAGCTCCGTAATCCCTGCTTCGCATTGGCATCCTGGGATTGTCGTGCTTGGTCTCCAGTGGGGAACATCTGCTTATGCTCTGGAGGATGCGGCTGAGTTGGCGAACTCTGACAGGCATATGCATGGCCCACAGATGGCCTCTTGTGGCTGTGTGGGCCATAGCGCCCCCCTCCAGAATGATTCTGTTTTTCTGAACCATGTCTGAGGTCATCAGATGATAACACATTAAGGTTTCCAGGTGCTTCAAGTTCAGAGGGATTTGCAGAATCAGAGTACTGATCTATCTGGTGCAATCCAACGTTGAGCGGGTCATAGCGCCCAGGATCAGGTCCAACACCCTCACTCTGATAGTAATGTTGTTCTCTCTGGTAATGTGATTCCATCTCCTCCAAATTGTTCATTACACGATGCTTCATATACTGCCGGGAGGAGGCATAGGTCTCACGTGTGCCCTCGGCATAACTATGCCTCTTAAATGCATCCATTTCCATCTGCCTGGAAGCTAATATTGAGCGGCCTTGATCCAAGAATGACTGTTGCATTCTGAATTGCTGTGATGCATATTTTGTGACTTGCATAGCACCTGCACCTGGTTCAAGAGAATGGCGGAATGGGTCATCCCTCTGAAAAGGCAGTATAGATTCTACACGATCCCCAAATGGGTAAGCAGTAAGTTCAGGCTGACGAAGAAATCCTCTGGGATTCCTCAGTGACTGAGTCCTTTTTAAGCCAAACTGGTTGCCAAGGTAACTATTTGTGCTGTCCTGTGGCATGGGTACAAGTGCATTTTCAACAATAAGTGGTTGAGACTGAGCAAACAAAATACGAAACTCTTCGTCAAAAGTGGCAACTAGTTCTCCGAGGAACAAATGGGCAATGCAGCGGTGGATCTTCTCAAAAGACCACATAAAGCTGAAGAGGGAAATAAAAGTTTACATTGTCATCAGTGTCACTCTGAAGAGGGCATGCTTTTACAATAAATTATCTTAGGTTTGGCTAAGTTTAGTTCTTAACTGCATTCAAATATAGCTGAGCTCACCTATAGTTTCCACTGAGCACGGCTCTGCAGTCTGAAAGAAGAAAACGGTCCATCACCTGACCTTTAAATGACTTCCCTGTGCGGCAAAAATAGGTAACGCCCGCCACTGTCCGTACTCGCATCATCTGTAATCATTGAAGTTATCATACAGAGGATTTTGAGCATGTGGTTCCTTAATATTCATTATGTATTTAAATCTACAACCCAAAGGTACATCATTGTACCATTGTGCATGGCACTTAACCCATTTACCCCAGGGGGACAGTTGTGCAATACTCCAAGTTGTTTTAGTTTAAATGTTAAAAAAAAGTATTTGGTGAAATTTTTTGGTTAATCTTACATGCATCATATCCAGGTTAACTTTGCAGTTTGTCACCATTGACACAAAATGATGGGCATTTTGTTCATCCAGCAGAATATAGACAGGTACATGACGTGATGCAGCCTCCAAAAGATCAAAAAATATATCAACATCTGTGAAAATATCCATCACCACTGCAATGACCTGTTTGTGAAACAAGGAAATAAACATGTAAAACAGCACTAAGAAAACACTTGAGTCTGTGCATCAGTTTATTTGGAGTGTAGCCAATTAAAACTAACCAAATTACAATTAATTTCCTTTTCATGACAAACCAACTGAACGGGTGTAATGATTTAACTACAAATGAAGAATCAGAAACAAACAAATCTAGTTTTTGAGACATCCACTGTGTGTACATTATGTACTTCATTCCAACCTGACTTCATTTATACAGTACTAACCTGTTGAGCATTTTTGATGAGTCGTCGGGCCTGCTGCTTAATGCTGGGCATGTCAGGTTCTGAGGGGTTTACCAACATTGTGACTTCTGTGGGCCCCACAAAACTGTGCTGCTGTAGAGGCCAGCCAAGGTCTAGTCCTGGTGCATCCAAATCAGAGTGCAGTGGCCAGTAGGTGTCAGAAGACCCATCCTGATCCATTTCATGATAGGGCAGTTCTGGTACATTTCCAGCGCTCTGAGGTGACCGTAAAGTGCTTTTAATATGCTCAATCTCTGGCCTTGACAAGAACTCAACTACATTAGCATTTTGTAAGAAATTGTAATAGCCCTCAAGGTCTTCCTCCACCAGTGCATCAATAGCCATGCGATACTCTTCCCGGTAATGGGGGCGCAAGTAATTAGGATCCAGGGGGTTTTCTCCCACTGAAGAATTCTGGGAGCGATGGGCCATGGTGGAGCAGGGAAAAACCTAAGAAACATTTTTCAATTAATGAAAATCTAACAGAGCATCTGGAAATAATAATTTGTATGATATATAATATTTTGCTTATTGATAGGTTTTCCTACCTACCAAATTTTTTGTCACTGCCTCTTCAAGAGCCTGTCATGTTAACAAACCTTGCATCAAAGCAGCTAATGCAGAGATAAAGTATTTTAAAGTGTATTATTTCCTAAAAACCCTGTTCCCTACCCTAAATTCCTTGGTCTTGGCCAAATGAATGAGGAATAACAGCAAATTTGCGGTTGTATTCGAGACATTTCATGCATGAATGCTTCCACTTGTGATTACTTCTGAGTGGACTGCGAGTCAGATGCTGAAAAAGTGACTGGAATTTATTTATATTATCTTGTAGTTTATTATATTATATTGGGAGTAAGGCCATGTCCACACTAATATGCTTAAAGCCGAAACATACTTTATGCAAATACACATACGCAGATGCAAGCGTTTGGCCAGCGAGTGGTCCCATTGCACATATATTACGTGCGATCTTGCGTTGCTCTAGCGGTTACAAACATCAGACCACAAGTGGGCAATCGATTTTTTGGCCTGACCACGAAACCATTGCTGCATCCGAAACCAGGAAAATGCTGCCTTGACAAGAGCAATATACGGAGTATAAATGGAGGCAGGATGAAAATAAGGTGCTTTTCAAACAGTTCAGAGACCAGTTTCCTCAAGAGCAGCCCGGATGTGGTAGATGAGTCGATAGTTGAGAAGTGGGGAGAGACACAGAGAAAAAACAAGTTTGTTTGAATGGACTGGGGACATATCTATTTTTTTTTTTTTTTAAAGATTCAACTCAAAGTACTGCCCAAGTCCGCCATGACAAGTTGTTGTTTGAAAGAAGAAAATCTGCTCTAGCCTCCCTTGCAGAAACATTAAGAATGCAGCGTGTACTTGTGTTGTGTAATGAATTGAGCGAATACAATTGCATTTTAGACCACATGCAATGCGTTTTTTCACATGCGCATTAAGAGGATTTAAGCGTTTTCATCCGTTTCAGTGTGGATGAGCAACTTTTGGAAAATGCTTAAAAACGACAGTGTGGAAGGAGAGCATTTTGAAAATGAAAACGCCTTTTTCAAATGTATGCAGATTAATGTAGACACAGCCTAAGTGTTCTTTTTTCCCTTTATATTTAGTGTATTTTGATTCAAAACATTGAAATATTGTGATCTTTTACTTGCTTCATATTCATCTGCACTGGACTTGCACAATGGCTCCAGTTTCATAGGCAAAGATCACAATGTGGAGGGTGTGTTTGTGGGATGGTTATGTATTGTTGTCAATTAGATCATCATTCGGTTCTCAAGTCAGTTCAAAAGCGGGCCGGTATATAACTGATTCTCAGTTTTCTCTGGCTCTGGAACAAGCAGCGCATCGGAAAGGGTGTGTGTGTCTGTTTGTTGACTGCAAACTCGCATTCAGGTCTGCCTCCATTCTGATGTGCAATGCCCACTTTTCAAAATCCAATCAACAATCGATGGATAAAATCAAGTCCCCGCCATATATTTTTTTTTGTTTGATAAGCCGTATCATTCTGAAATAAGTCACAACATGGAAGTAAAGTTGGTTGCAATTTCTGTTTCTTTCTGTAGCTGTCAAAGTTATTGAGTATAAGTATAGGATCAGTATATTTAAAATATATTTCAAAATATTTAGATACTGTATACAGGGATTTTGGGGATATATTTGGGGATTTTTCCTCCTCGGGATTATTTGTATTGAAGTTCTTCATCAAGCATTCCATTATTTGATGTGATTTTTAAAATATAAATAAAATTTTAATAACGTGTACCTTTAAAGTTTATAAATTATCATTAATAATCAATTCCCCTATGAAAACAATAAATGGGATTTTACTTCCGGAACCATACTCTTGTGCTATATTTTCAATGAAATAATCCTTGCAAAATGTTTTACCGTTTTAGAAGAAACAGGTTTGTAGAGTAGCTCTACTTAAGCACTGTTTTATTTGATCATAAAAGCAAATACCTAAATGAAAGAAATTCAGATTTTAACAGAAATAAAAATATCACTGTGTTTGGACCAATGTCAAAATTGTTTAACTAACTTACTATGATACTGAAGGAACCAAGAAGGAAAAAACTAAATATGCATGCTAAGGCAAAAATCTGTCTGAATTTTGCATATTAGATGTTTCACAAACAAGTAAAATCAAGAAACAGTCAAATGTTTCCAAGTTTAATAAGATGTTGATTAAACCAAATAAATGTTTGCCTTGTTGAACAACAGCAAATTTTTCTAAATTTGATACTGTCCAAATTCCACTGCTAAACCTCTACTTTTGTATTCCATTTTGGCATGGTTTTGATTCACTCGCTGAAAAACTCTAGGAACTGTTTGACTTATTGTGTACATACGGAATTCCTATCCATTCTGTGATCCAGACAATGACCTCTCAGCTAGGTTTGGATCCAGTATGACATACAAAGCTTATGGACACTTAAGTACATTTGTTTGTATTTTAGACATCACCATAGAAACAGTGGCAGCCAGTTGGCGAGTGACTCATTGCGGCCAAAAGGAGAACAGACATCAACAGAAAGGGAAAATTGAAGAAACATGTGACTGAGCCAAAGAAGGGAGTGTTATGCTGATGTTCTTGTGAAAAAGAACTCCGTGAGCTCTAACTGTGCAAGTAAGAATTAGACTTTGAGTAGGTCATAAAATTGACTGTGGCTGATTCATAGCATGTTGATAACATTGTGATCTGAAAAGTTCAGTGGACTATTTTAAGATTCTCAAAACGATTCTCAAAAAGTGGCAACTAGAATTTTCTGATTGCATCTAACATTAGACACAAATGTTTATGCTCTGCCTATGTACAGTATAGTATTGTTTATTATCATAATTCAATTTTGCCAACTAATCTGAAGCCAATGCTGTCAGCATGTTTCCTTATAAGGGTGACACCCAGACCAGTATATCATGTTGGAGCAGATTCAATCAAGTTTACCAGACATTACATTTAAATGTCACTGTTTATTAAGACTGAACTTGTTTATAAAAATCTTATTAAAATCTTAGGGGTTGTACAAATTTTATACAACAATTGACTGATTTATCAATAATTGAAAAATCTATCCATGCTGAATTAGTTTAACATTTGGTTAGCAAAATGGGAAAAAATACCCAAAAGAATAAATCCGAGGCATTTCCATATGTAATTAATCATTAATATTATGAAATTAATATTTGGTTCCATTGATCCAGGGTTGGGAGACTCTTTAAGGGTTTGACACTGAACTGTCAATACCAATCATTAAATGTGATTCTGTTCTACCTTCTGAGACGTTATGTGTTCACACACATTCTGCACAGGCACTCACTTATGCATTACATTCTTACACTCAAGACAGAGGCTGAAGATGCTTCAAATACCTGGGATATCATTAACAATGGCATCAAAGGGGTGAAGACTGACACATAACAGGTATTTTTAAGTGGTCTAGTTTTTGTCTAGAACAAAATTATCAGCAAGACTAAGTACTCAATGTTTAGCATAAATATGTTAATTCATACTCTGTAGGTACAGATTTGTAGTGATCTTAATAATTATTTTCAGTAAACAAAGAATGAGTTTTTACATGACTAAAACCTTTACCCTGACACTCCTTTACTATTCAGAAAGATTAAGAGCAAGACTCCAATAAAGACGAGACCAGTGTAGTATGAGGTTTTGTATTAGCTGAAAAGTTGGAACAGTATGAAAAATGCTAATAAAAACTAAAAATATATATTTTTTAAATAGATTCACCCTTTTCTATATTGAAAGCACTACAACTACATATGATATGATGTTTTACCCTGTGAATTTCATTGTTTATTTTTTTTTTTTTTTTAATGTACAGTAATTTCAAATCAGATGATTGCAATAAGCTCCAAAAAAGTTGGGAATGTCGAGTGTTTAAGTCTGTGAAAGGCACCAAGGCACCATTTTGTTAAGTTTAAAATGTGGAAATTCCCCCCCATTCATCCATTATGTAGGTCTTCAGCAGCACAGTTGTACTTCATTGCTGTATGGTGTGCTACATAATGTGCCACACATTCTAAATTGGAGATGGTCAGGACTGCAGGCGGGCCAATCTAGCAACCACACTCTCTGGTTATTCGGCCAGTATCTGGTTTGAAGATTTCCTGCTGCCAGGACATCCCTGGAAAAGACACTGCTGGATGGCAGTATATGCTGCTCCAAAATGTTTACATATCTGTCCGCATTAATGGTGCCCTCACAGATGTGTGAGTTACCCATGCCATGGGCACTGACACACCCCTGACCCATACAGACACTGGCTTTTGGACCTGATGCTAATAACACCTTGGATGGTCCTTTTCCTCTTTGAACTTGACGGCTGTGTTTTTCAAAAAACTTTTGAAATGTGTACTCTTCGGACCAAAATTCACAGTTTCACTGTTCCACTGTTCTGAGAAGATGGCAGCACTTCTGGACAGTGTTGATGTAGGCTTCTGCTTTGCATTTAACTTGCATCTGTGGATGCAGTGGCGAATGGTGTTGACTAACAAAGGTTTACTAAAGTAATCACAAGCCCATATTCATGTTCATGATATCTATGTTTTTGGATGCTCCTTATATACTAAGACACGATTGTCTTACCTGTTTAACATCTCATGTTTCACATTGCCTAGTTATTTTAACACATACAATTGTAATTAAGTCTTAAATTGCCCATCTCAAATTTTTTGGAGCATGTTGCAATCATCTGATTTGAAATTACTGTACATTTAAAAAAAATAAAAAATAAAATATGAAATTCACAAGGTAAAACATCATATGTTTAGATGTAGTGCTTTCAATATAACAAAGAGTGATTATAACTTACAAATCACTCCTTTTTGTTTTATTAGCATTTTTCATACTGTCCCAACTTTTTGGGAATTGGGTTTGTACACATGTAGCTGTTCTCATTCAGTTCTCATTCACTGCGTAATGAACTAACAATAAACAATGTTTTTACAGCATTTATTCATCTTGGTAAATGTTCATTTATGAATAGGCTACACAATTGTTCATTGTTGGTTTATGTTAGTTAATAATGCATTAAATATTGTTAACATACAACTTTTGATTGTAAAATACATTAATATATGTTGAATTTAACAGCAACAACAGTTAACTATTATTTCTCAGTGTAGTCATTTTACATATAATCCCCCTTTAACTTTTTATTTAGTTGGATTTCCATCTAAAGATAATGTTTAGATTTATTTACATTATTTCATTTCACACTTGCATGGATATTTTAGACATCCTTCCCAAAAAAACAATTCATTAAACATACAAGAATTGCATATTTGTTTTTCACCAGACTCAAAGGGTAATATGCTTAAACTCTTTGATTTACATCATGTTCATCTTAAAAATTGTATTGCAAACAATAAGACTGCTCAATCATCTTTTTTTATTACCTCTAAAATAATAATAATAAATATAGCTGCAAGCATCAATTGTCAGGGTTCAAGCCTTTTAAAGACTTTCAGAGTATGCAAAAAAGGTATGTATTTGTATATGTACTTTGTAAGTTGCCGAATTTGCAAACTGGTGTTAAATATGACTGATGTCTTGTGTTCAACGATCCTGAAACAGGATAATTGTTATGGTTGTCATTTTGTTTTTACTTTTTACCTTTTATAAAGCCACAAAGGACCCAATCTCCACAAAGGTTTTAGAAATTCAAATATTTATTTTAGGAATTATAGGCTTTTGGATACACTTGGTCAACCCCACATAAAGTTAAACTTTTCTTTGATAATTATTGACCTAGGGAGTCCTAGATATAGTTCACAATAGCAGGTAACATTGAATAATATACAATAATTTAAACATCATTTATACACCCATTTTGCTGAAATTTGATTTGCTGCTGGCGGCCATGTTTTCCATGTCATATTGTAGAATATGTTAGCATTTGGCCCCTACAAGAAGCATACCAATTTTCAACTTCATTGATAATACAGGCTGTGTCTTGTTTGGAAGGCTGCATCCTCAGGAGGTCGCATTTGTAGGCCGCATACGTCATTGAGGCTGTCTCGTTTCATTTTTTTTTTTGGTCTTTCTTTTTCATATTTTGTATCTATTGTCAATGCCTTTTATGTATATGGACTTACATGTATACAACTGTTAACCTTTTTTGCATTCCCAATAAAAAAAAAAATTAAACGAGACAGCCTCGATGATGTATGCGGCCTACAAATGCGACCTCCGGAGGACGCATCCTTCCAAACGAGACACAGCCGCAGTTGCGGCATTATGAGCATTTTTTAGATTTAGCAACCCCTATAGGCAAATGTTTTCACGATTTTGAGGAGGGTTCATAGTAGATACACACCAATTTTTGTTAGAATCAGATATACGTCCTAGGAGTAAGAAAAAGTAGCTTTTTTAGAAAATTAGAATAGTGTAAACATTTTATAAAATACAATAAAACGAAGATATACATTTTGTAGGCATTGGTACCAGGAACTAGAGGAAAAATAATTGAGATTATTCAACTCGGTTGTGGAGTTATTGGCGAAAACGTAAATGTACTTGTTATAGTCCCAACTTGTGGCCAATTTAAAAAAAATAAACTTGGTACACAGCCTCATTCTGACACTGTCTAGAAATATCTCACGTTTCGTAACAGTCGCCATTCAGATTTTATGTTATTAGCTGCTGAAAGTTGATTGGCTGCTGGCGGCCATATTTTTTTAATTGTCCAACTGATATTTTAGAATATGTTAGCCTTTGGCCCCTACAAGATGCAAACACATTTTCAACTTAATTGATAATACGGTTGTGGAGTTATGAGGTTTTTTTTTTGTTGTAGCATCCCCTATGGGTGAAATTTTTTGCTAATTTGCGTGCATCCTCAGAATGCCCTGTTGTCTATGTGTATCATGTTTCATAACATTTGGCCTTTTCATTTGGCAGATATTGGTCAATAAGTACAAAATGGATGATGCCTGACCAATTTGTTGGCTTACACCTTCGCAACTCTTCGACAAATCTTTTTGTCAGTAGGGTTTATATTAGACACACCCCAATTTCCGTGCGAATCGGACATACAGCTCAGGACGTGTTCGAAAAAGTATGTTTTTTGAATTATGCAAATTAGTGCAAAAAAATTCATGACTGAAATGAAATCGGAGTTATACATTTTGTTCGTCTTGAGCCAAGGAATGATGTTAGACACTTGAGTGTGTGCATATTTTCTATTGGACTGAGGTTAGGACTTTGTGATGGCCACTCCTATACCTTGACTTTGTTGTCCTAAAGCCATTTTGGCACAACTTTGGAGGTATGCTTGGGGTCATTGTCCATTTGAAAGACCCATTTGCAAACAAGCTTTAAGTTCCTTGCTGATGTCTTGAGATTTTGCTTCAATATATCCACGTCATTTTCCTTCCTCATGATGCCATCTATTTTGTGAAGTGCACCAGTCCCTCCTGCAGCAAAGCACCCCCACAACATGATGCGGACACCCACATGCTTCATGTTTGGGATGGTGTTCTTCGGCTTGCAAGCCTCACCCTTTTTCCTCCAAACATAATAATGGTAATTATGGCCAAACAGTTCAATTTTTGTTTCTTCAGTCCAGAGGACATTTCTCCAAAACGTAAGTTCTTTGTCCCCATGTGCACTTGCAAACTGTAGTCTGGCATTTTTATGCCAGTTTTGGAGTTTATAGCAGGTTATGTTGATATAGGACTTGTTTTACTGTGGATATAGATACTTGTCTTCCTGTTTCCTCCAGCATCTTCACAAGGTCCTTTGCTGTTGTCCTGGGATTGATTTGCACTTTTTGCACCAAACTATATTCATCTCTAGGAGATGGAATCACGGCCCCTAACCACATCCTCAACAGTTTTAGCAATATTTTATTTGTATTTTTTTATGTTAATATTTTTTTCGATTATTTGTCTTCGTTATCATATTTATGTATACATTTTGGATTGTTTATACATTTTATTTTAAATAAAAAATGTATTTTATAAATTTTTTTCCTTCACCTGTACTTGTCTTTATGATTGTATTCATACATTGTTTGATCTTATTGAACATTTATATAGAAAAATCTACACAGTTTTACCACCATATGTGGACTTTACAGACGGTCCCTTACCCACCGTAGGCAAATGTTCCAATTTATTTCGATGTTAAATTGACGATCTGGAACGGTTCCACTGTGACGCCATCTGACCAGTTTAAATACGGGACAAATTGACGCATAATTTTATCTTTATATACGGGACGGGTGGCAAGCCTAAGACATTTGTGGAGAGGTTTAAAAATTAGGTCTAATGACTTAATGCTAAGTGTGTGTAAACTTCTGACTTCGACTGTAGTTTGTCAGTTGATGGTGTGGTTACTGGGCCTCACCCAACAAGAATCCGTTTAAAAAGAGAAGATTTACACTGAATGATAATTTAATATTTGGAGTTATGTAATGCTTTACGATCAACTGACTAGCCATCCAATGAAGTCTGGTGGCACTACAAGGAGTGGACATCCCAAACCAATCCCTAACTAAAGTCCACCCTGATAACAGACTTAAGTGCACCAACAATCACTCACATTTCAAAGCTCAATGGCAGCCTAACTTTAATAAAACATATATAATCAAATCAAATATTTTGTGTTTTAAGAACTTTTCGTTAGTACTTTTCTAAACAAAAAATGGGAGAAAGCGCACGAAAAACATTATCACAATGTGGAGTTTACACAGTGCCTTTATTTCCCCAGCCTCGCCACACAGCTGTCAAAAGCTTCTCCATCCTTTACTAAATGACTTCAATTAACAGGTTGTTTAATATTCAATTGTTGTAGATGTTAGTCAGATTTACGCTTAAATGGGTGCTGGTCAGTATACGAGTTCGATGTTGTATTAAATTAAAGCGACAACAACGTTTGACAATAATAAAAACTTTAAGGGGCTGTTCAGTCCGAAAAGGTGGACGCCGCAACGCTCAAAGAGGTCCGTCTAGCGCTTATTTACATCCAAATACTATTAGAAAACTGCGCAGACGGAGACAAATATGCATTCGGTGTGAACGGCCCCTTCAAACACCAAATGTGCCCAGCTCGTGGAGGAAGAGCAGGCTACAATTGTTTCTGCAGTCAACCATCAACTGCTCTTTCATTCTTTGTAACTCGTCTGTTTGTTGGGAGTTTAGAGTCGTAAAGGCTTGTTCTTACCTTAGAGTTAGGAAAAAAGCAGTAGACCCCGGGGATGAAACTTTTTGTCCTTAAAAAGTCGGCTGTATTCACCCCCTCTTCAGCGAGCGCATCTGCGGTACATTCCTGGTGTCGGTGGAAACCCCACCCTAATGCAATTCAGCTGGAAGGCGAATACCAGCTCTGGCGAAACCTGTTCGCGTTCGGCCGAGTCCTGCCCGCCCGCCGGACGTCTATGCGCCGTTAAGATAACATGCACAGCTCGGTTCGTGAAGAACGGCTAAACCTCTTTGAAGTTCAGTTGTATAACTCCTCCCAACCATTCCCGGCGTCACCGCTCACTAGACTATTCCTATTACAATACAAAACTTTCCACAAAAAAACAACAACAAAACAAATTTAAACTACAAAGTTATATAACCGCCTGATATGTACGGAAGAAATTATTTCTGCAGCAGCCTTTCTTGTTAGAGTTATAAGCCATTTGCCTAACCGCCTAAACATTCACGATAGCAGGCATACACCAGTTTCCCCTCTCTTCCTCTTTCACCGAACATACAGACGGTGGATTGTTACTCATCGTAGGACAAAGGCACACCCAGATCACACAGCTAGGTTTTTGTGTATATATATCTGCTGCTGATGGCTAAGCAGTATTTAAGATAAATTAATTATTCATTCATATTTAATATTTTAACACTCCCTGTTTGACGATTTCCCTATTTTGTTTCTTGAGTCCTCACACCACAACACATGTTGCAGTGCACATATCAAATACAGGTACACTCAATGACCACTTTATTAGGTACACCTGTAGGCCTACACCTACTTATTCTTGCAATAATCTAATCAGCCAATCGTTTGGCAGCAGTGCAATGCATACAGTCATGTAGATACGGGTCAGGAGCTTCAGTTAAAGATAAAGATTCAACTTTATTGTCATTGTGCAAAGTACAGGTACAGAGCCAATGAAATGCAGTTGTTTTCACATATCCCAACTAAGCTGGGGTCAGAGCACAGGGTCAGCCATGAAACAGCGCCCCTGGAGCAGACAGGGTAAAGGGCCTTGCTCAAGGGCCCAACAGTGGTACCTGGCGGTGCTGGGGCTTGAACCCCCCCAACCTTTCGGTCAGTAACCCAGAGACTTAACCGCTGAGCCACCACTGGCCACTTTATGTTAATGTTCACATCATGGTGCCAGACGGGCTGGCTTGATTATTTCTGTAACTGTTGATCTCCTGGGATTTTCACACACAACACTCTCTAGAATTTACTCCGAATGGTGCCAAAAACAAAAAAATATCCAGTGAGTGGCAGTTCTGCAGACGAAAACGGCTTATTGGTGACAGAGGTCAATGGAGAATGGCCAGACTGCTTCGAGCTGACAGAAAGGCTACGGTAACTCGGATAACTCTGTACAATTGTAGTGAGCAGAACAGCATCTCAGAATGCACAACAAGTCGAAAATTGAGGTGGATGGACTATAATAACAGAAGACCACATTGGCTTCCACTTCTGTCAGACAATAACAGAAAGCTGAGGCTCACCAAAACTGGACAGTTAAAGACTGGAAAAACATAGCCTGGTCTAATGAATCTTGATTTCTGCTGCAACATGCAGATGGTAGGCCTACCGCAGCCTCAGCTTTCTGTTCATGGACAAAAGTGGAACCCGACGTGGTCTTCTGCTATTGTAGTTCATCTGCCTCAAGGTTTGACATATTGTTAATTCTGAGATGCTATTCTGCTCACTACAATTGGACAGAGTTACCGTAGACTTTGTCATTTTGAAACGGTCTGGCCATTCTCCATTGACCTCTGTCTTCAACAAGGCATTTCTGTCCACAGACCTGTCACTCACTGGATGTTTTTTGTTTTTGGCACCATTCAGAGTAAATTCTAGAGAATGTTGTGTGTGAAAGTCCCAGGAGATCAGCAGTTACAGAAATACTCAAACCAGCCCCTCTGACACAAACAATCATGCCACGGTCAAAATCACGGCGATTTTTCCCCATTCTGATGGTTGATGTGAACAGTAACTGAAGCTCCTGACCCATATCTGCGTGATTTTATGTACATTGCACTGCTGCCTCTTGACATTATAACATTGCCCCCCCCAAATAGCTCAGACTGAAGTGAAATGAAAAACATTTACTTTTTAGTCCCTGTGTCAAACTCATATTGAGCAACGCATAACACATAAGATACACATAAACATTTTCTCAGGCACTTTTTGAGTCTAAATAGACATATATCATGCATCATTTCAGTAGTACATCCAAATGACAAAAAACAATTCATTCTGTTCATGTGTTACACTTGCTATAGTTTACTTCCACATTGCTTCTTCGTAAAATTGCAACATTAAATGTAAATCAAGTATATCACTTTAACATCATTGCCACCTTGTATAAGAAATAGCATTTATAATATACACTCACCTAAAGGATTATTAGGAACACCTGTTCAATTTCTCATTAATGCAATTATCTAATCAACCAATCACATGGCAGTTGCTTCAATGCATTTAGGGGTGTGGTCCTGGTCAAGACAATCTCCTGAACTCCAAACTGAATGTCAGAATGGGAAAGAAAGGTGATTTAAGCAATTTTGAGCATGGCATGGTTGTTGGTGCCAGACGGGCCGGTCTGAGTATTTCACAATCTGCTCAGTTACTGGGATTTTCACACACAACCATTTCTAGGGTTTACAAAGAATGGTGTGAAAAGGGAAAAACATCCAGTATGCAGCAGTCCTGTGGGCTGAAAATGCCTTGTTGATGCTAGAGGTCAGAGGAGAATGGGCTGACTGATTCAAGCTGATAGAAGAGCAACTTTGCCTGAAATAACCACTCGTTACAACCGAGGTATGCAGCAAAGCATTTGTGAAGCCACAACACGCACAACCTTGAGGCGGATGGGCTACAACAGCAGAAGACCCCACCGGGTACCACTCATCTCCACTACAAATAGGAAAAAGAGGCTACAATTTGCAAGAGCTCACCAAAATTGGACAGTTGAAGACTGGAAAAATGTTGCCTGGTCTGATGAGTCTCGATTTCTGTTGAGACATTCAGATGGTAGAGTCAGAATTTGGCGTTAACAGAATGAGAACATGGATCCATCATGCCTTGTTACCACTGTGCAGGCTGGTGGTGGTGTAATGGTGTGGGGGATGTTTTCTTGGCACACTTTAGGCCCCTTAGTGCCAATTGGGCATCGTTTAAATGCCACGGCCTACCTGAGCATTGTTTCTGACCATGTCCATCCCTTTATGACCACCATGTTCCCATCCTCTGATGGCTACTTCCAGCAGGATAATGCACCATGTCACAAAGCTCGAATCATTTCAAACTGGTTTCTTGAACATGACAATGAGTTCACTGTACCAAAATGGCCCCCACAGTCACCAGATCTCAACCCAATAGAGCATCTTTGGGATATGGTGGAACGGGAGCTTAGTGCCCTGGATGTGCATCCCACAAATCTCCATCAACTGCAAGATGCTATCCTATCAATATGGGCCAACATTTCTAAAGAATGCTTTCAGCACCTTGTTGAATCAATGCCACGTAGAATTAAGGCAGTTCTGAAGGCGAAAGGGGGTCAAACACAGTATCAGTATGGTGTTCCTAATAATCCTTTAGGTGAGTGTATATGTGCTTGACACGCATATGGAATACAAATAATTCACAATTTTTTAAAAGAAAATCAACGTTATATAGTATTGGTTCATATGAATATAGTACTAATTTGTCTTGTAATAAACAAATACATATACAGCATGTCCTGTTCTAGTACATTTATATAGATATGAAATAATCATATAATTATAATCATCATTATGATTATGATTTATGGAATTGCAAAAACTTCTTCGATCTTTAATGACCCAATGCTTTTGGTAATTAAGCAGTTATTAAAATTTATTTTTTATACATTTTCTTTATCAGAAAATAAAGGTTGAAGAATACTAAAGATGTATATGCATAACAAAAAATGGAATGAGGTCGGGGTCACTAAAGACCCATGGTACGCATTAAAGAGTTAATATATGTTCTTTTGAAGTGATCAAAGTATTATTTTTTGTGCATGCTCTTTTGTATCAAGAACATACTTTATGATTTCAGAGGACATTTTGCCCCACACTTAAAAGAAAAAGGCTAAAACATATCCATAATCTCTCAGACTCACCCCTATTAGCATGCAGAACTTTTCTTTGAACTGAAGATTTCTTCACCCTTTTTCAGCAAAATTGCAAAAAGTTTTCTTCTTCATGTTTATGCTTGTGTGTTTGATTATGAATGTAAGTGTGTGTGCGCGTGTGTGTGGGCAGGTTTAAGTGGTTTACGAGGACTTTTTTTTAGGTGACTGGTAATTACAAGGGTATTATGCTATGAATGTGGTTTATGAGGATATTTCTAGTGTCCCCATAATTCAAATCGCTTAAAAAACATAATAAATTATGGTTTATTGAAAATGTAAAAATGCTGAAAGTTTTTTTGTGAGGGTTAGATTTAGGGGTAGATATAATCTATAGTTTTTACAGTATAAAATCATTATGTCTATGGAGAGTCCTCATAATGAGACCTGCACCAACATGTGTTTGTGCACGCGTGCATATACATGTGTTATTTAACTTAGCAACCACTCAGATAAGGGAGGGTGTGAGAAAGGGCGCGGCCCCCTGAAGAATGTGCCAGCGCAACTAAGAGACACTCACTCACCACCGCATAATCATTCCTCATACACACCAGCATACTCACCTTTTATGCTATGTACATAAGCTCACCACTTTGTACACATTCACATGAGGTCACTCAAATCCCACAACAAAAAAAAAAATATTATTTGTAATAACCACAAAAATGGAATCTGCAAATATTCAAGATAGCCATTGTATATGCATATACAATATATCCATTACTCATTCACTCACTCGCTTGAATGTGACTCAGGTGTGTCTCAGCAGCAGGCACTAAAAACGGTTTAAGGAACTAAAACCGAAAACAAACTACATTTTTAGCAGAACGTAACCAAAAACCGGTATAAAGTGATTTTTAATTTTTCCGGGGTAAAAAGTTTATTTTTAAATGCTGTAACCGGTTATAATGCTTAATTTTGTTCCGATAATTTTTTCATGAAACTAAAGGCCAAAGGGTTTATCACAGTTACTTTTTGGAACTACACCACTTCATGTTCCCCGAAAAAATTTATCTTGTGCTTCGATCCTGAAGGAAACTTTTGCATCACACATTTCTTTGCCTAATTGCCCGTTGTATGTGGATGTCGCATTCTGTGAATTCTCCCCAATATGGAATGCCCAATTCCCAATGTGCTCTAAGTCGTCGTGGTGGTGTAGTAACTCGCCTCAATCCGGGTGGCAGAGGACAAATCTCAGTTGCCTCCACGTCTGAGAGAGTCAATCCACGCATCTTATCACATGGCTTGTTGAACGTGTTACCGTGGAAACTATTCTCTGCGGCTTCCACGCACATCTTACCACGTGCCCCACCGAGAGTGAGAACCACACATTATAGCGACCACAAGGAGTTTACCCAATGTTACTCTACCCTCCCTAGTAACAGGGCCAATTTGGTTGCTTAGGACACCTGGCTGGAGTCACTCAGCACGGCCTGAATTCAAACTTGTGACTCTCGGGGTGGTAGTCAGAGTCAGTACTTGCTGAGCTACCCAGGCCCGAATGAATATGTATAAATATTACATATACATGCACAGCTAATCCAGATACAGGGAAAACCTTATTAGAGGTAAAAAGTACATTTCTCAGTTGTTTCCAAGTCTTCACTTAATTATTGTTAGAAATTATGCATTAATACAGATTTGATGCTGCCTGGTTTTGACTGAAATGCAGATCTGTAAACAAAATTATAATTAACTGTTAATTAACTGCTTGTTATGAT
The DNA here is from genome assembly GCF_025860055.1 of Xyrauchen texanus. Lineage (NCBI taxonomy): Eukaryota > Metazoa > Chordata > Actinopteri > Cypriniformes > Catostomidae > Xyrauchen > Xyrauchen texanus. Next base: position 23,592,494 of record NC_068285.1, on the reverse strand, counting down.
TTCCATGCCAATAAATCCACCACACACACACACACACACAAAATAGCTTATTTTAGCTTATTTTGGTGAGGGAAGTGGCTTATTTTGGGCTTGTTTTTTGACCATGTTACTAGTTTCTCTTGTGAGATTTGGCAACACTGCAATTGATATTTCACACACCCCTTAGCGCAGAGTACTGTCATTTTAAAAAGAACGTTATTAACCATTATTTTATTTTGTTCTAACCGGTAACCTTTTGGAAAGGAGGCTGCAGAACTTCTGAACCGGAATGAAAATATACTGTTTTTGCTCAGAATGAACCAAAATGAAAAACATTTTGTTTTTAGTCATAGGCCCATAAACAAGTAGGGGAACAAAGGAATAACAGTTTTTTTGCATGCTAGAGATATATTTGCAATACTAATGTTGTCTTTCTTTTTTGAAAATATTCTGGAACACATTTCTCAAGCATTCTGCAAAGCCTATTTTGTTTTGCAACCTTGAAGTTTGCAAACAAGTTATAGCATGACAAAGTGATCTGTATGTCCGACCGCTTCTCTTAAGAGCACTCTGTTCTTCATAACACGGAGTCCTTTCACTGTTTGGCAGACTCCTGTGAAAAGTGCCACCCACAATTCTCCTCTCCTGCTGTAATATCACACCTGTGTATCATGTGACACAAGCCAGCTCTCTCTTCTCTGCTGCATTTAAACACACATAAATGCATACAAACCAATTACGTGCTCTTAATGTTAAGTGGTTTTGCACAGTCTACCTTGATGTTTTGCCTGGGTTATCATTAGACTTTTACTCATGTGTGCTTATGCCAGGATGAGTGAATCTGATGTTATATGCTTGTCGCATTTTAAACATAAAGGTTTTCCTTTATGCTGTGCCTTGCCGACACAGCTGCATCTGCAAAAGTCATATTACAGACAATTATTTAAGTAAATGTTATTTGTATCCATTCATCTGTCATGCATATGTGTTTGTTTGTTTTTATTTAGTGTGTGTGTGTGTGTGTGTGTGTGTGTGTGTGTGTGTGTGTGTGTGTGTGTGTGTGTGTGTGTGTGTGTGTGTGTGTAATGATAACACATTTCTGTTACACCCCTGATAAGCTCAGGTGATGTGTGATGTGAGGTTTGTGGTGCTGTTGAAACCTAAAAAGTAGCATTTATTTTTTACATTAAATGTCAACTCCCTAAAGCTATGGAGCCAATAACAGTTTAATGCCTCAACTCCTCCAGTAGTGATGTACACCTCAGGCTACATTGCATTGTATCATAATTTATTAGTTCAAGCTCCATTCCATGAACACCCACCTAACCTTAGCACTTTCAAGAAAAGAAACACCAACCAGTCTGCAGTCTTGAAATCTCGCAATCTCGTCTCATTACATGAGCCTAAATTCCATTAATGATTCAGAAATGGAAGTTAGCCATAACATTTAAGAGCATGAATGATGAGTAAATGTTTCATTAGTGTAAGTGTGACAGGTACTTTGCACTGTGTAGGAAAATGTACATTTGATCTGACTTCACTGGACAGGTCCACGTTGTACCATCAAATTAAGTTTATGCATTTGATAACAATCAAATGCTGTCAAGACGACTAGGTTGCATGCAGACAGTATAGTGACACAAGAATGACACTCATTTTAATAACTGCATAGTATAGATGCTTAGGTGAAATACAGACTGGGCCAATGGGGCCAGTGCCCAGAGGCCCTTGACCTCCAGGGGCCCGGGGGGCCCTGGGCTGCTAGGTCTCACGGCCCATCAACTTCAAAAACAAATGTTTATATATGCTTAAATATGTGGCCCCCACAGCTTATACAAGGTCCTCTCAACTGGGCCCTGTGACTATGAGGGCTCCCAGCCCTCTTATAAGACCCTTTTGCCTTCTTATTTCTAATGACATATTTTGAGTCACTCAAAGACCTTGTAAAATATTTTCCAAAATAGCTACCTTCATATTTTGATGCATTCATCTTTTTTGAAATCTTTGCTGATTTTGATCAAGTTAAATTAACAATAACATTTATCTTGTTACTGATATTTCAAAATTAGTATTTATTGAATTCAATCAACATGTGCTTAAAATGTCATTATATGATAGAAAAATAGGTTTAAACATGTTTCAAATATATAATTTTCTGACTATTTCGTATGTTAGGCTTTATATGGTTAAGCTTTATTCTTTGCATAAAAGAGATGTTGAACAAATACTTTTATTATACTATTCATTGCTTTAACAACATGTTTGCCCAACATTACAAAAAATAACTTGGTTTAGGTGGTTGGGAAAAAGACAATATTGATATTTTACTTTGTGTGGTTCAAAAGTACTTATGAAACTAGATACATAAAGTTTGTTGAGACAAACTATAATATTGGTTTGACAAAACCTTGTCTGAAAGTTTAAAATAGGTTTAAATGCTTGAAGTTAGACATTTTTACATTTAACAGTAAGAAAGAAAGAAAAGAAGAGAGCATCTTAAAGCAGATTAAAGGGCTTGTGTGTAAGTTTTTAAATTACAAGCATTTCAAAACAGACTAAATATTCTGCCAATGAAATGTAGTCATGGGGATGTTTGGACACTGTGAAAAGTCTTAAATTATGCCTTAGTCGGCATAGAAAAATAATAATGGTAGAATAAGTATAATGACCCCAAGCTGTGGGGTCCTTCCAACAGATTTCCCCCTAAAAAAATTACAAAATGCTAGCCATAAGCCGCCACTGTACTAACCCTAATGATTTTTGCAGTTTACTATATTGCCTGCATGTATTTATGAGAGGCCGATTAGAGTGCTGTCTTGATTTTTTTGCCACTTGCAAAGAGAGGATGTGAGATTTAGATGACATACAAGTCATAATGACATGAGGACTCCAATTTTCCACTATTAGGATAGTTAGGGCTAGCTTAAAAAATGCTCACAACAGACAAGTTAAAAGACAAAAGCATCAACTGCATGAACTAACATCATACATCAGATCAACATCACACCATATAGTATCTGGCAATTTTTACTTCTCACTTGTTTTACTTTTCACAATGTCTTAGACAATATCTTAGTAAAGCTAAATTATCTCTGATACTGAATTGCTCTGAATGTTCAAATAAACTGGTGTGTGATGTAAGTGAAGCAATGATATTTGTAAAAATAATATTGATTTTTGTGGACTAAATCAGTGGAGTTAAGCAGGTTTGACTGGTGCTGTAAGAGATTTGTTTTGGAATACCACACATAAAATGTCCCTACTATGTGATACCACTGAAATAGCTGTCCCGAGAGATCATGCTTGTCTTTGTAACAGCCCTAGGCTCTGTAAACAGCAAAATATAGTCAGGGGAGCTGCCCACACTTTTTTTTTTTTTGGCCAATCAGAGAAATTTTTCTGCCTTTTAACTTGTTTAGGTTTACTGACGTATCTTTTGATCTCTGGGTTTTTGGAGAGTGAAGGTGTACTGGTTGGGGAAAGAATGGGGGAAGTTAACAAAATGGCTGGAATCACATATAGCATCTTTAATAATAATACAATGTGATCAGAAAAACCTGCTTTAGTGCAGTGTTTGAACCAGTTTCAATGCTCAGAAACAGTACCCTGCCCTGCTACAGGACATGCTCTTAATCTCTTCTTTTGTCCCTTTCACATTCTATGCAAACATACCGAGTCCTGTTTTGATCAATTGACCACTGGTGTGCTCACAGCACTGAGCTATATGGCCAATGCGAAGGAATCCATAGTATAATTACACATTAGCACATGTAAGGTATATTTCTTCCCTCTTACATCTTGCTGATCTGGTCCATGTATCGCAAAGTGATAGAGGGAGTTTAGGTAGTTAGTTGTAAAATAGATGAATTCCATTGAGAAACCTGTACAACTGAATACACAGATGGCTTAAGGGACATTTTGATGTTAGATGCACTTACCCTTACCTTGATGCTGCTGTGGTATTGCTCCTTCAAAGCGTCTAGACACCAAAGCATTGGAAATCCTCTTAAGCGAGCAAAGGGTGAGAGTCTTTTGGTCCTTGTGGACAGAAATGGCATCATTGACAGCCCTCGCCCACCCCCACACCAACTCATTCATGTCTGAGGCTCCAGATGTTTCCCCAGGACATGGAGCATTTTGTCAACTTCCTGACAAGGTTTCCAGGAGATGTCTGTTTTAGCTACAGTAGAGTTTGAAAGAATTACACACATACAGCTCTGGAAAAAATTAAGAGACCACTGAAAAATTTCTCTGTATTTACTATTTATAGGTATGTGTTTGTGTAAAATTGTCATTTTTTTATTTTATAATGTACTGACAACATTTCTCCCAAATTCCAAATAAAAATATTGTAATTTAGATCATTTGTTTGCAGAAAATGACAACTGGTCAAAATAACAAAAAATATGCAGTGTTTTCAGACCTCGAATAATGCAAAGAAGTTAATATTCATTGTTGAACAACACAACACTAATGTTTTAGCTTAGAAAGAGTTCAGAAATCAATATTTGGTGGAATAACCCTGATTTTCAATCACAGCTTTCATGTGTCTTGGCATGCTCTCTACCAGTCTTTTACATTGCTGTTGCGTGACTTCATGCCACTCCTGGCGCAAATATTCAAGCAACTCTGCTTTGTTTGATGGCTTGTGGCCATCCATCTTCCTCTTGATCACATTCTTGGGATTTTCAGTGGGGTTAAGGTCTGGAGACTGGGTTGGCCATGAAAGGGTCTTGATCAGGTGATCCTCCATCCAGACCTTGATTGACCTGACTGTGTGGCATGGAGCATTGTCCTGCTAAAAAAATAAAAACATTGTTGGGGAACATTGTTAGAGCAGAAGGAAGGAAGTTTTCTTCCAGGATAACTTTGTACATGGCTTGATTCATGCGTCCTTCACAAAGACGCATGAATTCCAGACTTGCTGAAGCAAGGTGAGGATCAGTGATGATCTGGGGGTGCTTCAGCAAGTCTGCAATCTGCCAGATTCGTCTTGTGAAGGACGATTAAATAGTAAATCAAGAGAAACTGATAATTTTGCAGTGGTCTCTTAATTTTTTTTCAGAGCTGTACATACATACATACATAAATACAGTACACACATACATACAATACATACATACATGGGTAGTTGACTTTAAATTCTTTTGAAAAGTTGATAACAGTTGCCTGCGATGTGACATGCAGTGCTGGGTATATTACTTCTGAATTGTAATCTGGTATTTATTACAAATTACCTGACTAAAACTGTTGTCAGTGACATAATCTCTTGGATTAAATTTTTCAGGTAATCTAATCTGATTTCTTTTGGGTTTCACTCCTTTATTCTAAATTACTCCACTTACCAGGCATATATCAGATGTCAGTTAAATTAAGAATGAACATTTAAAAATAAATTATTTAATATATATATATATATATATATATATATATATATATATATATATATATATATATATATATATATATATAAACAATTTACTTTGCCTGATTAATATGTAACCATGTAATCCGTAAAACTTTAATCTGATGAGTATTTTTAATTGTAATTTAATCTAGTTACAAGAACTTGATTTTTGTAATATGATTACATAATCCCTTATACCATCACTGGTGACATGCTGTGCTTGCATGCTTCATTCAACCTTTTTTTAACAGCATTTTTCTATTTTTTTTTTATTATTATTTTTTATTATTATTATTATACATGCAGTTTTTTATGACCTCATATTAATAAAGAGGGAAAAAAGCAATCTGTGGCACTGCAGATCATTCATTAATGAACTAGAAGAAAAAAAAAATTGAATATAAAACGTCTAAAAAACTAAAAAGAAAATGTAAATTGTAACCTAAAATACTGATGCTGATAAAACAAACAAACAAACATACAACCGTATGAAAATGGTAAAAGCCTATTGCCTACCCACGTATATGCACATACATACAGACATAGAAAGAACTCGGCAATAATGTTCTGCACAGGCCACATTTCTGAATCTGTACTTGAAAAGTTGCTGTTCAGGCCGACGTGACTGCCTCCTAGTGGGGTAGTGTTCCCATGCAAGACTAGTTAAAGGGAGAAATAGTGGTTGAGCCAAAACCATGTAAGTAAAAAAGGCGACAGCGATCAATGTTAGTCAATGACAGCGATCAATGATAGTGTTCAATGTTATTTAAAGGTGCTTTACGTAAGATTCACAACAAGCGTTTGAAATGGGTACTGCAGTCCATATTCAAAATAATGGAGAGTTGTCTGACACGCTCCAGACTCGATGCTCATGCGGGTTGCCAGAATGTTTTAAAGGATTTCTGGGCTTTAAACTGTCTCCATCTTCCAAAGGCATCTCCAATATTTATGCTTGTTTTCCTACGCCTCTGGACATGGTGGTTTTTAGACGGATGGTGAGGCTTTTAATGTCTGGTGGAATCTGTTATCACTGATCCAGTTCGTTTGCTTGCTTCATGGCTGCAGCACACAGTGTTGTTTGCCTGCAAACTTGTTCAAATCTGGCAACCCGGCGATGGTGAAATACTATTGTTGATTGGGCAGTGGGCGGTATCACACAGGCCAAAACGTAAACAGACATTCCGGCCCGGAATGGAAACTTCATAGTAGAATATACTGGATGCATTTTTATCAGAGAAGCCAGTATTTCAACTTAGCATGTTTGCTAAGTTTAAAGTAAAATAAAACCTTTTACTTTCCTTTTTTTTTTTACCCTGATTTTACAAAGGTCTGATTTAAAGGAATATTCCAGGTTAAGCTCAATCAACAGCATATGTGGCATAACTTAAATTGCATAAAAAAATTATTTTGACCCATCCATCTTAAAAAAAAAAGAAAACATCTGGGTTACAGTGAGGCATTTACAATGGAAGTGAATAAGGGCCAATCCGCAAACGTTAAAATGCGTATTTTTTCAAAGTGCAGCCACAAAATAAACAATATGCATGTAAACACTTAACCTTTCTGGGCAAAGTTGTAGCCAATTTTTCAACTTCGTTGCCACAACAATGTAATGTCAACACACCTAAAACGACTGTAAAAATGACATCTAAACAACTTTACAGCTCAAATAATACATACGTTTTAACAGAAGAATTAATGTTAGTGCTTTTGTAAAATTATAAGCTTCACAATTCTGCCTTTAAACCCTCCAAAAATTGGCCCCATTCACTTCCATTGTAAGTGCCTCACTGTAAAATCTTTACACATTAATTTTTGTGATACTCAACATTATGCCACAAATTATGTCGATCAAACTTGTGTTGAATGTGGAAAATTCCTTTAACATTACTACATATCTATTAATCTCAAAATGAGGCCTTCATTTCTCACCCTGAGATAAGATAACTGGACAAAATTATAGGTACCAGGTGCTGAAAAGATATGCCAACACACATTGATTCTATGCTAAAATAAATAAAATAAATTGTTTTTTTGCATTTTGCATATTTATGGTTGAATAAATATTTACAAATACCTGTTAAATATAAACCTAAATGAAATTAAATGAAAACATATTTCTAAATGTAAATCTACTTTGTTGTTTTACCATGTAGATTTAAAAAAAAATTGCATAAATAAATAAAAATATTGGAAATGTAAAAATAAATACACAGTTGTAAAATATTTATGGTTTAATAAATATATAAAAATATCTGTTTAAAATAAACCTACATTAAATTCAAATATATTTCTAAATTAAAATCTACACTGTAACTGTACATTTTAAATATAAATCTACATTTTTTAATCACATTTTTTTTTCTGTGTTTTCGGGCCTCGAAATTAAAAGCGGAAGTGACGTTAATAAGGCGAATGTAGCAGCCATATTTGTGAGTGGCATTTTAATAATGTCCCTTCAAGCGAAACAAAATAATTGTTATAATATTAATTTAATTTTTGTTTTTGCTAAATATCATATACATAAATGTAAATATAGTAAAACCATGCCTTTGTTTTTTATTCTTGAACAAGAGATAAAAATATATAGACAAGACTATTCTTCTTTCAGGCTTAACAAGAAAGCTGCAGTTCTTTAAATCTATTTCTATAATTTTTAGCCTACCCCCTGGCTACGTGTTTTCTTTTTTCTGTATTACTGTAGTTCTGAATGTACTTTGACTGTGTCTTGTCTGTTGTTCTTTATTGTAGTTCAATATAAAACAATGTGAGTGCATCTTCTTTGCTTTATCATTTGCAGAATTCATAAAATTATTATAACGCTCGCGATACCCTAATATTTTCATAATTTTCCTTAAACTCTGTGCATGTTGCTATCTGTTCTGTTCAGTCCTCTAACTCTAGACTTTAAACATGACGACCTGCTGTGCGGGGCGGAAATGTCATGCAGCTCGTAGTATGCATGTATCCGTGTGAAAGTGTAATTGCGAGAGATTACTGACCCAGATCAGGATGAAAACAGATTCTACTGTAAGGGTCTAATGTCATTTCGTGCGACAACAATCTGACTGACACTGAGCAGGTGTGTGACATTAGTCTTACGTTGGTAATCAATGAGCGTAATTTTTTGATGAATACAGAGCGAATCGAGCGATGATGTTCGCGTTTTTGTAAGTTATTTAATATTTAGTAGGAAGCAACACAGAACAGCTGTTATCAGCATGCCTCTCGGTTATCCACCGGTATTTGCCGAATGCCTGCCTTAATCACGCGATCTTAAAAAAACACTGTCGATGAAATTTGACGTTTTTAATCTCTCTCGTTTTGTGGGGGATTACGAATCTAATGTGCACCACCAGCGCGCGATGTGAGCCCTGCTAATTTGCAGATTAAGTAGTGAATTTAAAAGTAAAATGTTCGTATTTTAAAATCTGATTTGTATATGCTTGTCAGTGAACAATGTTAAACATAATTTAAACAGATAATTCTTTTAATGGCGTAAATTTAATAATATGAATTAAACGATTTTCAGACTGCGTGTTAATTTAAAGATGGCCTATCTCCGATATAAAATGATTTTGTCAGTTTGTCGCATGCTTGCACAGAACAACTACCATGGTGGATTTGCCTAATGAATCCGTTTAACCAGTGCGTTATACTGTATTTGAGCTGGCTGATTTAAGGCCTGCAATGACAGCTTGTCAGCCCGGATCTTCACACCTGCGTGATTCCTTGTCTTATTCACATGCCCGAATCTAATCGTCCGTATCTGTTCTGTATTAACTGCGCAACCTTACATTTCACTTCAAAATGGACTAGTAATATCCACAAATAATTTGTCTGTTATGCTTTCAAAACTAATGTGCTGCTAACAGCTATGTTGGCATACTTTTGAAACGCCCCAAAAAAAATTTAATAAAAGGGAGAAATTGATGAAGCATTTAACGTCGAAGTGAGCCTTTGTGTTAAATGGGCATTCTCTTACAACGTGACAATAGCTGCAATGTGTTTATTGTTGTTGGTGGCGTCAGTAGGAGAATTGTTCATGCTGTATTGCTTCTTCAGTGCAGCAGCATGTCTGAGCCCAAATGTTTTCTTTTTTTTTTTTTTTTTTACTTGATCTCATTGAATGTTTTCTTTTTTTTTTATTCCAGGGACAATTTTTTTTTCTCAGAAAATGCCATAATCTGTTCTTTTTAAAATGACCAACAGATTCCCAAAATTGCTCACATTGACACTATGCATCTACTATGTACATCTGCTGTAACTGAACTGTTTCATTTTGTAACAATTCATGTGCTCTGTTGAGAACTAGACTTTTGGTTTTGCTGGCATTGAGCCCATAGACGTTATATACAGTCTGTGATTGAGCCTTACTTTAAATTTACCTAATTTAGTTTAAAGGGTTAGTTCACCCCAAAATGAAAATGCTCTCATCATTTACTCACCCTCATAATATCCCAGATGTGTGTGACTTTCTATCTTCTGCAGCACACAAATTAAGATTTTTAGAAGAATATCTCAGCTCTGTAGTTCCATACAATGCAACTGAATGGTGACCAACATTTTGAAGCTCCAAATATCACATAAAGGCTGCGTAAAAGTAATCCATACAACTCCAGTGGTTAAATACATGACTTAAGAAGCGATATGATAGGTGTGGGTTAGATTAATGTCCACCTTCACAGGGGGGCCTGGGTAGCTCAGCGAGTATTGACACGGACTATCACCCCTGGAGTCACGAGTTCGAATCCAGGGTGTGCTCAGTGACTCCAGCCAGGTATCCTAAACCAAATTGGCCTGCTTGCTAGGGAGGGTAGGGTCACATGGGTAAATTCCTTGTGGTCGCTATAATGTGGTTCTATCTCTCGGTTGGGCGCGTGGTGAGTTGTGCATGGATGGCACAGAGAATAGCGTGAAGCCTCTACACACGCTACATTGCGGATGTACAGATTGACTGTCTCAGACACGGAGGCAACTGAGATTCGTCCTCCACCACCTGGATTGAGGCGAGTCACTATGCCACCATGAGGATTTAGAGTGCATTGGGGAGAAAATCACTAAAAATTAAAAATAAAAGTCCACCTTCACATTCTTCTTCTTTTGTTTTTGCGATTTGCATTCTTTGTGCATCGCCACCTACTGGGTAAGGAAGAGAATTTATAGTTAAAGGACTTCAATATTGATCTGTTTCTCACCCACAGCTATCATAAGGCTTCTGAAGACATGGATTTAAGCACCGGAGTTGTATCTATTACTTTTATGCTGCCTTTATGTGCTTTTTGAGCTTCAAAGATTTTGTCACCATTCACTTGAATTGTAAAGGACACACAGAACAGAGATAGTCTTCTAAAAATCTTAATTTTTGTTCTGCAGAAGAAAGAAAATCACACATCTGGCCTGACAAGGGTGAACTATTCCTGTAATGTTTCTTTCATGACTTCTGTTTAATGTTTCAGTATTGTGAGTCTGAGATGGCATATTGAAAGATAAATCAGTAAATCAACAATGGTAGTGTCTCAAATTTCACATACAAGGATTAGATCAGGACACGTGTTTGATTTTACTAAATAACTGAGATGAGTTTTGCACGTTTTTGTCATAAAACAGAATTGTGATTCTTTTTTTAACAGAAGTCCCACAGACTACCACAGTATTAAGTATTCATTGTGGTGCCATGCTGCTGTGGGCTCAGGCGGTGTTTGTGTGGATGACTCTTCATCTGTCTACTCACATCTCAGTCCATTTTCCTCCCAAAATCACTGTTTTCTGTAAAGGTACATTTCAAGTTTTCTGTGAAGTAACATTATTTCTAATATGTATATTGTTATAACAATAATAATAAAAAATAGGTTAATGGTTTGTAATCAAGGTTTTTTATTTTTCACTTGGTGACATGAATTGACTATGAGTTTGGTATTCTGTTTGTAAGGTCCTTGCTCTTAGTTGAAAGATGCCCAATGCAGAGTTGAGGATGCACAGGGGGAACTCCTTCCCCTGGAAATTGCAAATGCAGTCCAGACCTTCCCTGTACCTGGCCTGTCTTTATTTCCTCTGCCCTGTTACTGGTAAGCAGTTACTCTAGCTAAAGCCAAGGGAGCACTTCAAGTTTGACGCTTGTCGCACATTGATGTTTCAAGTCTGCGAGCAGTTTGCAACAAAACGCCCCAGATTGTGATTAGCTTGCAGTTCAAACTGTCTAGCTGACCAGTTGTCAGGGGTACGCACTGTGTCCCAACAAATGTGCGAGCATCAACAAGCATCAGCCAGTGAGGATGAGATAAATGCATTAGGAAGCAGAAACTTTCCTTCTTTTTTCACGTTCTGGGCAAATCAGTGTAAAAATAACTTCAAGCCCTTCCTTCATGTTCAAGCCCTTCCTTCATGTTGTTCGTTCAAATGCAAATGTACGACACTAAAATTGAGGAGAAAATGTATCTTGTAATTGACACCTAATCTGTGATTAGTTGTGCAAAATATGCATCAACTCGACAGAAGGCAAGACAATGATTTTTTAAATGTGCACAGGGCGACAAGCTTCAGTCTTGTTGTGTGCACATGGCATAATATGGCCTGAGATTCTCTGTGATTTATGTGTGGAATAAATCTGCTTCAATGCTATTAGAAATACGAATGTGAATTAAATAATAATTATTGCTTCTCCATACTTATGTTCTTGTATGCAATAGTTGAGAATGGTATACTTTTGTTAGCCTGTGTCAGTTGTGTTTAAACTGTAACCTTATTTACATAAGTATTCTTTAGGGTTTGTATGGGAATTTTGTACATGTGAGTGTATAATGAAGACTTGTTACACTCATGAGTGATGGCACTGGTTTGGGAGACTGCAATGTGGGAAGCATAATGGGTGCTCTGTGTTCAATTTCACAAAAGGACAAAATCACAAAACAGACGTATAGTGTGTCCCCAAAAGGAAATCTGCATGGGTGGGGCCTCCAACTGTGTCTTGCTGTTCAAGTTCAACTGCTATCCCATAATAAGCTACCCTTTGTTCTTATGGAAAGTCTGCAGAGACAAAACAGTGTCAATGAATGGATTGGGAAGGGGGTGGATTTTTAACTGGACTCTTGCATCCTTTTTTCCTAATGGGCAACTCTAGTCACAGTGCAGTTAAGTCAATGTGTTGAGAACGTGATAAATAGCCTTGTCTTGTGGTAGTATGAAAAAGCATTATTTCCTATCCTGTCATTCTAGATGCAAGTCAGCATGCATGGGCTGTAAGATTGTCATGATGCCCAAATTTTATTAGTCGAAACCAATACCAATGAAATTAGTTATTAGTCTCAATGCCAAATTTTGTTATACTAATGTGCTATTGAACACACTGTGTTATTTCAAAATGTAAGTGTTAATATAAATTATCAAATTAAAACAATAGAATATAGCTTTTTAATATTTCTCTAGTAAACATGATTGCTTAATTGGAAGTTTTTCCAATTAATTATTCAAATAAATTGTCACAAGGAATTCAATGGTTTTCTATTTGTCTTGTCAATAGGGTTGTTTGATTCATTTTAACAGCGTAGTAGAGAGCTGTATTAAGCATGAGGCTGCATTTACACTTCAAGTCAAAATGCACAGATCCAATATTTTGCCACATTTAAAAAAAATTTCATTCTCTTAAATGGGTGTTACATGTCTACCTTGCCAAGATGATTATTTGATCAAAAAGTTCATTTGAATGTTCACATGCATAGCCACATCACTGAGCATGCATCCTAACACTGATTAATATGTGTTGAGACCAAAAAGTTTGATACCACAATGCCATGGCTTCTTGATGTTTTGCAATGTATGCCTTCACTGTCCATATTGTGTTAGAATACATCCCCTTTTCTCTTTTTGACTTTTCTTTAACACTCGTGTCTCCCTCTCTCAGGGGTTTCATCAAGCATTTGCACAGTAACAGGAGGTGTACTGGGCATCCACTGGAGCAGCGTTATTGGTCTTGGCTGGCAGCCGCTGGCGATGGACCAGGGAGGGCCTCGGTGCTGGGAATCATGCTGCCTGAATCCCTCCTGTGGTGCTGTGTGGAGCCTCGGTGGCCGCTGTGTGTTACTGGCCTGTGCTCAATCAGAAGGCTGCTCCATCACGTCGCTCCCACAGCCTCCTATAGAATCTCTGGGGCTTTTGCAGCAGCTCAACAAGAGAATGCGCAGGAGGAGGAAAGCACGCCATGTTCAGGATGTCAGAGACATTAGGGAGACCGAGCGTGTAAGCTTCAGAGAGAACTGCATTTAATGATCTTAAAGGATTTCAGTAGAGCAAGACATTGGTAGTGTTCAGAATGAAATGCTAGTTTACTACTACTGAATACTGCACACTATATACTGTATACTTCACACTTTTAAAAATAGTTAGTGTAGTGAAACAGTAGATATTATTCCACTAAAACATTGAATGCTACATTCATCACTGTGTTTGTCACATCATGTTCCATCAAGTGCCGTCCATTTATCATCAAAATGCTTATATTGCAAGTGATTGCAACTAGATCATTCAGATAAAATAATGATTCAAGATATAGAAGTAAAACAATTTAGCTGATTTGTTTTCTTCTGGTTCATTCATTGCACTGGAAAAGGAAGATCAAGCTCATACACTATTCTGTGCAGAAAGCTCTGCAAATATAGTAGGTCATGCAGGGGTTTTATGCATACAGAAAATGTGTGTACTGTGCGCAGTATGCATGCTACATAACTCGGCAATAGGAAGAGTAGAAAGATAGAATTTTAGTGTTGCAAATCAAGTTTAAGGCCCGAAACATACTCCATGTTGTACGTGAACGAAGATGCTTCTAGCTGCGCAAGCTTGATTTTGTGGGTTGTTGTGTCCCGAAATGTGTCCGATCGCAATTCGTAGCATAACAAAAGTATGTATTGCATTGTCACAAGAGGATATAAGTGTGAACTGTCTGCCCCTACTGTGAGTTTTTTATTTTTAAAGGATTAGTTCACCCAAAAATGAAAATTCTCATCACTTACTCACCCTCATGCCATCCTAGATGTGTATGACTTTCTTTCTTCTGCTGAACACAGACAAAAGTTTTTAGAAGAATAACTCTGCTCTGTTGGTCCATGCAATGGTGACCAAAACTTTGAAGCTTCCAAATGCACATAAAGGCAGCATAAAATTAATCCATATGACTTCAGTGGTTTAATCAATGTCTTCTGAATTGATCCAATTGGATTTGGGTGAGAAAAGACTCAAATATACTCAGGAGTACATTATTATGAACACTATGGTCCTCATAAAGTGCCCGACATTGTGTTCTGTTATTGTAGTTCATCCGCCTCAGTGTTCGACATGTTGTGCATTCTGAGATGCTATTCTGCTCACTACAATTGTACAGAGTTATCCGAGTTACCGTAGACTTTCTGTCAGCTCAAACCAGTCTGGCCATTCTCCATTGACATCTGTCATCAACAAGCCGTTTTGCCCACAGAATGGCCACTCACTGGATGTTTTTTTGTTTTTGGCACCATTCTGAGTAAAATCCCTAGAGATCAGCAGTTACAGAAATACTCAAACCACGCCGTCTGGCACCAAAAATCATGCCACAGTTCTAATCACTGAGATCACATTTGTTCCCCATTTTGATTTGTTTATGTGAACATTAACTGAATCTCCTGACCCATATCTGCGTGATTTTATGCATTGTGCTGCTGCCTCATGATTGGCTGATTAGATTAGCACATTAATAATTAGGTGTACAGGTGTGCTGATAAAGTGCTTGTGAATACAAAAGCCTACATTAAGTATGATCTACCACACAATGTTTTGGCAAAACATATTCAAAGCACTCGCGTCTGCATTTGCATACTTGCGTGGAGTATGTTTCTGGCCTAACTCTTGTAAACTAATGTGAGATTTTAATCCTAACAGGACATTTCACAGGTCCAGTCTGTACATCCCACAGCATCGTTGACTACAACCAAAGGTCTGGCTCCTGCACATACAGCAGGTGAAACCCTGATCCAGTCCACCAGTGGCAGTGGAGAACAGGTGGATCTCTCAGCATCTGAGCATAGTTCAACATTGGCAGCAGACACTACGGATCATTCAGAATCCAACAACAGTAATCAGTTACCACAAGCCACATCTGACACCCATTCAGTGGCTCCACCAACAACACCAGCTGGTACAACATACTACACTCAATAATTATGTGTTTGTACTATTCACCACCTTTCTTGTGAGTTTGTCTTTTACAAACTAAGTAAACAAGAATCCAGTTATACAACTATTACTTTCCACTAACCACACTATTTTACAAAGCAGACGTGTGTGCAATATAATGAAACATTTGTTTAATGTGTTTAATATGTTTCAAGTGCGGCAACTAGTTGTATCTGCTGGCAACAGTGTGGAGGTCACTTTACCGCGCAATGAGGTGGAGCTGAATGCTTTTGTAGTGCCAGCACCCCCTTCAGGTACTGCTCTAAGTATGTCAGTTCATGCCCCTGTGTAACTCTCAGTGTCCTAGAGCCGGTGCATCTAAAATTAGCTGTTTGCAAACCAAGAATTGTTTATGTCAGAAACAGCAACTCATTATTTTAATTTAAAATATCATATTTTGGGATTTATTTCTATGAATTGTATTTGTTATAATATCAGCTTGTGATGGCAAGATACTGAAATAAATTACTTTAGAGGTTAAAATATGTTCTATAATTCGCTGTCTCTGTTAATATCTTTAGAGACTAACTATGCCTTTGACTGGCGTTTGAGGACACATCCAAAAGACTATAGTGGAGAGATGGAGGGTAAACGCAGCAAGACACTCAAGCTCAGTAAGGTAAATAAAATTCACCTTTGGAAAGGCGCTTTGTTTTCTTTTACTCCATTCAGATAACGAAAGTTCTAAAAGTTCCTTATATTCCAAACAATGTTTCCCATTAGCTGACAGTGGGTCTGTATGAGTTCGAGGTGGTAGTGGATGGTGATGGGGCACATGGGGAAGGATACGTCAACGTTACTGTCAAACCAGGTAACTGACTTTAGTGATGATTTGCCTGCAAATTCTAATGTACTCCGCTTACGAGTTACACTCTGTTTTTTAAGCCCGTATGGAGTTGTTGATGGCATATAGATGTCAGTAAAATATGTTAAAAACCTGCTTTTCTGATTTCTATAGAGCCAAGAGTGAACAAGCCACCTGTTGCTGTGGTTTCCCCAAAGTATCAGGAAATCTCCTTGCCAACAAGTTCCACTGTGATTGATGGCAGCCGTGCGTATCAGATGTCTTACATTAAACCAGATTGATGCACTTTTAAAATCATGCTCGCTGTATGTTGTACATGTTAAGTGTGCAACATACAATCAAAGTACAACATACAATCAAAGTGACAGAACCAAAACAGTGCTTGTTAGGGAATACTGGTGTTGAAGTCAATATTACATGGATTTGCACCACGTTGTGACGTAATGCAGTATAATATTTTTTTGTTCTTTTTTTAATTTTAGAAGTTTGCATTACGCATAATGTGCACAGCGTGATCAACAATGCAGACAACCTAAGTACACTTTGGCCTTAAAGGTCACCACAGTATCTCCAGAGGCAATACAACCTTACATAGACTGGCCTAGAATAGAAAATTATGTATAAAATATTCCAATTGTTAAACAAAAAACAGGAATTCACTACAGCGGGCATATATTTTCCCCCTCAATTTAAACATCTGGGGCATTTTGTTCACTTTGTGAAATTTTTGTCCTGAGCCTGATTAATTTTAAAACTAAATTTTACCTTCTGTTCTCTACTGTGACAAAGGATATTAAATGAAATATTTGGGGTTATAAATGACCTGTCTGTTTCACAGAGAGTACTGATGATGATAAAGTGATGTCATGGCATTGGGAGGAGGTGAAGGGGCCACTTCGAGAAGAAAAGGCCTCCGGTGATACTGCCATTCTCACCCTGAACAACCTGGTTCCTGGCAACTACACCTTCAGGTAAATTTGAACTCCCATCTTCCCACTCACATTATGATCAGTTCATCATCTTTTCTCTTCAGGCTTTCACTGCAACCTTTTGTTGAAGCCTCCCAAGCGTTAAAAAAATCATCAGAATACCTACTACAAAACTTGGCACACCAGTTTTTCTTTGTAAACTTTAAACTATAGATACCAGGCTGACATACTGTGTTTGTACATTACATGTTTTCTCAGAACTGTTTAAAGACACTAAAAAAATAAACAACACTTGACAATTTGACACCATGTTTCTGATATTAAAATAACTCTAAGGTACTCCTATCCTAGCTTAATAGCAGAAACATCTATACTGCAAGTAAACCATTCATAGGAGGATTTCTCTAACAAGTAAAACACTGTGGCACTATTAAAACATTTCTCTTTATTTGAGCATCCCGAGTAGCCTTACATAGCAGCATTAGCTCAACAAATTATGATAATTTAGGGCTGGACTATCTGTTTGTTCTACCATTAGCAGTCAGGGGTATTGTTCAGGAAACCTGTTTGAAATGCAGTTCTGTTTGGTGATGCTAGCACTACCGAAAATAAAATGTAAGAGTATTATTACTATTATAATTTTTTTCATCTTTACAGTCTCACAGTGACTGACTCAGACGGAGCTCAGAATTCAACCCAAGCCATGTTATTAGTCAACAAGGCCACGGACTACAGGCCTACAGCTAATGCTGGACCCAACCAAGTGATCACACTGCCAAGAAACTATATCACACTGTATGGCAACCAAAGCACTGACGACCATGAGAATCTGTCCTATGAGTGGTCACTCAGCCCTGAGAGTAAGGGCAAAGTGGTGGAAATGCAGGTACATTAACAATACATTAAACAGTATACATTATATTGCATTATATGTTGTTATTAGGGTTTACACATCTATAATTAGATGTTTACTGGCAGGACAGTTGTGATTCTATGTTTAAATTTTGTTGGAAGTGTTATTTATGTTAATCAGTGAGTGGATTAATCTGCCTATCTTTGGTTTTTTCTCTTTAGGGCGTGAGGACGCCCATTGTGCAGCTTTCTGCCATGCAGGAGGGCGATTACACCATTCAGCTGACTGTCACTGACCTGTCTGAGCAGCAAGACACGGCTCAGGTCACGGTCATCGTCCAGCCAGGTATTTTGTAAATGCAGAGCATTTACTGTAAATCTACTGTTTAAATTACTGTTTGTTCCTGAGTGCCCTTTTTGTAAAATCACACCAGAGAATAACAAGCCCCCTGTAGCGGATGCAGGTCCAGACAAAGAACTCACGCTGCCTGTCGATCGGACCACGCTGGATGGCACCAAGAGCAGCGATGACCAAAAAATCAGCACGTATCACTGGACAAAGACCAAGTCAGTAACACTCACGCACTCCCTTTTACCAGCTTTCTTATTCATATATATTCATAATTCTGGAACTTTTTTAAAAAGTAGCTATTTTTTATATTACATGTGTTTTTCCAAAGTGCAGGAGCTTAGCAATCTTATTCATTTAACAGTAGACTCATAGTTTATATTTTTGATGGTGACGCAGGGGCCCGGATGGGGTGAAAATTGAAAATGCAGACACTGCTGTTGCCACGGTGACAGGTCTGCAGGAGGGCGAGTACATTTTCATGCTGACTGTGAGGGATGAAAGGAAACTGGAGAATTCTGATATAGTCTCTGTCATTGTCAGGGAAGGTATGTGTACTTTAAATCCCTAAGAAAGTTTTGGGGCACAAAATTTTATTATTTGCTTTGTAAAAAAAGCAATAGAAGTCTATGGGATGTCCTGATTTAGTAAATGAGTTTGTGTATGCCTGCATGTGCATTTCTATTTGCAAATATGCAAAGTATTTGTTAGAAGGCATGCTTATGCAATTCATGTGTAACTGTAAAAGGAAAGTCAAACCATCAACCTGTTCTGTTTCAATCAATCTGTGATACTGCAAATCATTTTCCTCTTTGCTTTTCCAAACCAGAGGATGACCAGCCGCCCATTGCCAAGGTTCTGTCTAGTCCTCCAATCACTCTACCCATCCGCACTGCAGTTCTGGATGGTTCCCGATCATCAGATGATAACGGTGGTATCAGCTTCCTCTGGAGCCGAGAAGACAGTAGCCCAGCAGCAGGGGTTAGTTCTGTTTTATTCACATTGACAATGCCCCAAAATATAGGTGAACCAATTGTGGATTTTGCAGAAGGAAAGATGTCTAAGAAATGTTTTTAATAATTGGCAGATAGATTTTAAAATCAATATATAGAATATGACAAATAACAAATACTAAGCCTTTCCTTACTATGACTGGCAAAGACACACACCAATCAGCCACAACATTAAAACCACCTGCATATATTGTATAGGTTCCCCTCGTGCCGCCAAATCAGCGCCAAACCGCATCTCAGAATAGCATTCTGATATGATATTCTTCTCACTGGCCATTCTCTGTTGACCTATCATCAACAAGGTGTTTCCATTCACAGAACTGCCGCTCACTGGATGTTTTTTGTTTTTGGCACCATTCTGAGTAAATTCTAGAGACTGTTGTGTGTGAAAATCCTTTGAGATCTGCAGTTACAGAAATACTCTAACCAGCCCGTCTGGAAGGGTTGGCGCTGCTTTGGCAGCACGAGGGGAACCTACACAATGTAGGCAGGTGGTTTTAATGTTGTGGCTGATTGGTGTGTGTCTGTGCCAGTCATAGTAAGGAAAGGCTAAGAATCATCACATGATTTTATTTATTTCACCTCTAGAGGCCACTGTTATTTTATTGAACCACTCCACTCCGACTGTTAAATTCTCCATGGAGGAATAAAAATAACAGCATAGATATTTGACAAAAAACAATAGTTCCAAAAAGCAACTATCGACACTGTTTAATTGGTAAAACCGATGTATCAGTCGGCTACTTCTCTAAACATTCAAATTACATTCATTGCCCTGTTGAATATTCAACAGTCATGCTGTTTGTACATCTGAGAGACTGTGTGGTAGTGACAGAACTAGTGGGACCAGTTCATTTGGTGCCATTGTTATAAGACTATCATAGTGTCTTCCACAATGGTTAGGTGACTTAATCTTAACAAGGAGCTATACAAAAAACTGATTAACAACAGTCATTATGATTCTCATTGAAATGTGGCCTCATATGTCAACTCTGTGGACCTCATTCATGAAACAGGAGCAGAAACACAATTTTTGTGTAAATTGTTTGTAAAGCTGTTCTGACGCATATGTTGAAATTCATGAAACTTTTCCTATTTTCAAAATGTTATTTGGTACGAACAAAATGTGTAAAACATATGTAAGACATCCAAACGTTTTGTGTTCTTGTAGACAAACTGTCATGATAACATTTTGATTATTAAATATTAATTAAATAAGTAATGAAAAAAAAAAAGCATCATTAAATTCGTGAAATGAACCCTATCAAAAATATCATATATAAAATTTTAAAATACAGTTTATTATTTTCTTTTTAAACCATATACTTAATTATAAACATTTCTTTGATGATTGCACTTATTTCTTCAAAGTATAGTTTATTCCCTAGCTCAGCTTCATTTTGTATCATCAGAAGTGCTTTGTATGGGGTGACAAGTTTGTGGAAAGATGCAGTTTGAGTTAAAAAACATTATTGCCCTCTATAACTTGACTTGTTGGACCGTTTTTTCATTTGATATGAGCTCAATTTAGGTTTCATAATCCAGTGTAGTTATCGATAAATCACATTCAGTTGATAACTGTTAAACTTAGAAATAAACACATGTCGTGGGCAGGTTCATACACAATACAACAAACAAAATTGAAAAAGACCACATATTATAGCTTGCAAATCTTTACACGTACAGTGTTTTGGTCAAAGATTTTCTTCAGGCATTCTATTCATTTCTCTAAAGATACTTCCAGTTGCAAGGGAAATATTTCAATGTTACCATCATGATTTACCTGAGAAGTTTCACGAATGATGCTGGTGATTGCTCAACTGAACCAGATAAGGTTAATAGTAGTGGACATTCTCCTGCCAGTGTGAACTGAACTTTTTTTTTTTTTTTTGTACACTTAAGCCTTTTGTCAAATCATTTTTATTGAACTCTTGGACTGTTCAGTTCACAAAAGAACCTCTGATGCCAGAACATGATCTATTAATTTCCTCACTTTCTTTGTGACCTCACCAGCATGTTTGCAACATTTTTAATTTTGCGATTTGAACACACTTCATTTTAAAACCCTCTCATTACCGTTTCCACATATTCTCATTTACTAGCATGTCTGATGCCTTCCTTGAAGTGCGTGTTTATGTGTGTGGATTATGATAATTGTGAGTGAACATGCACACGCCCCATTTACGAATGTTTGGAATTCACTAACACACACAAATTTAACTAACAAATCTGTGGTATACAAAGTGTTTTTGAATCTGGAGGAAAGTTTTTGTGAAGGACAATTTAACATGGGAATTACTCTGAATTTACTCATATATTTAGGAGTTTCATGAATGGGGCCCTGTGTCTTTCTCTTGCAGGATATCCTGAATAACTCTGACCATCAGGCAGTGCTTTTTCTTAGTAATCTGGTGGAAGGGAAATACACTTTCACACTGACTGTGACAGACAGCAAAGGAAAGACCAGTACTGATAGAGGCACTGTGGAGGTTCGAGCAGGTCAGTATGACTGTAAAATAAGAAATGTATTCGAATGACATTACATCTTTTCCACATATGCTGCTGAAGTTAGAAGCTGCTAAAGTCCACATGGCATCATGGTTCTGATCATACTGTCAGATGTGTTTTTGTAATAATGGCCGGCTGATTGCATTATTTATTTTTCAGTGTTTGTATGCTTACAATGGTCTCTGTTTTTTACACTCTCCCCGCGTAACACAAAATACTGTGTACAAGAAAAAAAAAAATGTCTTGCCTTTCTTTCTGCTGCATCTGTTTGTAAGATGCCTATGATCGAGACTTGGTGGAGCTGATCCTGGAAGTTGCTGTGACCCAGGTGTCTCGAAGACAGAAGGATATGTTGATCCGCCAGGTTGGGGTCCTCCTGGGCGTCCTGGACAGTGACATCACTGTGCGAGAGATTAATGCCTTCAATGAGCGCAGGTCAGTCCAGCTTAGTTTAGGAACAGGCTTCTATTATAGGTGTGATCTTTTCTAAGTTTGTGGGTAATGGAGAAGTCAGGAGACAGAGAACAGTCAATGTGAGTATTTTATTACTCTCCCATCATAATACAAAACTTAAACAAGAAGGGCTCTTGGTGGCCAAAACACACAACAGTGTTTGTCGTATAGCTACACAGGAACAGCCTCTGGTTTCTCTCTCCCACTATGGCTTTCCTCTTCAGATCTCCCGCATCCATCACTATAATTAGAGACTGGTGTTAGAGTGCTCACAACCCAGGTGACGAGCCTTACCACTGTCCCGCCAACCGACACATGACCATGCCCCTTATCAGTTAACTGCCCTTAACTGATCTGATTACATTGCCTCATTTTTTTGAAAAGCAACTTCAGTACCCTTTACTGGAAATGTTGCAGTTATGTTTTTAATCTTCATTGATATAATACTTAATTGAACCTCAACGATTAGCACCTTAAAGGGATAGTTTACCAAAAATAAAGAGTTAGCCATCATGTACTCACCCTCATGTTGTTCCAAACCTATATGACTTTCTTTCTTAGAATACAAAAAGAGATATTAGGAGGAATTTTAGGGACTGACTGCCTCAGTCACCATTCACTTTCATTGTAAAGCAAATAGCTCTGTGAACATTCTTTAAAACATCTCTTATGTTCCAAAGAAGAGGTTAAATGGAGAAAATGATGACAGAATTTTCATTTTTGGCTAAACTATTGCTTTAACTTTTGTGTATATAACAATATTATACTTTTTCCAGCACCCGCCTGGTATTTCTTGTGTCTGGAGGCCCTGGACGACCCCCCTTGTCTGGCCATAGTGTTGCTATGGAACTACGCAACAAACTTCGCAAGCAAAAAAATGACTTCCTTATCTTTAAGGCCCGACGGGTGGACACAGTCAGTAAGTATTGATATGGCTTCATCAAATGCCCCATTACTGTTTATATTGTAGCAATATCCAGCTCTGGCCTGTTATTGACTGTCTGGCCTTTCCCCAGTCTGCCAGCTGAACTGCTCCAGTCATGGGGACTGCGATTCCTTCACCAGACGCTGTGTTTGCCACCCATTCTGGATGGAGAATTTATTCAGAATTTATCTTGGTGATGCCGAAAGCAACTGTGGTGAGGAACTTGAAAAATAGGAAATAAGGTGTTTTAATTCAGCTACTCTTTTGTTAAAGAATTCAGTTTGATGTTTATGTGACTGGATGTTGTCTTTCAGAATGGAGTGTTTTATATGTGACTATCGCATCATTCATGATCATGGTTGCCATAGCAACTGTAGTCTGGGGTATGGTGTGCTGCTGTAGAAGGTAAGATTTAAGCCCTGTTCAAACAGTGAATGTACCGCTGGATGTTGTCAGGTCGCTGTGGGTTTTCCCTGCTTTTATTGGTGTTTGGTTATTGGTTGGCTGTGTACCTGCCATAGCTTTCAAAAAACAGATTATAAATAAGATCTGTTTCTGGATAAAATTAGATATCATTCTGTTTAGACAAGGAGTCAGTTTGCTTTTGCTAAAAAATAACATTCTGCAGGGGAATATATTATTTACAAGAGTGCATAAGATAAATAATCACTAGTGCATTCATCAATTTCTGAATGCTGACAATTCTGACACATAAAATATTTTGCTGTATATATTTTATATCGCTGCATGTGGCCAGAGACATCATACAGTTGCTCATACAGACTGGATAACAAACGTCACAGGATGGAGCCCAACAACAAGAGAACAAGTATTCTATTGTTCCCCTGTCTCAACCTCAGGATACATAGGTTACCAGAGCCTACCATCCTGAGGTTACCAGAGCCTGTCATATGCAGCTCCGGTTCTGCCTGATGTCTGACTCCCACTGCCACGTGTCACTGAGCGATGATGACCAACTGCAGCCTATGCCAGCCAGACTTCACTTTAGTCTACTACAATGGACCTTACTGAGGATGAATTGATGCAAACTCCAAGACATGGGACTCAGGATGGACTTAACCAAAATTACCTGCCTTAAGCTTCCAGCTGGACTTCGATGCCTCTCACTGAATGTTCCCTGTTTCATCTTAGTCAAAGGATGGACTACACTCTTTTAAAATGGAATATATAGACAATGAAATAGCTGCCAACTAAAGCCTTCATCTTTAATGGATACTGCATCTATGTGCACTTCCACAGATAATACAGGATGGACTTTGTCACTAATCTTACAGTTCAATATAATTTTGTTTATACAGTGGCCCATAAAATGGACTTAGTTTACTATGGTTTACATGGCTTGTTCTACACATAAATAACTAATATTGGCAGTGTATTCATGCGGTTTAGTCAGAAGAGCACTGGTCCCCCCAAAGTGAGCCTCAATTCTCCCAGGGTTGTTTTTCTCCATTAACCATCTTATGGAGTTTTTTATTTCTTGCCGCGGTTGCCTTTGGCTTGCTCACTTGGGGGTATAAAAAAATATTACTTGCATATTAAAGCACAATGATGAATAAGACATTACAGAATAATGTCTTATTATAGTGACATCTGTTGTCAAAAGCGCTATACAAATAAAAAAAGATGACTTGACACAGTGAAAAGAATTCAACAATTCTGGGAGTACAATGGGAAAAGCACATGCACTATAAACTATACCCATTTATTCACAGTAATGTAAAATATTGACAGTCCCTCACATTCTGTATATGCGCTCCTACATTGAGGGAATCCTGAAGTTTTACATAAGAGGGAAATCCCACTATTGCAGCACAAATCTACTGCATGTTGCTATGGAAAGTTAAGGAAACAAACACCGCAACAACTTAGGAATGTCTGGTAATAAAATAGTGAAGTGTTCCTCCGATGCCATGTTTGTCATTAACATAAGCGTTGCTGGGAAATTACTTTACTGTGGAGAAACTGCTTACTGACTCAGTATGTATACAGGAGTACCACTTATACAGTACATGTAAGCGGAAACGCCACTTTCTCGCAATAACTCGCTTTCTGGTGTCCATGTAAATTTAGTCAATGTATTCCTGTTACTTTGTCGCTGTCAGAGTGACTGGGACTTTAGAAGGATTGATAAAAAAATTGTGAAGTTTATGTTAGAGTTTGTTTGTGTTGCTAGCGTTTATTAAAATTGTATATGCTGTCTCGAGCAGAAGGAAAAACAAAGCAAGACGAAGGAGTCGTTACAAAATGCTGGAGAGAGATGAGCAAGAGCCTCTGGAATTAAAGATACCAAGAGCAGGTAATAAAATTAATTATCCATAGAAACTAATAAGATTGCATGATAATGTCTCCATAAGGAGGACACATTAGCTCATTCTTTTCTTTCCTCTGCAGGTCGCTTGAAGCCAGTTCCAGCTCCCACCTCTTCGGCACTCATGCTCTCAGATTCCGATCTGGAAAGTGAGGACGGCCAGGCAGGCATCCCTTGGGCTGACAGAGAGCGTGGAAAACTCCTGCCACCTCAAAATGGATCTGTTCGCAATGGCCAAGGCCCCCATAAACCTAAAATACAAAGGGAGGCGCTGCTTTAACGAAAGGAAACCTCACTATTGCACCAACACACTGTTCACCCCTCATCAAGGTGTCTCTAAAGACAAGTTTTATTTTAAAAAGAACCTGAAGGACTTAAAGGTGACCCCTGACACTGCTTCCCAGGGTTGAATCCCTACCCATTCTGAGCCAAACTGAAAATATATTCATACCCCAATGGTGGAAAGAGATCGAAATATTTCTTTAATAACAGGGAATTTATCTCTTGGCTTCTGTCTGTACAGAACTTGCCAAATCTGTAGAGCCACACACCTCAAAAGACATTGAGAATGTATTTGCTTAACTGCTGAGAGATACGTATTGTACAGATGGCAACTGGAAAAGGTTTTGCGTGTCAAAGTAGCTCTCTTATGACTACTTCTTCCAACAACAATGTTACACAGAGATAACTGAGCCTGCCACTGTCCTCTCCCTACAAGGCTTCCTGATACAGCAGCCTGTCACTTCCAAATGCTGCCCGGCACGCTAGTTGAGTTTTCTGTGGTAATAATGCAGACAGTGAGTCCTAACAATGCCAAGTTGTGTGACTGCATGAGAAGGGTTTTTTTCATTGGTTATTTTTTATTTAGTTTGCATGTATTAAATTGAGAATGTGTGTGCTAAGTTTGTGTCTCTTTGGTCTTGTTGGCTGTATGTGTGTGTCTGAGGTGGGTTTTGCTACTTTTAACACCCCTGGATTATATGGAAGTCTGCAGCATAAAAGCCATGATTTTCAATGTTAGGAAGAGGCATATCTTACACTGGGTAATGTGTTGGATGTTACACTGGGGACGATCACTTGATTCACGCTCCTTTCTTCACTGTTCTTGAGAATGGATATGACTAAAAGGGTCTGACTTGCTCCTCACCTCAACATCTCAAACCCAGATGTCCTTTTACAGTCATGTCAGTTTTTAATTTATTTTAATAGCAAACCTTATACAGGTTTTGTTTCTCCTGGCTTGCATTGGAACTGTATGTTTCTCTTTTTGGTTTTCTGATATTGCTTATTGACTAGAAATGTTCTGTCTGTTTTAAAATAAGTTTCTGCTCAGCCTTTTGTGATGAGGCACTCCAATTCTAATGTTCCTTGTATTGGTTTGTTATGAAGGTCTGAATGTTAACTACATGATGTGTGTGTGCAATCTCCCACATGTCTTGTACATTGTGAATGCATGGGTGTTTGAACCCCCTATGCCAGAGACTGGAAAAAAATGAAGGGATTCCTTTGATTTTGATTTTTCACTAAAAACAAAAATGAAGTATTCAATTTCATGTGACTTCTAAAACAACTTGATTAAATAAAATGGAAAATATATTTACAACTTTGTCTTTACCTTTTTTTTTTATTCTACCAAGATCTCTTATGACTGTACACCTTTATGTAAACCTTACCAAATAGGGCAGTGTTTGTGATAGCAATATGCATGAACTGACTACTGAACCACAAGTTTACTGATTTTACTTGTTGCAGACTAAATTGCTGCATGTAGATGCAATTAAATGATGGTCAGCTATGGTTATAAGTAGCTGAGAACCTGATTTCTGTCATCTATACTAAAAAAAGGGTGTAGCCTACAACAGTTTACTAGAAATCCAGTGGTGACACCCACCCATACATGTCCACTGAGAGGCATATATCTTTGGAAATGTGTCAGTGAATGGACTGAGCCACTGTGACATCCTTTGAAAACCATGTCCATTTAGGTTTGGTCAGTAAATTAAGTTACTTCTAAGTGGATACACTGTTAGGTATGAGTACAATTGCGACATGCACACTTACTGTTTGGGGTATTGCATCCCAATTATTTGTTTTGCATTCCAGCATTTTAGTTCACCATTTTCCATAATTCTATCGCACAGACCATCTCTCGCTTTTAGTTTCATTGGTTTCTTTGCCTTGTGATATAATTTGCTTTACTCTGATTGGTGTTTGGAAAACAGTGTTGTTGTGAGAATGGTCAAAATGTGTTTGAGGGGGGACAATTTGTCTCAGCACCAACTGATGTAGGGGACTCTTTTCTGGACTCAGCTCTTGGATTTGGAGGGTTTTGGATTGAAGGGTGTCTCGGGGGCTAGATTTAAGGTGAATAAAATATTTAAATGCTCTCTTTTGAATGCTAATTGTCAGTGGGTATCTGACTAATTCTGCTCGACATGCATTTGTTGGTGTATTTCTGTGTACATGTAAGATGTATCTGCAGAATTCTGCATGTAAAGATTCTGTTGGGTGTTTGTCCCAACGTGTATAGCTATGATGACTGAGTGGACCCCACTCTTCACTACCATACAGCGCAATAGGCTGGATGACACTATCAAATATTTTCAGCCAGATTTTAATTGGAATTTGGAGATTATAAAATGTTCTCTTAATTGCGTTTAGGGCTCTTCAAGCTTTTTCTTTTAGTGCATTCACTGCCATTTTGAAACTCCCTGATGCTGTTATTGTTATACCAAGGTAGGTATAACTCATGCTATGTTCAATTATATGATTATTTATAGTAAACTGGTATTTATTTTCATGGCACTTGGGCCGTTTCTGAAAAATCATGACATTAGTTTTCTTCATGTTTACTGCTAGGGCCTAGTTTTGACAGTATTTGTCTACTATGTCCAGCTGCAGCTGTAGTCCTTGTTCAGTAGGAGACAGTAGAACGAGGTCTTCAGCATAAAGCAGATACTTCACCTCTCCATCTAGGAGGGGGAGAGAATGAGTAGCACAGTGATCCAACTGAACAGCAAGTTAATATAAAGTTGGATTTAAATTGCAACCCTGACGAACACCTCTTCTCTGGGTGAAGAATTCAGTTTGTTTGCCTCCAATATTAACAACACACCTGTTTTTCGAATATATTGATTTAATCAGATCATTTATTTTGAAACCTATACCACAATGCAGAAGTCTAGAAGAATATAGCCCTTCCTGCCATCTCTCTATCTCTCTCTCTTGTCCTTATAAGGAAGTGGAGCAGTTGGTGTAGTTTGGGCGGAAACGGCGCTCGCGGTGAGAGCTGGGAACTTCAGCACATTCATATTGGAAAACAGCGCAGACGGGGAGCCCGTAACACACCAATTCAACATCCAAAGACTACCTAGCATCACTTAAACATTCTCACACGGTGACGGTAAGGATAAACGCCTCTCAGACGCGTTGCCTGTATTAGCGGATGTTTGTGTTGAGTGACTCGCCGGCGGAAATCTTTTCATAACACAGAGTCTCAGTGCTGCCGTCAGACTGCAAAGCCATGTCAACTGAAACGGGCAATGCAACTCGTTATGTTGTTTCTATCTGCTATTTATTTTCTTTAAGCTTTCGATCTGTATTGTCTGGCCGACTGTGCGCGAGCTTGTGTAACCCGGTTGGCCCGATTATTGAGTCAAATCACATCACATCAAAGCTGTTGGCTTGTATCGTTTCCTGTTGCAATCTTATTAACGGTGGTTTGCATTATATGTCAGGAAAACCAGTGGTCTGTTGGTTATGTGTGTCTTCACTATGTTTAATAAATGTGGCACGTCTCACCAAGTGCCAAGAATGGATGCGATATGGCCTAGTTTTCCAAGTCCTGAAGCTCAAATGGCCTGTTTTTATGTCCAAGCGCCCAATATGCTTGGCGTTTCAGTATTTATTTCGTATGACCCAGGACTTGTAATGTCCTAATTATCTTTAGGGGTTTGCCAATAATTTAGAGCAGGTGTAATGCATTACATTTCCTATTGATACTGTTTCAAGATTTTGTGTAGTTGCTCTTTAATTTTCTAGGGCTTTTCAAATGTGGAATTTGCGCATTTGCACAGGCTCTTGCATACTAAATAAAGCATGCACTGATCATATATAATGCAAATCCAAAATAAATGCCACACTGTTAAAAGTTCTTGATCTAGATCCTTGGACACTTAGAAATTTGAAATTTTGTCCTTCGGGCTTAATATGACTACTCCTATTTGAATGTTGCACTCGCATTGTGAAAGAAGAGAGAGTAGAGGGACATTTTACTATTGTTTTAATGTTTACTTTTGCCATTATTGCTAATATAAAGAGGCTTTCAATCTGTTTGGCAAAAAGGTTTCTGCTTTGGAGAATAAATACAAATATTGATTAAACAAAGCTTTAGTATCTTCTGCGATATTAGTTCCATTTGCCAACACCTGATAAATGTTTTGTTCAATCTCCTTGCCTGAGCATTTAAAAAAAAATAAAAGATAATAATAATAATAATAATAATAAATAAAAATAGCAACTTATTGAGCTGTTGACTAGGTTGCCCTAGTTCAGTTTTCACACTCAATACTATTATTTGGTGTATCGGACACAAACTTGTCCAGTTTTTATCGTTTAGGACTGCAATTACAATGCAGTCTTGAAATATTTGTATTTCCATAAGGAGTTGCCACTTAATTGGCATTTTCCATGTGGAATTGCTATGAGCTCATTTAGAATCGGGTGATTACTGGCTCATATATGGATACCTGTTGTTTTCCCTGAAGAGTCATTTTTGTAAAAGGGGGAATGAGCCAGTCAACTAGATTCATGTATCAGGTTTCTCTTATGTAATATTGCCTGCATAATGCATGTGTACATATCTGCTGTAAAAATGGATGTAATGGACTTGCCCCATGAAAGCTGCCCAGAAAATGCAAACATGGCATACTACTTTTTTCCTCCGACTTTGTGGTAATTGGCACTCTTTTCCAATATATTATGACACGTCCTGCTATTCAAGTTAGCATTCTCACTAGCCTCTTTACTCTGCTTTATGCTTCTTGATGACATTTTAAACAGTTTTAGTCCTGATTACTTATTCTTAACGTGTTTTTATACACCTCACATGATCATGTTTGCCATATAAGTGTACATTTTTAGTTGCTGCTACAAAACTTTTATTGTTTTTGTCTAGTGGATGTCGTCTTTCAGCGGGCTTTCTTTCACTGTATAGGCATGGCAGAGCTGGCGGGTCTAGTGCAGCGTTTGGAGTTGGCCGTGGGTCGTCTGGAGGCCATGTCCAGTTCGGGGAGTGGAGGAGGCCCTGCTGCTCCTTCTGGAGGTAATGAAATCCCAGCTCTGACTTAATGGAGAAAAAAAAAATAGTGGTGGTTGCTAAGGCAGGTACACTGTTGTTCATAATTACAGTTTGGCTTCTGCACAAGCATTAATAAGCTTTAGCTTGTAAATCATCCTGTGCTCCTTTATGCTACACACGAGTGATACCTGAAATCGTGGGACTTAATGAAGAGAGGAGGTTATTACTTTTCTAATCAATCTGACTTATGATTTTTGTCTGTAAGACATAAGAGTCTAAAATGATGCCATAAACTTGCATTGAAATAGGACCAACTATGAGACCCCTGAGTTTTGCTCCATTTAGGGTGCTGCGTTTAGCTTGTTTTAGCACAAGACACATTCTTTTGTTAACTACGGATGCAACAATGTATTGGTTGCCGACATTTATTGGCCAGTTTTTGACCAAATTATAGCCACTGGCCTGTCGGTTATAAGCATGAAAAACCAATGGTTTATTTATTAGCATCACAGAGATCTAGAAATGATGTTAGCCAAAAATGTAGATGGGTTGGCACTCCTACATGTAATAGTTTATTTGTATTCTTTCTCATTCTCACATTGAGGACAAACTGCCGTTACAGGCGTGACAGTTGTGAAAGCAGCACTTGCAGTTGAAGTAATTAACTAATTTCTTAACCACTCCACAGATTTAATATTAGCAAACTATAGTTTTGGCAAGACGTTTAGGACATCTACTTTGTGCATGACAAGTAATTTTTTTCCAACCATTGTTTACAGACAGATTGTTTCACTTTTAATTGACTATATCGCAATTCCAGTGGGTCAGAAGTTTACATAGACTGAGGTAACTGTGCCTTTAAGCAGCTTGGAAAATTCCAGAATATGATGTCAAGCCTTTAGACAATTAGTCAGTTAGCTTCTGATAGATGTACTGAATTGGAGTTGTGGATGTATTTTAAGGCCTACCTTTAAACTCTGTGCCTCTTTGCTTGACATCATGGGAAAATCAAAAGAAACCAGCCAAGACCTCAGAAACAAAATTGTGGACCTCCAAAGTCTGGTTCATCCTTGGGAGTAATTGGCATCTGTTTCAGGGCTCCCTGTTCTATTCTAAGTCTATTCTATTTGAAGATCTAAATAACCTTATTAAGACACATGTTTTTGTAAAATATCTTATGTGCCTAAGACTTTTGGACAGAGCTGTATATCCACAGTAAAACGAGTCTATATTTACATAACCTGAAAGACTGCTCAGCAAGGAAGAAGCCACTGCTCCAAAACCACCATAAAAAAAGCCAGACTATAGTATGCAAGTGCACATGGGGACAAAGAGAAATGTCCTCTGGTCTGATAAAACAAAAATGTGAACCGTTTGGCCCAAACGTGAAGCCTGGATGTGACTGCATCATGTTGTGGGGTGCTTTGCTGCAGGAGGGACTGGTGCACTTCACAAAATAGATGGCATCATGGGGAAGGAAAATTATGTGGATATATTGAAGCAAAATCTCAAGACATCAGCCAGGAATTTACAGCTCTGTTGCAAATGGGTCTTCCATATGGACAATAACCCCAAGCATACCTCCAAAGTTGTGGAAAAATGGCTTAATGACAACAAAGTCAAGGTATTTGAGTGGCCATCACAAAGCCCTGACCTCAATCTGAGAGAAAATTTGTGAGCAGAACTGAAAAAGTGTGTGTGAGTAAGGAGGCCTACAAACCTGACTCCGTTACACTAGTTCTGTCTGAAGGAATGGGCCAAAATTCCAGCAACTTATTGTGAGAATCTGGGAATGTGATGAGAGAAATAAAAGGTGGAATAAATCATTCTCTCTATATTAAGAATGTGAAATGTCAGAATAATAGTAAAGTAGTGATCCTAACTGACCTAATACAGGGCATGCTTTCTACGATTAAATGTCAGGAATTGGGGAAAAACTGAGTTTACATGTATTTGGCGAAGGTGTATGTAAACTTCTGGCATCATCTATATGTGATTTGGGAAACCATCTAAAATGCCTTTACTCACTTTGACTTCTGAGACATTGGTATGGTATCCATTTAGGCTGCACTATTGATTGAGATAAGATTTAAAAAGCAGTTTGGTCTTTCACGATTACTAAACCTTAAAAGGCTGCATTTTAAAATGTAATTTGCATTTCAGTGCTTCAGTCAGTGAATCGCCCTCTATCGGTATGGACTGCATTAGCCATTATACTAATATAATACAGAATTTCAAAAGGGGGTTTGTTTCTTTTGGTTTTTAAATTTTTCCATGACGTGGTTGAAATTTCCATGGAATTGCCCATCATATGCATAATTTGAATTTGTAAGCTCTTTCATATACAGTATAAACATGTAAAATGGAAGTTCTGTTGCTTTGAACTGCAAAAACAAAAGTGCTAAAATGTTTTAGAAGTAAAATTTTACAATCAGTCATCATGCTATATTTAGAAATGTATTTTTTTAAATCTTTTTATCTTTCATAGATACAACAGATCCAATCAATGTTCAATGGGAATTATTTATTGAAAGAACAATAGAAAGCTTTTGTACATCTTTGTACACATTTAAAGCATGATTCCTGAGCAAAACAATTATCTGATGACAAAATAAGGTAAGTGGCAAAATATTGGTATTGACACAATTGTTTTGTTAAAATTGGTATCGGCCAAAAAACAAATTCATATCTGTGCATCCCAGTTGTGAACGGCCCCTTGTTTCTGTAATAGGGCCGGAGCACTTGGGGTGGGCTCTTTGGACTTGGTCAATACAATGCAACACCCCAGCATTATGATGCCGAATTTTGACCAAGCATGCACCCCTCAAATATTTCTTAGAAAATTTTAACATTTTGCACCATGCAGGATTCTTTATTTCTATAATGCATGGTATGAAGCCATGATTCTAATGCTGCTCTTCTCTTCAGTGGTGGCAGTATATGTTGAATCCTATGACAACTTGATCTCTGGCCCCGTTGCTCAGTACGCTGCCCTCAGTCAGAAGATAGGGGGTGATGTCCTAAAGCACGTACGTAATGGAACAGTGGCCCACATGGATAAACCCTCCACTGTGATTCCTTTTCCATGTTCCTTATCCTTTGTTCTGTTTTTATAGTCTGAGATGATGAAGCAGGCATTCTCCAGTCAAAGACAGCTTCTGGTCAAAGCTTCCTGCTCTCAGAAACCTTCTGATGTGAGTGTCCCTTCACCATATTAGTCATAAATGTAATGGTAAACATTTTTAGAAATGTTCAGTTAAGGGAAGGTTCAGCCAGCAATGAAAATCCTGTAATTTATTCACACTCATGTTGTTGCAAATTCACATGACTTTTATTTTCTTCTGTTGTTCAGCAGAGCAACCTTCGTTACCATTCACTTTAATTATATGGAAAAAAAGATACAAAGAAAGTGAATGGTGACTGAGGCTGTCAGCTCCCAACATTCTGCCTTTTGCGTTCCATGGAAGAAATTCAAACAATTTAAGTTTGAGTAAATTACAGAATTTTCATTTGAGTGAGCTGTGCCTTTTAATATTAGTCACTTTATAAATGTATATACTTGACACCAGCATCAGTTGGTATTTTTAAACATCTCAAGATCTCTTGTCTGTCTCTTCCTATTTTTCTCAATGTATCTTACTGCCTCTGGCATTTAGTCTGTCCTGACCTCTCTGCTAGCCCCTGTATCTAAAGCGATCCAGGATGTGCAATCGTTCCGAGAGAAGAACCGCTCCTCACCTTTTTTCAATCACCTCTCTGCTGTCAGTGAGAGTGTTCCCGCCCTCGGCTGGGTTGCCATGGTAAGGAGGTGCAAGTACATAATTTGTTTTGTTGTTGTGTACAACTTCTTTGTGGAGTTAAAGTAACTATTCAGGGACTTTTACAATAAAATGTAGAGTTCTCATTCTGAAGTGTGTCCCTTTCACTGCTTTGAGAAAAATCTGGGTTTTCTGTAGTGTTTTTAAGCTTGCATAATTTGCTTATTATTCAAAGATTCATGTATAGTGTGTCACTTTAACAGGACAAGCAAAAAAGCCACTGATTCTGCATATTTTTGTTTATTGTTACACTGGCTACTTATTATTTTTTTTTTTACAGTGAGAAGTAATATAATATTTATTTTAAATGTGTTAGGCCCCAAAGCCAGGCCCTTATGTGAAGGAGATGCAGGATGCTGCCATGTTCTACACAAACCGTGTGCTCAAGGATTACAAGGAAAAGTATGTTTCAGTGGTGTAAAGCAAATTGCCTATACACCAGCACATAGGTTGTCAACCTTGAATCACAGGGGTTCAACTGACAAAGTATTTACTTAAAAAATACCATCTGATAATTTACGTAGTCAATAAATAACTTTTAAAGCCTCGAAGTGTGTTGAAAGAAACTGTTTTCTTTAGCCTGTTGACCTATTTCCTACTGAAACATGAAGTTGGGGTGGGACATGTCGAACAGCCAGCTCGTTTTTTTTAAAACGGCCAGTTTGCTTTAGTTTACATCGCAGTGCCCTGTAAAGCAACACACACCTGATGCTTCTCATGCCAGTGAGAGCAGGCGTTCAGCCGGGGAAGCGATCTACCTCTTTTGACTGCGAAAACTGTGCTTTTTCGGAAACTCTTTCCCAAGTAGCTACATTTTAAAAGCCAACTTGACGTTTTATTGTGGACTGGGAAAACTGAGACATCAGAAAACGATAATGTATTTGTTGTCATGTGATGCAGTCATTTGATCCATTCAACCCTAAGATGACGGCCCATGTTGTAACGGCATTGTTTTGACTGATATCCACTTTGATAGCATTGTTAGAGAGATGTTATTTTGTACAACCTTAACATTGCTTCCCATCAAAGGCGACAGGAAGTTTACTCTAAATTAGTGTCCGGCGATGGAACACCAGGATAATTATATTTTAGCCCGTACATGGAACTGCGATATTCCGCATGCGCTGTAAGGAGACCGAAGCATTTTCAAATGTTTTAGTGTGGATGAGCAACTTTTAGGATGTAGCCTTTCTCAGAAAACTGCTGCATTAAACATATGAATAAGCTCCAGCCAGTTTCCTCGCATCCAACTCCCGTGTCCCATTCAGCAGTGATATTTCCTATGCCTATTTCCTTCAAAGACCATTTCCCTCAGGGGGCCTGGGTAGCTCAGCGAGTAATGACGCTGACTACCAACCCTGGAGTCAGGAGTTATAATCTAGGGCATGCTTATTAACTCCAGCCAGGTCTCCTAATCAACCTGGTTTGGCCCGGTTGCTAGGGGGGAGAGTCAAATGGGGTAACCACCTCGTGGTCGCTATAATGTGATTCTCAGTGGGCTGTGTGTTGAGTTGTGCGTGGATGCCGCGGGGAATAGCGTGAAGCCTCCACACACGCCATGTCTCCATATTAACGTGCTCCAGTCACGTGATAAGATGCACAGATTGACTGTCTCAGATGTGGAGGTAACTGAGGTTAGTCTTTTGCCACCCGGATTGAGGCGAGTCACTACGCCACCACGAGGACTTAGTGCACATTGGGAATTGGCCATTTCAAATTGGGGAGGAAAAAAAAAAGGACAGTTTCCATACAGTGTGAAAGATTCAGAGGACAGAAAGGTGATAATGGTTATTCTCAATGAAATTAAGTGATTCTTATTGGAAAATCTATTTGGAACTGTCCTACAGCATGGAATGTTCTCCCATTAAAGTCCCCTCCAACATGATCGGCTACAATTAGAACACAGCCATGTGCACTAATCAGATGTAAGGGGAGGCTGCTTTCTTGTTCTAAAAAGCATTTGATTGGACAAAATGAATGCATTAAGTTGTGAGTTATACACTGAAATGTATTATTATTTTTTACGTTAAGTACTCTAGCATATAAAGGACCTTAAAGACAAAAGCAGCAAAACTTTCATTTTGATTTCAAGGGGTCTTTAATAAATGGCTAAAATGAATTTCAAATGTAATCACAATGAGTTTTTAAAGAGTTTGTCATAAATTATAGCATTTTCAGTTGTTACACACACTCAATTTGCAAATTGGTCATTTCATCTGTGTTGTGGTTGTTTTGCAGAGACAAAACCCATGTGGACTGGGTCCATGCCTATGTGTCCATTTGGACTGAGCTGCAGGCTTACATCAAGCTGCACCACACCACTGGACTGAGCTGGAGCAAGACTGTAAGTCACATTATTGCGTTTCAATTTGTCACTGATTCAGACAAAATTTTCTGAAGACTGAAACTTCAGAGGTTGGATTATAAAAATTTGTTTTGGTTTCACAGGGTCCAGTTGCTTCAGCCTCTGGAGCTGTCCCCAGTGGAGGAGCACCAGCCCCACCTCCCCCAGGCCCACCTCCACCCCCCATGGACTTTGACAAGTCATCAGACGGAGACTCTGGGGCAGTCAGTCGCAATGCTCTTTTCGCCTCCATCAACAAGGGAGCTGATATTACTAAAGGTACTGTATTACATGGATATCTGATCTTGATCTAGTAATTATACATTGATACAATAGTGTGTTTGAGAGCCTACAATGCACAAAATGTTCACTTGTACTTTTATAGCTTTTCAACAGAAGGAAATGCATTTCGCTAAATCATTAAATGGTCCTTTTGGCCTATGGGAAATGATGCAGATGTTTCCAGTTGTTTTTGCTGTAATAAGGGCATCATTGTTTATAAAAAAAAGGTCTTCACAGCCTTTCACAGTTGAATCCATGTGATGTCTGTCCATGACTTGTACTTATGCATTTTAAAAATGCTTTTCATTCAATGTGATTACAGTTCATTGAACATATACATTTTATTAGTATGCATGTTTTCTGGGAAATAAGCTCAATTACTTGGATTTGAGTATGGCTAGAGCCATACTTTACCAGTTGAGCTACAGCAACATTTATTGAGAACTTGTATCCCTGTCTATGTCTTTAAACCAATTTTTAAGGGCTGAAGCATGTGTCTGATGACCAGAAGACCCACAAGAATCCTGCACTCAAAGCCCAGGGAGGTCCTGTGTCCTCTGGACCCAAACCCTTCACTCCTCGCCCCACAGCAGCTGCCGGCCCGGCCCGCAATCTGCCCCCAGTGCTGGAGCTGGATGGCAAGAAATGGAAAGTGGTGAGTGAGTCAGAATGACTGTCAGTGTATATGCAGCTGAAGTTAATTTTGGAACCAAAATGTTTAGAGGGAGATTTTCCATTTCAATCCCAATCATTCTTTTGCATGTTTATACATGCCAATAAAAGCTTGACTACAGGTTTGGGACAGAAGTGTGTCCACGTTTAGGGACATTCCATAAATTTGCCAAATCATATTTTTCTTTAAATCTACTTCTGTCTACATATTTTTGTGATTTGTTTGGTTTAACATTAGATTTGAGATAACAAACTTCACCTCTGAATAAACATTTAAATATTACTAATAAATTTAACTCTGTTTGTGTGTAAAACATTTCTTGCATCCTTGGAATCGTTCACTCAGCCTCTTGTTTTAGCTCACACTTTGCATTTTTTTTCTTCTCAGGAAAACCATGAGGGTGCCCATGGCCTTTTGATCAGTGACACAGAACTCAAACAGGTGGTTTATGCCTTTAAGTGCAACAACAGCACATTACAGGTGAAAGGAAAGATCAACTCCATTATTTTAGGTATGTATGCATCACCATCATCTCCTCAATTTGATCCATATAAATGTATGTAGAACATTTTTCTCTTTATTTCATGCTTTTCTGGGTTTTTTGTAGATAACTGTAAGAAAATGGGTCTCGTCTTTGAAGATGTTGTGGGTATTGTTGAGGTGATCAACTGTAAAGATGTAAAGGTCCAGGTGGGTTTAAACTTGTACTCTCAAGACTTACAGAGAGCGATGTCTTGTCAATCTTAATGTTTTGTGTGCTCAGTTTGAATTTGCTTGAACAAGATTAGAAGTGAGACTTTGACCTTTTTCGCATTCAGACTTGTTCATTTTGGCACACCTTAGCACTCCTTTTTTGTGCCTGCTTAATTGTTGAGTCATTGGACTTTCTATCCAGGTTATGGGTAAAGTGCCAACTATCTCCATCAACAAGACAGATGGCTGCCATGTTTACCTGAGTAAGGACTCCCTGGCATGTGAAATCATCAGTGCCAAGAGCTCTGAGATGAACGTTCTGGTGCCCAACAAAGATGGAGAATATGTGAGTAAAACGATCATAAAAGAAATTGGCATTGTATTAAATTTAGCTTTTCAGGTTCTGGTTCCGCTTAACGTTTCCTTGACAATTCGTTTCAAAATTAGACGTTAGTTTGTGAATTGGACTGTACTGTGGCTATGTTTACATGCACCCTCATAATGCAGTTATAATACGATTAGGGCAGTATTGCAATTAAACTAATGTAAATGGAATACTATGATTATTGCAATTATGCTAATAATCAGAGTAATGATAATTGCAGTAAGGTATGTGGAGTACACCAATTGTAATCGCTTTATACAGGCATGTAGACTCTTTAATCCCATTTCTTTCACTCTGACCAAACTGTGCCTTTGCCAGTCCTTCATACAGATGTTATGCTCAAGCACAGATTCATGATACCCAACCCTAATTAGAATGTCTTGACAAATGATAGAATGAGAATGTGGAGTTTGCTTAGTTAAGTTTCTTCTTCATGTTGTTTTCCTTCCAGACTGAGATCCCAGTCCCTGAACAATTTAAAACCATATGGGATGGTAGCAAGCTGGTCACCACAGCAACTGAGATTGCTGGATAAAAGATTAAACTGTGCAAGACCACCTCCATTACAGTGTCCTATCGGACTGGCCAATGAGCTTGAATGGAATCCCAACCAGATCTACACTCCTATCATCCAATCATATCTTCCCTCAACTAGTGAAATTAGTGTTTACTTTACCAAAAGCACTTGCTCAGCCAATGGCAGGGACCCATTTTGTTCTATTCCACCTGATAAAACCAAGCACTTGAAAATGATTGCCAACAGTTTTTTTTTTCTTCAATCTTACAGCTGTGCTAAGCAAAATAACATGTGAATGGCCATCTAAAAGTAGCAAATCATGTAATCAGATCTGTTTATTGGTTTTTGTTATTTTGATGTCTTGTGTTCATTTTTGTCTTCTACATTTTCTGAGCGGGGGCATGTGAATGGAGGTCACAGCAGTTTCTGTGTGACATGCAATTCAGATCTGAAGCACACAAATATGTCTCTTTAGATGACCACAACTCAGACATTTACTGTAACTATTAACTTTTCTAGAGATAATTATTATTATGAAGATTTGTGTCAAATCTTAAGAGGACTAAAAGCATTATTATAGGAACCCCCTCCTTTTCAGTAATGTATTCTAGAGCACATGGCACAATCCATGTTGTAATATGAAGAAATGAACATTCCATAGTTCATGATGGAAATATGTGGAAAGCTTTTTATTTCTTAGTGTTTTTGGCACAAACTGGAGAAGGATACATTTGAAGCATAATAATTTGATGCTTATGGTACGGTCCATGTTGAATTGAAAGCTGCCTTGTGTGATTTCTAATGACCATCTGCTGTAATAACTTGTACAGAGACTGGGTTTATGTGAATTGTCTCCATCTCTTGCTCATCACATTCATTAACTAGTTTATGCTTTAATTCCAACCTCTAATCATTCCATCTTTTCCTCTTATAATATCCTCTTATAATATTGAGGCCATGATTGTGGAATTTATTTTGTATATTTGTTTTCTTCTCTTATTTGGCCAAGAATTTACCAGATAGTAGTACTAGAGAACAAACATTAAAATTGTTGCAATAAATAAAATCACTTTTGGGGAGTCTTTGATGTCTTTTGTTGGAGAGAATTGGTGGGTGATTTTTAGCAGCAAAATTCCAGCTTCTTGCACAACATTTGCAGCAATGTTTATCAACACAATTTATTTGGACTTAAAAATCTGTAATACAGTGAAGCCCTTACAATAGAAAGCCAATCCGTAAACGTTAAAATACTGTATCAAAAGTACAAGACAAACAATACATGTAGAGTTCTATCCAATTTTACAAGTTAGCCTGACAATGTAATGCCCTAAGGCCCTTATCCTTGAGTCCTTCTTTTACGGACAGCAAGCCAAATTTGTTTACATTAACAATCTGTTTACCATTCCCACTAGGGCTAGATGGACATGTGAAAAAGACTATGAATAAGTTCACAAAAATGTCACTAAACTCAACGAGCCACAAATCTTTTCACAATGCTCAAGTACGAAGAACACAATATTTTGCTCAAAAACACCAACATTAAAGGCCTTTGCAGACAGTCATCCATCCATCATCTGTAGATTCTAAAACTGAGACGTTTATGCAAATACACATTTTGACAATACTCAAGTACTACATGTGAATGAACTTTTAAGAATCTGAAAAGGTTCTTCTGTGGGCGTGGCTTGGGAGGCACTTAAGGTGGTTCTTAGGGATCGGATCATACAGTATGCCTCATTCATCAAACAATCCAAAGCACAAGATACAGAGCTGTATGTCTTTTGATAGCCTTAGTGTTGACCCAATTGAAATACAGATATAGCACTATTCTGTTGTGGAAGGTGAAGTTTTGGCTTAAGACATTCATATTTTGAGTTTGTGACAAAGCAAGGAAGCTTTTGTCTACATATATCAAGCTGAGAGAGTCTCTTTTCTACCATTCCCTTAGTGAAATCTGCTGGTAGTGAAATACTTACCTCAGCCATTGATATTAATAATGATTTTAATGAGTTCTATCTTGATTTTTATAGTTCCACGTCTTTGTCTTCTGAAGATATTAGAAATTTTGTGGAACCATTAGAACTCCCTAAATTGATGACTGAGCAAAAAAATTATCTTGATCCTGAGATAACCTTGGAGAAGCTTGGGCGAGGTAAATAAGGCCTAAAGGTAAGGCTCTGGGGCCAGACGGTTTTGCCGATGGCCCCAATAATGGTTTTGCTGCTGAATTATGCTAATTATAGATT
Organism: Xyrauchen texanus; assembly: GCF_025860055.1. Taxonomy (NCBI): domain Eukaryota; kingdom Metazoa; phylum Chordata; class Actinopteri; order Cypriniformes; family Catostomidae; genus Xyrauchen; species Xyrauchen texanus. Next base: position 23,550,488 of record NC_068285.1, on the reverse strand, counting down.
ATGCTACAGGTGACACAAGTCCAGATTAGTCTGATTCTTAAAAAGGACAAAGATCCAAGCAAGTCTAAGAGTTATTGTCCAATTTCCCTGATCCAGCTAGATGTAAACATTTTGGCTAACTGATTAAGTTATGACATCTCTTATACATATAGATCATGTGGGGTTTATTTGGGCCGCAGCTCTTCTGATAACATTAGAAGTTTCATCGATATCATGAGGTCATTGACGAATGATTAGACTCTGGTAGCCGCCATCTCACTTGATGCCGAAAAGGCATTTGATATGGTAGAATGGGATTATTTTTTTAATTTTGGAAATATGTGGGTTGGGGAATACTTTTATTGGATGGATTAAGTAGCGGCGGTACAAACATATGGATTAATTTCAGACAATTTTTCTTTGGATGGGGCACCATGGTTGCCCTTTTTCCTCATTATTGTTCTGTCTTGCCCAGAACCTTTAGCAGCCGCGATAAGAAGGGATGATTTTCCAGGGGTGGTTGCGGGATGTGTGGTGCATAAACGTTTGCTTTTCGCAAATTATATTTTATTATTCGTCTCCGACCCCTCTAGATCGTTGCCTTGCCTCCACAGAATTATTCATTCCTTTTCTAAGTTTTCAAGATACAGAGTTAATTGGTCTAAATCTGAAGCTTTGGCTCTGACAGTGTACTGCCCGGTAACGGCTTTTCAGCCAGATGCCTTCCAGTGGCCCAGACAGGGCATTAAATATTTGGGCATTTTATTTCCATCAAATTTGTGTGATTTAGTTAAGAGTTAATTTTGATCCCTTAAATAAAAAGTTTTCGAGCAATGTGGGCAGTTGGGCTTCATAAGTAAGGAGGTAGTGGGAGTTAAATGTTTAATATTAAAATAATCTGAAATGGCCATGGTGTTCAAAAGATTCAAAGTTTTATTTTCTGGAAAAAAGAACAAAATTAGAACAAGTAAAAACTATGCATTTTCATTAAAGTTCATCTTGAGGAATTAATTTTTCCTGATTAAATCAGTGCAATAAAGCAAAACAACTGTCTTAATGTCTATATGAGACACTATTAGACTAAGAAACAGTAGTAAGGAGCATGCTACAGTCAGCCAACACGGTATTGTGTGCGTGTACATCAGCTCTCTAGTTGGAAATAAGTGAGTCAGCTGTATTTAGTGCAGAAAGGGAAGTAACTTCTCATTAAACCACTCTGTAGTGAACTGCAGGTGATCTCCATTAGTAGCAAGGAACACAAGCTTGCCTGCCTTATTCATCTCTGCCAACCCCAAACGATCCTATACAGAAACAAATGGTAGATCATGAACAACTACTGTATCTCAAATCTGTCAAGGTTCCATTGAAAAATGGTAACAGGACTGACATTGAAATACATAAATACTATTATTACACAGCTCTCTGGAATATTTCAATCCAGCCATTCGGTGGTAACATCATTTTGAATAATGACCGCTGCCCATGGCAACACTGTACAATTGCTCATCCAGGAACCCTGTTTCCTACATTGCAGTACAAGTTTTCTGTCTCTCCCATCATCTACAATTAAGTTATTAAAATAATTGTATGTATTTATTATGTAAGTAGCCATGTAATAAGCAGGATAATCTACTGACTATACATTATCTTTACATAATATTCAATTAAAAAATAAGCAACTTTTTGGTACTATTCCATGCAAAATAAGCAGAGCAAATTACCTACAACAATAACTTTACCTCTTTATATAGAGCACTGTCCATCAATGTTTCCATCTCTTCAGCTTGACCAGGTTTATAAAAACCAAACCACTAATAAAGAGAGTTTAGTTAGTAAGAGTCCAATCTTTTCCACTTCAATAAAAGAGACTTACACTATTGATGTAACACAGTTTACCTCAGAATCAACTGGATCCACCATAGTGTCCTTCAGGAATTTAACCATGACAAATTTATTCAGAGACATGAGATTCTTCTTATAGGTCTCATTCACCACCTAAGGAAAATAATGCTATTTTAGACCAGACAGTCAAATACAACAATTTCAGAATAAATGTTCTACTTTTCTCAGACTTACCCGTTCCTGGTTTATGTCAGCAAGGAAGAGACTGTACTTTTTATACAAGTCATCATTGAGCGGATCATGCCAGTATTGTGCCTGCACCAAGCTAAAGTAAAATGAGACATTCAATTTGTTTGACTGGTGAGTCACTGTATAAAAAGTGGTAATTTTTGCAACACAAGTTGTTGAGAAGCAAAATAATGACTAGGTACTCACTGTTTTTGAACAGCATCTGTGTACGCCCCTGAGTTTAGTTTCTTACGAATCCAGTCACAGATATGAGAACTCTCACCAGGACAGCGTGGTAGACCATACACCCCTGTGAGAGCAAAAAAGAGGAACGACAAAATCACATTTACAGTAAAGAGTCAGAGAAGCCTGTATGCTTACAGTATGCTTGCTTGTCTCTAAATCGGTTATCTCTTTCTCAATATTTTATGACTATCAAACAGGGCAAAAAGGTGTACATGAGTTTTCTCATTTATTGCATCACTTTTGTTAGTCCAAATGTTAAACCTCAAAGCAATGTCAGTCTCATGATGATAACATTTAAAGAAACAGAACAATACTTAAGTCCTTTTATACTCCAGATCTCCACTTTAACTTTCACTTTCAGATGTGAAAGTGAAAGTAGAGAATATGAGTAAAAAAAGGACTTACATTTTTATCTGTTTCTCACACACACCTATCGCTTCTGAAGATATAGATTTAACAACTGGAGTCATATGGATTGCTTCTGTTTCCTTCATGTGATTTTTGGAGCTACAAAGATCTCATCACCATTCACTTGCATTGTATGGACCTACAGAGCAGAGATATTCTTCTAATAAGCTTTGTGTTCTGCTGAAGAAAAAGTCATACACCTCTGGGATGGCATGAGTAATTTTCATTTTTGGGTGAACTATTCCTTTAATGTGACTTGAAAACAAGTGTTAAATCAAAACACTTCTCTTTTCCTCTCATTTTTAAAAAGGTTGCATATTCTGATGGAACAGGACTTGCAAAATCAAAACTGAGTGTGCTGTGCTGCAGTGTTTCTCCTCTTTTTTTAAACCTGTAAACAAGCATTGTTTGCAGTAAGTAAATCAACCATAGAGAAGAAGAGATTCTGTACAGCAGTCACAGTACCTTGATGCTGCCCACCAACTGAGATAAGGTTCTTCATTGGGGGATATGGACAGCGCTGTGCAACAGCTCGCCTTATAAAATAGAAAATAATAAATGAGAGAGAGGTGAAACAACACAATTACAGCTCTGATTATCCTCTGCATAATCTGAATGAATTACTACTCACAAAAACTGTGACCCCTGAGAGAAGCCCATTGCATTGTAACCTCCTTTCAGTTTAGGATCCTGGGCAAGTTGGTGACATACAAAAGACACCTGCTCATTAACATCCATGAAGAAGCCGTTTTCAGTGTCCTGTCAAACAAATAAACAAAGAAAAATCAGACAAGAAGATTTGTATGACTTTGAGACAATAATGTCAAAATTTCAAAGAAGAATAAAGGGCGTTTCTTCAGTCTCGCTCTAGTGTACCTCTAAGACAGACTTGCCAATCATCAGGGACAGCACGTATATTCCAGGCACCTCTTCTTCCACCATCTTCTTCATTGCACCCATGCTTAAAGGATTGCAACAACTGTCACCTTCACACAGACAAACAAATTAAACAATATAACAGTGAAAATCAGTGTATATCAGTAACCTTAAAAAGCTGTTTCATTTTACATGGAGAGGGTCCGCACATGGGGGCTGCCTTGATAAAAATCACACGACTCGCCCATTTTCTACTTGCTTAATTTTAGTACCCATCAGGTTATTTGAAACTTTCACTCATTGATTATAGCAATCACGGCTGACTGTGAATACACTCGTTTTACAATGGCATCTGAAACTGAAAACTATTGATTTTAAATGGCGTTGCATCCAAGCTGCTAGTTGTCCGAGTAAATGTTACTGAGTGCACTTTTTATTATTCAGTGCTATTATTCACCAGCAGGTTTTAGAGCTGGATGTCTGGATTTGATTTAAAGTGTCTCACTCATTATTATTTAATTATTATGATTTTTTTATTCACACATTACATTAAAAATAACAGTGAGCACTGCATTAAAGAATTACAGAAAATAAAAGGCCAATGTATCAGTAAAAAACTAAGATGTATACATTATATATATATATAATTTTTTTAATCAATTTATTAATAAACTATAACACTAAACAATAATACATTCATTGTTTCTTTGCTCAGTAGCTCATATATAAAAAAACACAATCTTTAAAGCTTATAAATAATGACAAGAATAACACATTTCTTTTTTAAGTATTATGGCCTTGTCTTTCTTTCTGACTGAGCATTTCTGTTATTTATTTATAACAGTCTCACCCATGCCATGCCATATAACCAGAGGGATGGTGTCATTAGATGCGCAGGATGAGCCACAGAGCAGCAGCACGCATCCAGAAACAGCAATGAGGCTCAGCGTCGATGATAAGACCATTTTAGCTTTGAGGGAAGACTGCGCCTGATATGAATACAAAATTTCACTCCATTTTAACACAATACGCTTACAGGAAGAGAAGAGATAACCATGAAAGTATTAAGGAAGTACGAAAGTTAAGTGAGCAATCCTCATATCTATGCGCCTCATCAAAACAGTCAAAAAATAAGATCTTACGTAAACAAATAGATCAAAAGAAACAGCGCTGACGTGATATGTTAAGAAAGAGTTTCATTTTAGCAGCGTTAAATACAGAAGCAACTCCATATCGTCTGTCTTATTTGAATGACTACATAGGAGATGCCTCGGTCGGTTTCTCTTATCATAGCTAGCCATGCTAAGTCTAAAAAATACATTCAAGATGATTAAAAACTAAATATATATTCGAGGTTGCAGCAAGTCCACTTACTGTGATAACCTTCTGGTTCAATCACATGACAGAAGAAAATATTCCTCTGTAAATATTACTCTTATTTACATAGCATAGACTAGCTAAGGACATGCCGTTTAAATGGAGTCAGTCAGTCGATCCTTAGCGTTTAGACAATAGTGTTTTTCAGAGCAGGAAGTGTTCTAAACTATCATGTGATCAATACTTGTAACAAAACAGGTCCGTGACAGTCTCAAGTTTACAGCACAGCGGTGAGAACAAAGACGGTTTGGCATAATTATTTACCACTGTAAAAACCCTATTCCTGTTACCAAGTGCATTGAAACGGTTGCTTAGACCATGAGGTGTAAGGAGTCGAAAACGCCTCATTGTGTATTTAAAACTTCCATCGAATGTTCAGAATCTTGTTTCTGTTTGGGATCCATGGTAAGAAGTAATTTAAAAGATATCAAAACAGTCATGCTTTTTCTTCATGTAAATAACAGACTTTGTCATCATCATCTTCATCTTTTGTATCTCTATGTAGAAAAACCTATGTAAATGGTTGTTTTTCTCACTTTTTTTTCACAGTGAAGTGTCTACATAAAGATTGTTTAATTTCAGTCCGGTAAAGGGAAGTGGAAGGACACAGGTGCTCCCAATGTGTAAAAGAAGAAGTGGATTGCAAATCTTTACCCCCCCTCAAGATTAAGGTTCAATACATCTGTCTATGGCAGGAAAGGTCAGTGTTATAAAATGAATTTTGAACCCAAATTCAATTATCTACTACAGTCCCTCCCTCTTGAAGTTCATCTTTCTTAATTTAAACAATTTGATAGAATATCTAAGTCTATATTTGGAATGGTAAACGACGTGGTTGCATTTAAGTAAGTTACATAGACCAATTGACAAAGGATTCGATCTCCCAAAAATTTTGTCTTGGTACTTTGCTTTTAATCTTAGGCACTTGGCCCATTGGTCTCTTCCACCTGAGAGAGCCCCTCCTTGGTACAACAAAGAACAAGTGGTTTTTGCCCCAAAATCACAATTGTAAAGTCTTTTTATTATATTGCCTAGAGAAGTAAAAACGCCTCCCATTATTTCACACTTAATGCAGTATGTACAAAGGTTTCTCGTATCTTTAGATTTGATGCTTATCTAAATGTTTCCTCAAGTATATGGCTGAACCCCAATATATTTATTTATTTATTTGAGTTTCTCCCCATTTTGTAATGCCCAATTCCCACTGCCTTCTAAGTCCTCATTGTGGTGTAGTGACTCGCCTCAATCTGGATGGTGGAGGACAAATCTCAGTTGTCTCCGCATCTGAGACCATCAATATGTGCATCTTATCCCTCGGCTTGTTACCGCGGAGTTATAGCACATGTGGAGGCTTCACACTGTTCTCCGCGGCATCCACGCACAACCCACCATGCACCCCACCGAGAGCGAACAACATTATAGCGATCACAAGGAGGTTGCCCCATATGACTCTACCCTCCCTAGCAAGCACTAGGTCTTCTAAATGCTCACAGTCTATGAAAAGTGTCATGACGCGTCACTTTTGGACTCCCTCTAGATCAGTGTTTCCCAAACTTTTTTCTGGGGACCCACATTTTAAAGTCGATAAATCCTTGTGACCGAATAAACATTAGGCCCATATAGTTCATATATCACGAAGAGAATTTATGCATTAACAAAATATGTATGACCATTTTTAAGGTCAGTTAAGCTTCCAGTTAACTATTTAAAAGAGATACAGATATTTGACAAAGCTCAATTTTTTTTATTAACCTGTTGTTGACAATAAGTAAAATGCAGAGGTGAAATGAGAAAGGAAGCGTTGACAGGGCATCTCATTGTTTTCATATTCTCATCATTACAGTGTACACAATTTATACTTAATGAGACAAAGTGCAAATCCTTCCTATCATCAATAAAACCAGACAGAATCAATGCATGCCTTTCATATAACATTCAATGATTTGCACATCTACCAGAATAATATGAACATTAAGTTAAATCAAAAACAAGTTTCTTACTGAAATATTTTTTGAGAACTTTTTTATGCACCCACTGTAATATACACATTTTATAAAGTGCACAGTATGACAGGCTCTCATTTTTTCCTCTCAAAACAAAAATATGTATGCAAACAATATTTAGAACAATAGTAATATGAACCTTCAGAGCTATCAAAAACATGCCTTTTTATTTTATTTTTTTAATGTTGGTCTAGTAGAAGAAGAGTAATGTTTAAGTGCACCAGTCCTTATAATCATTGTTTCACCAAATCAAGGCAGTTTACCCAGCTAATGAGACAGATGGGCCTGCTTGTTTTTTAGAATTACATTCCAGTTTGGTGTACATGAGGAGACTGCAACACGCATATCAGGTGCAGCATTCAGTCTATTTCTGTATTTTGTCTTTATTTTTGTGAGAACTGAGAACCCAACTTCACATTTGTATGTAGTTGTAAAAGGAATAAGCAACAGTATGCTTGCCTTGCTTAAGACAGGGTATTCGGATGAAATGCTTACCCAAAATGATGATAATGTCATGGATTCATGTCTTCTTTTAAGTGTCTGGTCACTGCTCAGCTCTAACAGTTCGGTTTCTTCAGAAGCAGTTAGTCCAAGCTCCAGCAGTGACTCTGGACTTTCAAAATCAAAAGGATTTTGGATCCACCTTTTATCATGCAAAATGTCATATCTGTCCTTAGGGAAATAGTGCTCAAAGTTATTAATGAGTGCAACTAGGTGTGTCACTATAAGCCCAGTCAGGTGTTTCACTTATGTGTCAGTGACATCATTTTCCTCTATGTGCTGTAACACAGTAGGGAACATGTAGTGGCTGGGTTTTGGACTTCTGAGTCGTGCAAGCCACAGCTTCAGAGACTTTTGAAAGGTGAGAATGTGTTTCCAGTTTTGGAAAACATCATCATTCTGTCCTTGCAGTTTCAAACATAGCTCCTTGAGAGATGAAAAGATATCCGCCAGATATGACACTGTAATAAGCCATTCTTCAGTGAACAGCTCTGCAAGTGAAGAACTTTTCTCAAGGAGAAAAGCATGAATTTCATTTCTCAGTTCATATATTCTTGTGAGGACTCTACCTTTGGAGAGCCACCGCACTTCTGTATGAAAGAGTAAATGGGTGTGTTCCGCCCCCATGCCGGCGCACAGCTGATCAAAAAGCCGACTGTTGAGTGCGCTGGCTTTAATAAAGTTCACAACACGAATGACTTCTATCAATGTTTTGTCAAGCTCGGGGGGTATTCCTTTGCATGCCAAAGCCTGGCGGTGAATGAAACAGTGATTCCACACGATGTCTTTACCAGCTCCTCCTTGATTCTTTTCACAACTCCGCTGTTTCTGCCCGTCATATTTGCAGCCCCGTCACTCGTTATGCCTTTACAGTTGACCCAGCTCAACCCGCACTCTGTAACCACGTAGTTGTTCAGTACAGAAAAATATCTGTTCACCTTTCGTTCCAGTAGGAATATTCAAGCAACATAATAAATCCTCCACAAATTCTGTTTCCCACACGTACCTTACGTATACCAAGAAAGTTGCGCAGTCCGAGACGTCGGTGCTTTCATCCAGCTGGATTGAAAATTCCCCTGCCGCCTTCAATCTTGTTATGAGCTGTTCCTCAAGATTGTCTGAAATGTCATTTATCCTTCGGTAAACAGTGTTGTTACTCAGGGGGATGCATTTTAATTTTTATGCGGTTTTTTCATCAATAACCGTGCTAACCATGTCTATTGCGGCAGGCAGAATTAATTTTTCTGCAGCAGTATGGGGCTGCTTCTCTTTGGCCACATGGTAAGAAACCATGTATGATGCTAACTGGGCTTTGTCATTTAATGTCACATTTCTACGGGGAAGCTCAACTGATGATTCAATCTCCTGTGCCTTCCTTTGAAAGAAATCCAGAGGTTTCTTTGCCAAGTCGAAGTGAAGTGTTTCAAAATGTCTTATTAGTTCTCTTACGAGAGGTTCTCTCGTATTGCGTAAGCTAGCTTACGCTACGGGAAAGATTCATCTTTTCTGAGATATTGAAGCCAAAAAATTATCCTTAATTTTTGTATCCATTGTCAACGCAGTGCGGCAGCTGCAGACCTTGAGCGGGCTAGCTAGCGAGCTCATAGGTTGCTCTGCGGCAACTGCTGCAACCTATAGACGAGCTTGGGCGAACTTCGCATCCAATGAGAGGCGTCCGGCGCTCACTGCAACAAAGCCCGCCAAAATGGGCGTGACTAGAGTGCATATAAGCGTGGTTCAGTAGGCTGGAACCCTGATTTTCATCTCTTCAGCGAAGCTCTTCGCATCTCTGAACTGGAAGCGGCGTCGCCGTTCGAGGGGCATCAAGCAAGCGTGGACAGCGCTCGAAGAAGCCGGCCGTCTTCGCCACCTTCAGCCGTCCTGCGAGCTACGCCATCGGCGGCGTATCCTTTTAAAGCAAGCTAGTTCTTATGAACTTCACAAAAAGTACTAGCGTCTTTTTAAAGATGCCTCGCTCCACTTGCGCCTCATGCGCGCCCCTCTCAGCACCGGAGACCGCCACGTCATCTGCGCTCTCTGCCTGGGACTGGGGCATGCAGAGCTCGCCCTACGCTGAAGCGGATCGCGATCTCTGCGAGGAGCTTCGATGTCGACCCTGCGGGCTCGACTTCAGCGCTCAGGACCGAGCCGCCAGCGCGCCTTCCATTCAGCAGCGCAGTAAAAGCGCCCGCTCTCAAAGGCTGCGGAACCAGTGGTAGAGCGATTGCCTCGCCGGAGCCCCTCCCTCGAGCATCGCCTTCACCCTCCCGCCCACTCGGGGCCAGCGCAGTTGCCGCCCGGCGGCTGCTCTGCTGCCATCTCCGGACGAAGCGGAGGATAAGGGCTGTTCCATCATGGCTCGGACAGCGAGGTGGTCAGGCTCACGCGCCTCCTCCTCGGCCCAGGAATCCAGCAGGACCAGCGCCGGGTCGAAGGGGAACTAACGCGCCTCCTCACACAGGCCGTCGACCGCCTCGGGCTCAGTGGTCACCGCCCCTGAACAGGCTCCCAACAGACTCCACGCCGCACCTTTGCCCGCCCTCCGCGAGATGGCGGTCTAAGCTGGTGCTCCGTCTAAGGCCTGCAGAACTACTTCCGCCTGTGTTGGCGGCGCCTATACCGCCGCCCGGCCAAGCCGCATCTGCTCTGCATTCCATGGCCGTCTTACAGACAGAGGCTGTTTCAGATCTGACTAGCCGACTTGGGAGAAGCTGAGCGCACTACGCGCGCTCTCTCTGTCCGGTCTCTTCGGTTCAGCGGTGAGTGGCATTGTTGACCGTTTCTCAAAGCCCAAGCCATGAATCTCTTTCTGCCTCGTCGCGCTAAGCTCCTCTGCAGGCCGCCCACGTGACCAGCCTCCTGCACGAGCCTCTTCACAGCGCCCAGCTCAACAAGCCAGACTTCTCAGTGTCGACAGGGCGGCCGCCCTCGTCAGCGCTCAGACAGCCGCCCCCTGCGGGCCTCGGCCTAAGATTGTACTGAAACCTGAGCAACCGAAGTCCTCCTAAGCGTTGTTGAGAAAGCGGCGGCTCAGTCCGCCCGCGGCGGACCACCGTCAAAGCTTAGCCCCTGTCAGTCCCCTTCTCTCAGGCTACTGCAGTGGTGGATTCAGCAGCCAACAAGCGGTGATACTACCCGTTTGCCTGCACTCAAGCGCCGTTTTCACGGCGACCTAAGAAATCTTGTAAAGAGTAAACATGCCTTATGTGTAGAAAATGTGCCCACAATCCAGTGCTCACCCCTACACACAAGCATTACACATCCGTGTCCCTATCAGAGCACACTCACATAAGCGGTTACGACCGGCTCCAGTGTTAGAGTTAATAAGCGCCCACGAGCCCGTCTGCGCATCCCTCCTCTGCCGGCTCTGTCACCACGGCCAGCTGTATGTAAGTCCCGTCGCCCCTGTCAGTCCCCTTCTCTCAGGCTACTGCAGTGGTGGATTCAGCAGCCAACAAGCGGTGATATTACCCGCTTGCCTGCACTCAAACGCCGTTTCACGGCGGCCCAAAATAAAGCCTTATGTGTAGAAAATGTGCCCACGATTCAGTGTTCACCCCTACACACAAGCATTACCGTCCGTGTCCCTATCAGAAACACACTCACATAAAGCGGTTCACGACCGGCTCGAGTGTTAGGGTTAATCGCGCACCCACGAATCCGTCGCGGCGCCCATTCTCTGGCCGCTCTGTCACACGACCAGCCTTATGTGTAGAAAATGTGCCCACAATCTAGTGTTCACCTCTACACACAAGCATTACCGTTCCGTGTCCCCATCAGAACACACTCAAAAGCGGTTCATGAACCACTTTCAGTGTTAGAGTCAATAAATGCGCTCACGAATCGTCGCGCGCCCATTCTCTGCCGGCTCTGTCACCACGGCCAGCAAACACTTCTCTGTATGTAAGTCCGTGCCCGTGGCTATGCTTGCGCATCACTTAACAGGCGTGACTCTTTCCCCATTCACCTCAATCGGAAGTCACTCACAGAACAGCCTGTCCATGCTGTCTGCGAGCAGTCCAGCATAAGCACAGTAAGCGGCTCACACATTCTGTTCAGCGCTGTGTGCGGCAATCAAGCGATTTGGCCATTCACCCTCTAACATTACGCTTCAAAGCGTGGGAAGATATTCAGGGATATCCGAATGGGTGTTAAGCACAATAAAACAGGGCTATTTGCTACAGTTCGATCGCCGTCCTCCTTGCTTCAGGCGTGGCTCGAAACTACTTTGAACACGGAAGCTTAGCGTGCATGCTTCGTTCAGAAATAACAAACCTTCTGTGCAAAAGGGCCATAGAGAGTGCCGCCTCCCTGAGCGAGTCGGGGTTTTACAGCCGTTATTTTCTTGTCCCCAAGAAAGACGGCGGCCTCAGACCAATATTAGATCTCAGGGTTTTGAATAAAGCGCTTGCAAAAGACCGTTCAAAATGCTTACAACCAGCAAACTCCTCGCGCATGTGCGCCAGGGGACTGGTTTATTTCTCTCGATCTGAAAAATGCATACTTTCAGATTCAGATAAATCCCGTCACAGGCCATTCTTGAGATTAAGCCCGGCGGCCAGGTTTATCAATACACCGTCCTTCCGTTCGGCCTGTCCTTAGCACCCGTACTTTCACGAAGTGCATGGGCCTTGGCGCTCGCACCCCTCTTGAGTCAGGGTTTCGCGAATTCTGAACTATTTGGGCGATTGGCTGATTTTGGCACAATCACATACGGAGCTTCTGTCTCACAGGACAGTTCTCCTCAGTCATCTGAACAGTTTGGGCCTTGCAGTCAATTGGACCAAGAGCTCACTACAGCCCAGTCAGGCAATTTCCTTCCTTGGAATAGAACTAGACTCAGTGGCAATGGCGGCTCGCTTATCTACACAGCGCAGCGCCGTGTGCAGCGACTAGCGGCGTCATTTCAGATGAACAGCCTCACACCTCTGAAGAAATTTCAGAGAGTGCTAGGCTACATGGCCTCAGCCGCAGCAGTACTTCAGCTGGGTTTACTGCACATCGCCCGCTTCAGCATTGGCTAAACACCCGGCGTCTCGCCGGGCTTGGGCCACAGGCGCCAGCCCATCAAGGTGACTCAGACCTGTATTTCAGCTCTGCAGCCCTGGACAGTGGCTGAATGGTATCAGCGGGGAGTGACAATGGGAGCTGTATCTCGCCGAAAAGTCATCTCGACAGGCAGCGTCCAACACGGGTTGGGGCGCGGTGTGCAAGAGCTCTCCGGTTTTAGGCCTATGGTCAGTTCAGGAAAAGCTCCTTCACATAAATTGTCTGGAAATGATAGCGGTCGAGTGCGGCGTCGTCGCTTTCTCCCGGTCATTCAGGGTCACCGCGTCCTGGTCCGTTCGGACAACAGATCTGTGGTATCCTACCTAAACCGTCAGGGCGGTGTCAGATCCAGGAACCTCTTCCATCTGGCCGAACGCATACTGAGTTGGTCCCAGTGCCACCTGCGCTCGCTGAGGGCGGCGCGCGTGCCAGGCCACCTGAGCGGCGGCCGGACAGACTGTCCAGAGACAATATTCCCCCAGGGGAATGGTCCCTGCACGCTCAAACAGTCCAGGCGTTATGGCACCTATTCGGCAGAGCGGAGATAGACCTCTTTGCGTCCAAAGAGAACTCTCACTGCCCAATATTTTTCTCAGCGAGGGCAGCTGGCCCAGGACTGGCCCAGATGCCCGCTTACGCCTTCCCTCCTGTCTCGCTATTGCCACAGGTAATGCAGAGGATCAGGAAGCAGCGTCACTCGGTGCTCCTCATAGCCCGCGTTGGGAGAATCAGACATGGTTCCGGAGCTTACGCAGCTGTCACTGACAGCGCCGTGGCCCATCCAGTGAGAGCAGATTTCCTCTCTCAAGCTCGCGGCACAATTTGGCATCCCCACCCAGAGCTGGGGCTGCATGCGTGGGTGATCAGCGACTACCCGTCGCTCTGCCAGAAGGAGTAATAAACACCATCATACGCGCTAGAGCCCCTTCCACGAGAAGACTCTATGCGTCAAAATGGTCTGTGTTCTCAAAATGGTGCACCGACCGAGACCTGGACCCGCGGACATGTGGGGTGTCAGTCAGCTGCTCGTATTTTTACAAGAGCTGCTGGATAAGGGCAGATCCCCATCCACGCTCAAAGTGTATGTGGCGGCCGTTGCGGCGTTCAGCTGAACCCCTGCACGGCCAGTCATGGGGTAAAAGCGAGCTGGTCATCCGGCTTCCTCAGGGGAGCTAGAAGGATGAACCCCAGCGCCCCCATCGGTTCCTATCTGGGATCTTTCTATAGTTCTCGAAACTATGAAAGCCCCCCTTCGAACCACTTCAATCCGTGGATTTGAAATACCTTTCACTCAAAACCATTTTTCTGACTGCCCTGTCATCAGTCAAGCGTGTGGGAGACCTTCCACGCTGTCTGTCAGCTGCGTGTCTTGAGTTTGGACCAAGTGACTCCAAGGTCATTTTAAAGCCTAGACACGGCTATGTTCCCAAGGTGATCGGTACTCCTTTCAGAGCACAGGTCATTTCCCTATCGGGCTGCCAGCTTCCGTTAGCGAGCGGCGCCAATCTCCTTTGCCTGGTCAGAGCACTGAGATTGTATACTGCAGCCTCCGCCGCTTTCAGGCGCTCTGAGCAGCTTTTCGTTTAGTTCGAGGGCGCACCAAAGGTCTCGCCGCCTCGAAACAGACACTATCTAGATGGATAGTGGGCGCTATTGCTGCTACATACGGCGTCAAAAGACCTGCCATGCCCGTTGGGCATTAGGGCTCACTCCACTAGAGGCATGGCATCCTCGTGGGCATGGTCCAGCGGGATTTCCATTCACGACATATGTGTGGCAGCGGGATGGACTTCCCCTCCACCTTTGTCAGATTTTACAATATGGAAGTGCCCGCTCTGCAGGCAAAACTACTAGCGGTTTAATACGCTACAGCTCCCCTGGTGAGCTGCACTGATGGGACACATTCCACACAGACCGGCACCGCCGCTCTGTCGATTCCCTTCCCACTATGTGCTTATGTATTACACAATCAATGACCCGCATTCTTGCCGGCCAAATATTATTTCCCCACTCATAAGGGCTCCCACGGGTCCCCCTTAATTCCCTGGGGCTCATACAGTGGATGCTTGGCGCGCACGGCGTTGACAATGGGTTCCCGTAGCGTAAGCTAGCTTACGCATATCGAGAGAACCTCTCGTGAAGAGAACGTGTCGGTTACCTAACGTAACCTCGGTTCTCTCTAGATGAGGGAGCGAGTATTGCGTAGCCGGCCGTGCTTCAGCGCCCACGGCGACTTTTCGCTTCAGTCAATGAAAACCAGGGTTCCAGCCTACTGAACTACGCTTATATGCACTCTAGTCACGCCCATTTTGGCGGGCTTTGTTGCAGTGAGCCGCGGACGCCTCTCATTGGATCGCGAGTTCAGCCCAAGCTCGTCTATAGGCTGCAGCAGTTGCCGCAGAGCAACCTATGAGCTCGCTAGCTAGCCCGCTCAAGGTCTGCAGCTGCCGCACTGCGTTGACAATGGATACAAAAATTAAGGATAATTTTTGGGCTTCAATATCTCAGAAAAGATGAATCTTTCCCGTAGCGTAAGCTAGCTTACGCAATACTCGTTCCCTCATTCATCTAGAGAGAACCGAGGTTACGTTAGGTAACCGATACGTTTACTTGGTTTTAAACTCTCATTTGCGAGTTTTTCGCTGAATATAACACACATGGGTCGAGCTTCTTGGTTCGTTTTGGAATAATTAACAAAACCATATTTCAGGAAGTAGTCTTTATATGGCCTTGGTCTTGTTTTTCTTTTCTTATTTGGAGGCTGTTCTCCCAAATCCTCAGAAGTACCTGCTCCGGCGTCTGGTCGAAAGCATCCACTGGTTCCGCTTTCCTCACATTCTTCATCATTATGGCGTTTTTCACTTTAAGTAGCTTTGCTAACATTAGCTAGTCTATTTTCACGCTGGCCTCCCTCGGGGATGGTATTTTGGCTGCTGGCAGTGTTAGCCTGGTCTTTAGCTGGCTTTTTCTTCTTAATTAGCCAAGCATCCATTTTTATGGCTGGTTGCCGAGTGCAGAGCGCAGCTAAACAAAAAAACAAAAACAAAAAAAAAAAACAGAAGAAAACGACGAGCTCTCTCGTGCGGCTAATTGGTGAACTACATAAATTTTAATCAAGAGTATATATAGCACACTGAAAAATAGTGCTCGACTTGGCGACCCATACAAAATCTCCCGCGACCCACTTGTGGGTCGGGACCCCGCCTTTGGGAATGATTGCTCTAGATTGTTTAGGCCTGATCTAAAAGACACACCTGCCTGCTGGCAATGTCAGTTGGAGGATGGAGACATGGCCTATACTCTGTGGTTTTGCTCTAAGATTAAAAAATTCTGAGTAAGAATCCAGAATTTTATCTAGACACTCAAATTTATGCCCAGACTATGTACAGTTGAAGTCAGAAGTTTACACATACTTAGGTTGAAGTCATTAAGCTGTGCCTTTAAGCAGCTTGGAATATTCCAGAAAATGTCAAATATCAAGCCTTTATTCTGTATCATATTTAAGAATTGTAAAAAAAAAAAAAAAAAAAAAGATTATCACTGGTTATGTACCAGGTTGCATGTAGCATGGAATTGTGGTTGATGTTCCAGCACTCTTGTCAGCTGATCTGTTCTTTTAATCATTGTGATTCAACTGTCAGCAGAAATGTTGTGGTCAGATCTGCTTTAAGATGCTGTCACATGCTTCCTGTGTTCTGCACTTAAAGCATTATTATTATGATTTGGTATTTTGCAGTGTCCATAGTGCTCATACATTTTCGGCAAGGTTCTACAAGGATTTTTGGACTTCCCAAATAGATGCTGTCAATCTCTGAGTGAGTATATCTTATATTATTATAACTTCTTCAAAGATATGGAGTATGTCTGAGTATTCTCCCCAATTTGAAATGCCCAATTCCCACTACTTAGAAGGTCCTCATGGTGGTGTGGTTACTCACCTCAATCTGGGTGGTAGAGGACAAGTCTCAGTTGCCTCCGCTTCTGAGACAGTCAATCCGCGCATCTTATCACGTTGCTCGTTGTGCATGACACCGCGGAGACTCGCAGGATGTAGAGGCTCACGCTACTCTACGCAATCCACGCACAAGTTACCACGCGCCCCATTGAGAGCCAGAACCACTAATTGTGACCACAAGAATGTTACCATGTTACTCTACTCTCCGTTGCTTAGGAGACCTGGCTGGTGTCACTCAGCACCCCCTGGATTTGGTTACACCACATAACATTTTGACAAAAAGTTTTGTGTAGAAAATGCAGAAAATTTATGTTTTTCCAGACATTTATGAAACCAAATTGGACAGACACAAAGATTACATTTAAAGGATTTCTTTGTTATAACCTCTGACAATCTTATTTGTCAGAGTCAAATTTGTTATGACTCATGTAACAAAAACAAACCAACTAAGATGTGTCTATGTAAACTTTTTTTAAACCACAAATGAGATGATTGGCATCATCTGAAATGCACTGTTTTTGTTTCAGGCTTTCTGGAAGCTGTTGAACGGTCTTAAGTCAGTCTAAAACTTACACTTGACCCTTTGTGATCATGACATTACAACCAGGTTACTCTATTAACTCCACTGCGGAGGACCAGGACAGCGACTCTACACCACTTTTAGAAAAAGAAGTTGAAAAAATTACAGGTTGGTCTATGTTTTGATCCTTTGCAGGTCTTTATGTTAAGACATCGGATTGAAATTTGGCAGTGATCCTTTTCACTGCCATGCAATGTTTTAAATGAGTTCCATAGGTCTTGTCACACATACTTTCATAACTAATTTCGATACTAATCATCTTTTAAATATATATCAATTTGATCTCCCGGAATGTTTATATGTGTGACAGCGACTCCCAAATGCTGCTCTGTACGATGCAATCTGGCTGCTATGATGTTCTTTGGTTTTGCTGTGGTCTATGGTCTACGTGTAAATCTCAGTGTTGCTATGGTTGCCATGGTTAATGGAACCAATGACCAGTCATCTCTCAATAGCAATGTGTCAAATGAATGTCCAGTACCCCCCCATACACTTGACAACAACAGCCAAAGCTCAGAACAGACAGATGGGGTAAGAATTAATCAAATGCATTGTTTCATGCACCTGGTGGCTCACCACATATTTGTCTATTTTCGTACAATAACTGGCTCTTGTTATATTTGTTTATTTAATTTTGTTTTCCCAGATTCCAACATACCCATGGAATTCAGAGACACAGGGAATGCTGCTTGGTGCTTTCTTTTTTGGATACTTGTTTACTCAGATCCCAGGTGGATACCTTTCAGGTCACTTCGGAGGAAGCATCTTCCTTGGTGGGGGTGTGCTTGGAACGGCAGTCCTTACCCTCCTCACTCCACTATCAGCAAAACTTGGAGCCAAATGGCTGTTTGCCTTACGTGCACTGGAGGGTTTTGGTGAGGTCAGGGAGTGCTTTTTGATAATCCCAAATCCAGGTCCTTACACTAAATAAAATAATATTAAGTAAATAAATCACGTTGTGTCTTGTGTTTTTATATAGGGTGTGACTTTCCCTGCCATGATGGCCATGTGGGCCCGCTGGGCTCCTCCGTTGGAGAGGGCCCGTCTGATGACCTTCTCAGGTGCAGGGTCTAGCTTTGGGGCCTTTGTGGCTCTTCCTCTCACCGGTTTTATCTGCCATAGTCTGGGTTGGCCAGCAGTCTTCTACTTTTGCGGTTAGAAGAAAATACCATGTCTTTTATAGTTTGTTGTTAATATTTGTTCATGTATAATAAATGACATGTCAATCTAACTATTGTATATTTCACTTCATAACTCTTTTCTCTCTATTTCTTTTTTTTTTTACCACCAGGTGGTGCTGGGTGTCTTTGGGCAGTTTTTTGGTTCATCTTGGTGTCAGATGAGCCAAGAACTCACCCCAGAATCAGTGACCAAGAGAAAGATTACATAATTAACTCAATAGGTTCACAGGTAGGAACTAATTTTATGTTTAACTGCTGATGGATAAAGAATGCGACCAAACAGGGTGTTGTAGATGTTTTCAAACTTCTTGATGCAAAGGACCCCCAAATATGATGATCCCCTAGTATATGACCCCTTCCTGAAATATAAAAGCAGCTAAATATTTTTATGTTTAAAGACCTTTTTTATACTGTGTAAAAAAAAAAAAAAAGTTTGCAAAAATAAAAATATAGGCTTTTATATTGTCATCGTACTAAAGTTCTTAGAGTTTATCTGGAATACGATACAACATACACTCACCTAAAGGATTATTAGGAACACCTGTTCAATTTCTCATTAATGCAATTATCTAATCAACCAATCACATGGCAGTTGCTTCAATGCATTTAGGGGTGTGGTCCTGGTCAAGACAATCTCCTGAACTCCAAACTGAATGTCAGAATGGGAAAGAAAGGTGATTTAAGCAATTTTGAGCGTGGCATGGTTGTTGGTGCCAGACGGGCCGGTCTGAGTATTTCACAATCTGCTCAGTTACTGGGATTTTCACGCACAACCATTTCTAGGGTTTACAAAGAATGGTGTGAAAAGGGAAAAACATCCAGTATGCGGCAGTCCTGTGGGCTGAAAATGCCTTGTTGATGCTAGAGGTCAGAGGAGAATGGGCCGACTGATTCAAGCTGATAGAAGAGCAACTTTGCCTGAAATAACCACTCGTTACAACCGAGGTATGCAGCAAAGCATTTGTGAAGCCACAACACGCACAACCTTGAGGCGGATGGGCTACAACAGCAGAAGACCCCACCGGTACCACTCATCTCCACAACAAATAGGAAAAAGAGGCTACAATTTGCAAGAGCTCACCAAAATTGGACAGTTGAAGACTGGAAAAATGTTGCCTGGTCTGATGAGTCTCGATTTCTGTTGAGACATTCAGATGGTAGAGTCAGAATTTGGCGTAAACAGAATGAGAACATGGATCCATCATGCCTTGTTACCACTGTGCAGGCTGGTGGTGGTGGTATAATGGTGTGGGGGATGTTTTCTTGGCACACTTTAGACCCCTTAGTGCCAATTGGGCATCGTTTAAATGCCACGGCCTACCTGAGCACTGTTTCTGACCATGTCCATCCCTTTATGACCACCATGTTCCCATCCTCTGATGGCTACTTCCAGCAGGATAATGCACCATGTCACAATGCTTGAATCATTTCAAATTGGTTTCTTGAACATGACAATGAGTTCACTGTACTAAAATGGCCCCCACAGTCACCAGATCTCAACCCAATAGAGCATCTTTGGGATGTGGTGGAACGGGAGCTTCGTGCCCTGGATGTGCATCCCACAAATCTCCATCAACTGCAAGATGCTATCCTATCAATATGGGCCAACATTTCTAAAGAATGCTTTCAGCACCTTGTTGAATCAATGCCACGTAGAATTAAGGCAGTTCTGAAGGCGAAAGGGGGTCAAACACAGTATTAGTATGGTGTTCCTAATAATCCTTTAGGTGAGTGTAAATACAAGCCATTTTTGGAAGAATGATTTGCAAGGAGAGATAAACACTCCGATAATACAATATAAACTAAATGCAGATTTGGTTTATTTCTTAATTACTGTTGTCTAGCTCTCTAAATTACTATCAACTATGATTTCAGAATGAAATAGTAAAGTTAAATTCTGCAAATGTTAACTTTTGCTTTTGTTATTATTTTAATTTTACACTTTTATTCTCACTTCAAACTTCACCCCAAGCGTCATCCAATAATATCAATTTCAACCCCAATATCCCCAATTTATTTGTAGCATAAGTCAACAGGGATCATAAAATCATTCTCCAACAGTAGCCACCTTCAAATCCAGACTGAAAACACATCTTGCACTGCATCATATTATTTCTGTATTCTTTTTTTTATAAATCATTTTCATCATTATTTAATTACTTTTTATTCTTGTTTATTATTTTATCATGTATTTTCTTTATAATTTTTATGTAAAGCACTTTGAATTACCATTGTGTATGAAATGTTCTATATAAATAAGCTTGCCTTGCTCTTCTGTACTGATGGATTTAACATTTTCTGTTTTCTAGGGGACACCACATGGTTGGTCAGTACCTGTAGTATCTATGCTGTTCTCCATGCCTCTTTGGGCCATTATCATCCCACAGATGTGTAGCAACTGGTCTTACTACACTCTGCTCACCTCACTTCCTATCTACATGGACAATGTGCTCCACTTTGATTTACGGCAGGTGAGACAATCAGATTATACATGAATTAATTCAATTAAAGAAATTCACTTGTACAGTATTTGTGCAAATCAGAGGTTATCAGACAAATCTCAAACAAAAGTGTGTACATTTAGATGTAGACTTTCATTCTCTGTCATTCTGTGTGTTATTCAGAATTCGTTACTCTCTGCTCTCCCTTACCTGGCTGGCTGGCTGTTCTCAGTGGGTGCAGGTGTGTTAGCAGACACACTTCTGGAGAGGGAGCTCCTGAGTGTCACAGTTGTCAGAAAAATCTTCACTTTTATTGGTATGTATATTATATAGTGCTGCTGGGTTTATTTAAAATGTTCATGTTACAAACTTTGAATATTTATTGTGACATTGTCTATGTAAAACGGATACATAAAAGTTGGTTATTGTCAATAGCTTAATTATAGTAACAGAGTCTATTTAATAGGGATGAACTGTCTTGCAGCTTACCGGTGATTTGATTAAATTTTTGTGGCTTTATCTTGTGTTCTGTAGGTCTGTTTCTACCTGCTGTGTGCCTGCTTGCTGTAGGCTTCTCGGGTTGTAGTGGTGTGCTGGCTGTGACATTTCTTACTACATCCAGTGCGCTCGGCGGTTTCAGTGCTGCTGGCGTCTACATTAACCAGATTGATATTGCACCAAGGTACAAACTCAAGATTGCTTGACATGCTTTTGACTCTCTGTTCAAGAATTCAGTGGCCCCAAAAAGTATTTAGACACTTTGGGACACTTAAGTCACACTTTAACATCTATGAATCTCCTAGCATTACAAACAAAATATCAAACCAGGAGGTATCTGCAAATGAATTATGCTGGACCTAAAACTATCTTACATTTTCTCAGCCATTTTTGTAATAACTTTTATCCAAAAGGTGTTTTATTTATATTCATGCAGGATATCTAAGTTATAATGGTTCCACTAACATTTGATTACCATTATTTCCAAATTGTCCAAATACCTTTTTGTTTTAATTTTGAACAGTATATCTATTGTTTATCATTTGAAAACTAAACAACTTCTTTTTGTGAAATGTCTTTCTTGAAAAGTTTACAGTATTTTTTTCAAATAGATGCTACTTGATTTGATCATTTATTATATAATTCAAATACATTCATAATTTTTTTGTGGCTCAAGTGTCCCAATAATTTTAGGGTCCCTGTATCCCCACTTCATAACGTTTATTATTTTATTGTAATTTGTATATTACTTTTATTTATTGTTTATTATATTATTAAAACTAATATTTTGGTCATAACTTGTATCAGTCTATAGAGTAATAATTATCCCACTTTTCTTTTTTTTTAAGTACCACTTTTTCGCATTAGTTTTCTCTTCATAACTGTCTTTTTTCTCTCTGTTTGTTCAGGTATGCGGGCATGCTTCTAGGAATCACCAACACTTTTGGGACCATTCCTGGTGTTCTTGCACCAATTGTAGTGGGTTACATGACCAAAGATGTAAGCAGTCCTTTTATAGTTTAAAACACTACAGTTTAATTGATAATTTAGGGATAACATTTCAATACTCACTTTTAATGTTTGTTCTCAAAACCCTCTTTGTTCTCACTGAGCAGCACTCAGTTATGGGATGGAGACACGTGTTCTGGTTGTCCGCAGGAGTGAGTGCCTTTGGAGCCATCTTTTACGTGATCTTTGGCACTGGAAAGATTCAGAGCTGGGCGAGGACAGATGAGGAATCAGAGGCAGATATGCACAATTAAAACATTCCCGTCGACCAATTCAGAAGGAAGCAGTAAATTTACCTTATTTAATTGTTTTAATCTATACTCAAGACACTCTTCGGGTATTCTTTAATTATACTTCACTCAGGGCTTTTAATAGAGTGCTGTTTACTGCTCTGGTACTTTTCTACCAGTTGTTAAACAGTTAAGAGTTCAGCTATATATCATTTCATTATTATCATAAAATGTCCACTTGTCTTTATGGTATGTGTTGTGTAATATCACATATATTTATCTCATAATCAATGTAATAATATTTTACAAATGTGAAATAGAACAGATTAGGGGGACCATTCAACCATACTTTTACAATATTGGGAGATACTTGTTTATTAGCACTTTAATGGCTCAGTATAACCCTTGTTCATGCTTTAATAATAAAAAAGGTAGTTGTGCTAGTGCTGCATAGGTCATGAATTTTAAACAGGATAAATAATTATGCGCCATTAATTTGTGTCATTGTACACAGCTGGGCATGTAATTTTCATTTAAAGCATAGTTTATAACAGTTTGACTGACAGAGACGGTACATTCATATTTACTTGAAAATGAATCAGTTTTGTCACATTAAAATCTTCCTCTGCTTAATAGAGACAATCAGAAAGGGAACATCAATATGTTTAAAATGTGTTAAATTAATGTACAATATTCATTTGGAAACTTGAAAAGTTTAATATTTTGATTGTTTAAGCAGTTTACCATTGAATGGTTTTTAATTGTATAAGTTAATACGTTTTTTTTTTGTTTTTTTTTTTTAAATGTAATGAATCATACTGCTATACTTTAATGTCAAAATGGTACGAATAAGGATACTTTTAATGGTCCAGTATTATGTATGATGGTTAATCACAATGTATTGTGATTTTGGGTCGTGCTTGATAAATGCAATATTATTATTTTTACATTGTTACAAATGTATTTCTAATGGTTTCTAGTAATACACAACAGAATATTGAACTTAATTCTCATCTGAATATAAGAAAAATGGGGGCAACTTAACAGTAAATGTAAACATATTGTCAATAAATATGTCTATTATTTGCAGAGTCTGGTTGTCAATATTTGTTGTCTGCTCTATAAGCTGTTAACGAATCATTAATCAAACTTTTGAATGTCAGGATGTGCGAGTAAACACCCCACACAATTTTAATTGATGCAGTCTAAAGAAAGTGCATTAGTACAAAATGCTCTACAGAGTCAGCAAAGGGTGTATCACACATGAGTTTTCAAAGGCTGAAATGTAAAAATGTCTTTCAAGCGTCACCGCTGATCTTAGGCTACTGTAAGTGTCGTAAAGGTATAAAGCTTAAATGTGTTTTTTAACTAAACAAAATCAGTGACAATCGCGTCTGACCAGTGGAAAATGACACTGACTAAATAAATCCCTTTCAATTTACCTTGCCATTAGGATGAGAAAATGACCCGGATGTAAGTGGCTGAATGCTGCATACAGTCAGAGACTGTTTAGCAGAGATGGGCCACTTTTAAATTAATGAGAGAAATCGTAACGCTCAACCAAGAAGTCCCGCCTTACAGGTAAAAGAGCCAATCATCTTTTAGATAGAGACATCACTTGTCAATCATGTTTGAACGCGTATGCGTAGTAGCTACACGAGCCGAGGAAATTTCGTTGTTATTTTTTTTTTTTTTGCGTAAGATGAGGTAAAAACAACTATGATACCATAGTATCAGATTTGTCCGATTTTATTGCTAATTTGAAATATGTTCTTTGAGATTTTGGTCTTTCTCCATTCAAGTAGATAGGAGCTGCACTGCCATGAATGGAAATAGCCTCCCGACAGAGTTCCAAAGATGGCCAACTGTGGACTGACTTGCTTTTTTATTTATTTATTTATTTATTTATTTATTTATTTTTTGTGGACTGACTTGCTAGAATGACTTGACACAGTCTCTCTGACGTAAGCTGGAAAAATGTCATTTCAATTTGTGGGCGGAGTGGAAACTCTAGCTAAAACGTATGGGTTACCTAACGTAACCTCGGTTCTCTAGATGAGGGAACGAGTATTGCGTAAGCTAGCTTACGCTACGGGAAAGATTCATCTTTTCTGAGATATTGAAGCCAAAAAATTATCCTTAATTTTTGTATCCATTGTCAACGCAGTGCGGCAGCTGCAGACCTTGAGCGGGCTAGCTAGCGAGCTCATAGGTTGCTCTGCGGCAACTGCTGCAGCCTATAGACGAGCTTGAGCGAACTCGCATCCAATGAGAGGTGTCCGCGCGCTCACTGCATCAAAGCCCGCCAAAATGGGCGTGACTAGAGTGCATATAAGCGTAGTTCAGTAGGCTGGAACCCTGGTTTTCATTGACTGAAGCGAAAAGTCGCCGTGGCGCGAAGCACGGCCGACTACGCAATACTCGTTCCCTCATCTAGAGAGAACCGAGGTTATGTTAGGTAACCGATACGTTCTCTTACGAGAGGTTCTCTCGTATTGCGTAAGATAGCTTATGCTACGGGAACCCATTGTCAACGCCGTCGCGCTCAAGCATCCACTGTATGAGCCCCAGGGAATTAAGGGGGACCCGGGGAGCCCTTATGAGTGGGGAAATAATATTTGGCCGGCAAGAATGCGGGTCATTGATTGTGTAATACATAAGCACATAGTGGGAAGGGAGCGACAGAGCGGCGGTGCCGGTCTGTGTGGAATGTGTCCCATCAGTGCAGCTCACCAGGGAGCTGTAGCGTATTAAACCGCTAGTAGTTTTGCCTGCAGAGCGGGCACTTCCATATTGTAAACTCTGACAAAGGTGGAGGGGAAGTCCATCCCGCTGCCACACATATGTCGTGAATGGAAATCCCGCTGGACCATGCCCACGAGGATGCCATGCCTCTAGTGGAGTGAGCCCTAATGCCCAACGGGCATGGCAGGTCTTTTGACGCGTATGCAGCAGCAATACCGTCCACTATCCATCTAGATAGTGTCTGTTTCGAGGCGGCGAGACCTTTGGTGCGCCCTCCGAACGAAACGAAAAGCTGCTCAGAGCGTCTGAAAGCGGCGGAGCGCGCAGTATACAATCTCAGTGCTCTGACCAGGCAAAGGAGATTGGCGTCGCGTTCGCTATCCGGTGCTGGCAGCGCCGATAAGGAAATGACCTGTGCTCTGAAAGGAGTACCGATCACCTTGGGAACATAGCCGTGTCTAGGCTTTAAAATGACCTTGGAGTCACTTGGTCCAAACTCAAGACACGCAGCACTGACAGACAGCGCGTGAAGGTCTCCCACACGTTTGACTGATGACAGGGCAGTCAGAAAAACGGTTTTGAGTGAAAGGTATTTCAAATCCACGGATTGAAGTGGTTCGAAAGGGGAGCCTTTCATAGTTTCGAGAACTATAGAAAGATCCCAGATAGGAACCGATGGGGGACGCGGGGGGTTCATCCTTCTAGCTCCCCTGAGGAAGCGGATGACCAGCTCGTTTTTACCCCATGACTGGCCGTGCAGGGGTTCAGCGAACGCCGCAATGGCCGCCACATACACTTTGAGCATGGATGGGGATCTGCCCTTATCCAGCAGCTCTTGTAGAAATACGAGCAGCGACGACACCCCACATGTCCGCGGGTCCAGGTCTCTGTCGGTGCACCATTTTGAGAACACAGACCATTTTGACGCATAGAGTCTTCTCGTGGAAGGGGCTCTAGCGTGTATGATAGTGTTTATTACTCCTTCTGGCAGAGCGACGGGTAGTCGTTGATCACCCACGCATGCAGCGCCCAGCGCTCTGGGTGGGGATGCCAGATTGTGCCGCGAGCTTGAGAGAGGAGATCTGCTCTCACTGGGATGGGCCACGGCGCTGTCAGTGACAGCTGTGTAAGCTCCGGGAACCATGTCTGATTCTCCCAACGCGGGGCTATGAGGAGCACCGAGTGACGCGTTTCCCTGATCCTCTGCATTACCTGTGGCAATAGCGAGACGGGAGGGAAGGCGTAAGCGGGCGTCTGGGCCAGTCCTGGGCCAGCGCGTCCTCGCTTCGAGAAAAATATTGGGCAGTGAGAGTTCTCTTTGGACGCAAAGAGGTCTATCTCTGCTCTGCCGAATAGGTGCCATAACGTCTGGACTGTTTGAGCGTGCAGGGACCATTCCCCTGGGGAATATTGTCTCTGGACAGTCTGTCCGGGCCGTCGTTCAGGTGGCCTGGCACGTCGCGTCGCCCTCAGCGGCGCAGGTGGCACTGGGACCAACTCAGTATGCGTTTTGTCAGATGGAAGAGGTTCCTGGATCTGACACCGCCCTGACGGTTTAGGTAGGATACCACAGATCTGTTGTCCGAACGGGCCAGGACGTGGTGACCCTGAATGACCGGGAGAAAGCGCCGCGGCGTACTCGACCGCTATCATTTCCAGACAATTTATGTGAAGGAGCTTTTCCTGAACTGACCATAGGCCGAAAACCGGAGAGCCCTCGCAGACCGCGCCCCAACCCGTGTTGGACGCGTCTGTCGAGATGACTTTTCGGCGAGATACAGCTCCCATTGTCACTCCCCGCTGATACCATTCGGCCACTGTCCAGGGCTGCAGAGCTGATATGCAGGTCTGAGTCACCTTGATGGGCTGGCGGCCTGTGGCCCAAGCCCGGCGAGACGCGCGGGTGTTTAGCCAATGCTGAAGCTGGGGTATGTGCAGTAAACCCAGCTGAAGTACTGCTGCGGCTGAGGCCATGTAACCTAGCACTCTCTGGAATTTCTTCAATAAAAGAGCGGGCAGAGAATGGGTGCGCGCACGCATTTGTGGGCGCATTTATTGACTCTAGCGCTCGAGCGGTTCGTAACCGCTTTATGTGAGCGTGCTCTGGTGGGGACACGAGACATGCAGTGCTTGTGTGCAGAAGTGAACACTGGATTGTGGGCACATTTTCTACACATAGGGCTGGTCGTGTGACAGAGCGGGCAGAGAATGGGCGCCACGACGCATTTGTGGGCCTTCATTGACTCTGACGCTCGAGCGGTTCAGTAACCGCTTTATGAGAGCGTGCTCTGATAGGGGCACGGGATGTGTTATGCTTGTGTGTAGGGGCGAACACTGGGTTGTGGGCACTTTTTCTACACATAAGACATGTTTGCTCTTTACAAGATTTATTTGGTTCGCCGTAAAACGGTGTTTGAGTGCAGGCAAGCGGGCAGTGTCACCGGCTTGTTGGCTGCTAAATTCACCACTGTAGTAGCCTGAGAGAAGGGGACTGACAGGGGGCAAAGCTTTGACGGTGGTCCGGCCGTGGCAGGACTGAGCCGTCGTTTGTTCAACAAAGTTAGGAAGACTTCGGTTGCTCTGGTCAGCGTTACCTTAAATCGAGGCCCGCGGGGGGGCGGCGGTCGTGGCGGCTGTCTGAGCGCGATCGAGGGCGGCCGCCCTGTCGACGCTGAGAAGTCTGAGTTTGTTGAACTGGGCGCTGTGAAGAGGCTCGTGCAGGAGGCTGATCATGTGAGCGGCCTGCAGAGGAGCTAGCGCGACGCGGCAGGAAGAGGTTCATGGCTTGGGTGGCTTTCTGGACTTCTGAGAAGCGGTCAACAATGCCACTCACCGCGGAGCCGAAGAGACCGGTCGGAGAGAGCGGTGCGTTGAGGAACGTGGAGCGCTCTGCTTCTCCCATGTCGGCTAGTGTTAGCCATAAGTGTCTCTCGGTCACAGTCAGCGAGGCCATGCACTTCCCTAGAGCTTGGGCTGCAGCTTTGGTAGCTGAAGGGCGAGGTCTGTCGCGCTCAGTAGATCAGTAACAGCCTCTGGGTGCCTGCCTTTCTCATCCCACTCCGAAGAAGGTCTGCTTGTAGGATCTGTAAAACGGCCATTGAGTGCAGAGCAGATGCGGCTTGGCCGGCGGCGGAATAGGCGCGGCCAACATAGGCGGAAGTCGCTCTGCAGGCCTTAGACGGGAGCACAGGCTTGGAACGCCATCTCGCGGAGGGCGGACAAAGGTGTGCTGCTACCGAGTCCTCGACCGGGGGATGGAGGAGTAGCCTCTCTCAGTGGCGCCGTCCACCGACGCGAGAGAGGTGGAGACGTGGAACGGGTCCTGGCTGAAAAAGGAGCGTTCCACGACTTTGCAAGCTCCGTATGTAAGCTCCGGCAGGAAGGGGCGGCCCGGGCCGCGGGTGTAGAGCGGCGATGGCTTTGAAGAAAGCAGCCGTCGAGTCTGTTGGGTGCCTGCTCAGGGGCGGTGACCACTCGAGCCCGAGGCGGTCGACGGCCTGTGTGAGGAGGCTTGTTAACTCCCTTCGACTCGGCGCGGGTCCTGCTGGATTCCTGGGCCGAGGAGGAGGCTTGGGAGCCTGTCCACTCCTCGCTGTCCGAAGCCATGATGGAACAGCGGCCCTTATCCTCCGCCTCGTCATCCGAGATGGCAGCAGTCGCGGCCGCTCGGCGGCAACTGCGCGTCGCGAGGGGGCGGGGAGGGTGAAAGCGATGCTCGAGGGAGAGGCTCCGGCGAGGCAGTCGCTTCAACCACAGTTTCCGGCAGCCTTTGTGAGCGGCGCTTCTTCCTGCTGCCTCTTCCTGAGGGTAAGGCGGCGCGGCGGTTTCTGCTTTGACCGCTTCGAGTCGAGCCCGCAGGGTCGACATCGGTAGCTCCTCGCAGAAATCGCATCCGCCCTCAGTGAGGGCGAGCTCTGCGTGCCCCAGTCCCAGGGCGCGACATGAGGCGCAAGTGGAGCGAGGCATCTTGAAAAAGACGCTCGTACTCTTTTGTGAATAGTTCGTGAGAACTAGCTTGCTGAATAAAAGGATACGTCGTCGGATGGCGTAGCTTCGCAGGATGGCTGAAGGTGGCTGAGACGGCCGGCTTCTTCTAGCGCTGTCCACGCTTGCTAGATGCCCCTCAAACGGCGACGCGGCTTCCAGGTCAGCGATGCGGAGAGCTTCGCTGAAGAGATGAAAATCAGGGTTCCAGCCTACGAACTACGCTTATATGCACTCTAGTCACGCCCATTTTGGCGGGCTTTGATGCAGTGAGCGCGGACGCCTCTCATTGGATGCGAGTTCGCCCAAGCTCGTCTATAGGCTGCAGCAGTTGCCACAGAGCAACCTATGAGCTCGCTAGCTAGCCCGCTCAAGGTCTGCAGCTGCCGCACTGCGTTGACAATGGATACAAAAATTAAGGATAATTTTTTGGCTTCAATATCTCAGAAAAGATGAATCTTTCCCGTAGCGTAAGCTAGCTTACGCAATACGAGAGAACCTCTCGTAAGAGAACCTTTTGTTCTATCCATTTTACTCTTTATCAGAAGATCGAATGTGCTCAAAATACTTTTATGTTTATTTAAAAGATACTTTATTTATCCTTGTAAATAAGCTATCAGAGAGCACTTGTTTTAAAGTAATATTCCGGATTCAAATACAAGTTGTGTTCAATCAACAGCATTTGTGGCATAATATTGATTACCACACAATTTTTTTAAAAAACCTTTTCTTTAAAAAATAAATCTGGGTTCCAGTGAGGCACTTACAATGGAAGTGAATGGGGGCCAATTTTTGATTGTTAAAACACTCCCTTTTTCAAAAGTATAGCCACAAGACATAAACCGTATGCATGTCAACATGATTTTTAGTGTGATAAAATCACTTACTAACATTTTCTATGCAAAGTTATAGCTAATTTAACTACTTTTCCACAATGATGTAACGTCAACAAACCCTAAAACCAAATGTAATGACAATTTAAACAAATATACAGCTCAAATAGTACATTCGTTTTTACAGAACAATTAATGTAAGTGCTTTTATAAAATTATAAGCTTCACAATTTTTGCCTTGAACCCATCAAAATTGGCCCCATTGACTTCCAATGTAAGTTTCTTACTGCTTTTATTAAAAGAAAAGACTGGATTAATTGAAATGAATTGTTGTTGTAATCAACATTATGCCACAAATGCCGTCGAATGAGCTTAATTTATATTCAGTGATGGGCAGTAGCTTCGCTACAATAGCAAGCTATTAGCTTAACTACATTTCTGAGTAGCGAGGTGGTAGCTTCGCTAGTTTTTAAATCAAGTAGCTTTTCAGTAGCAAAGCTGTATTTTGACTAGGTAGCATTGAAAAAAGCTACAACGCTACATCAGGCCTTGCACAAGGTGTTTACTTTCACCTGTTTTGAACCAAAACAAAATTTGTCCGATCACAAATGAATCGCTCATCTGAGTCGGTTCTTTAAATGAATTAGTCACACGTGATAGAAAGCAGTCTGAATCTGATAGAAAGTTCGCGATTCAATCTGAATGATTTAGAAAGTTTACGGTCGCGATGCTGAATCATTTGGTGCACGTTCTCACTTGTCAGTAATCTCGCAGATTATTTTTATAACACAGAAAATAAAGGTAACTCTGATTGCAGTGGATCTACAAGAAATGGAAACGTATCGGTTACCTAACGTAACCTCGGTTCTCTCTAGATGAGGGAACGAGTATTGCGTAAGCTAGCTTACGCTACGGGAAAGATTCATCTTTTCTGAGATATTGAAGCCAAAAAATTATCCTTAATTTTTGTATCCATTGTCAACGCAGTGCGGCAGCTGCAGACCTTGAGCGGGCTAGCTAGCGAGCTCATAGGTTGCTCTGCGGCAACTGCTGCAGCCTATAGACGAGCTTGGGCGAACTCGCATCCAATGAGAGGCGTCCGCGCTCACTGCAACAAAGCCCGCCAAAATGGGCGTGACTAGAGTGCATATAAGCGTAGTTCAGTAGGCTGGAACCCTGGTTTTCATTGACTGAAGCGAAAAGTCGCCGTGGCGCGAAGCACGGCCGACTACGCAATACTCGTTCCCTCATCTAGAGAGAACCGAGGTTATATTAGGTAACCGACACGTTCTCTTACGAGAGGTTCTCTCAGTATTAGCGTAAGCTAGCTTACGCTCACGGAACCCATTGTCAACGCCGTCGCGCCAAGCATCCACTGTATGAGCCCCAGGGAATTAAGGGGGGACCCGTGGGAGCCCTTATGAGTGGGGAAATAATATTTGGCCGGCAAGAATGCGGGTCATTGATTGTGTAATACATAAGCAAATAGTGGGAAGGGAACGACAGAGCGGTGGTGCCGGTCTGTGTGGAATGTGTCCCATCAGTGCAGCTCACCAGGGGAGCTGTAGCGTATTAAACCGCTAGTAGTTTTGCCTGCAGAGCGGGCACTTCCATATTGTAAAATCTGACAAAGGTGGAGGGAAGTCCATCCGCTGCCACACATATGTCGTGAATGGAAATCCCGCTGGACCATGCCCACGAGGATGCCATGCCTCTAGTGGAGTGAGCCCTAATGCCCAACGGGCATGGCAGGTCTTTTGACGCCGTATGCAGCAGCAATAGCATCCACTATCCATCTAGATAGTGTCTGTTTCGAGGCGGCGAGACCTTTGGTGCGCCCCAACGAAACGAAAAGCTGCTCAGAGCGCCTGAAAGCGGCGGAGCGCGCAGTATACAATCTCAGTGCTCTGACCGGGCAAAGGAGATTGGCGTCGCGTCGCTAACGGATGCTGGCAGCGCCGATAGGGAAATGACCTGTGCTCTGAAAGGAGTACCGATCACCTTGGGAACATAGCCGTGTCTAGGCTTTAAAATGACCTTGGAGTCACTTGGTCCAAACTCAAGACACGCAGGCTGATAGACAGCGCGTGAAGGTCTCCCACACGCTTGACTGATGACAGGGCAGTCAGAAAACGGTTTTGAGTGAAAGGTATTTCAAATCCATGGATTGAAGTGGTTCGAAGGGGCGGGCTTTCATAGTTTCGAGAACTATAGAAAGATCCCAGATAGGAACCGATGGGGGCGCGGGGGTTCATCCTTCTAGCTCCCTGAGGAAGCGGATGACCAGCTCGTTTTTACCCCATGACTGGCCGTGCAGGGGTTCAGCGAACGCCGCAACGGCCGCCACATACACTTTGAGCGTGGATGGGGATCTGCCCTTATCCAGCAGCTCTTGTAGAAATACGAGCAGCGACGACACCCCACATGTCCGCGGGTCCAGGTCTCGGTCGGTGCACCATTTTGAGAACACAGACCATTTTGACGTCTTCTCGTGGAAGGGGCTCTAGCGTGTATGATGGTGTTTATTACTCCTTCTGGCAGAGCGACGGGTAGTTGTTGATCACCCACGCATGCAGCGCCCAGAGCTCTGGGTGGGGATGCCAAATTGTGCCGCGAGCTTGAGAGAGGAAATCTGCTCTCACTGGGATGGGCCACGGCGCTGTCAGTGACAGCTGCGTAAGCTCCGGGAACCATGTCTGATTCTCCCAACGCGGGGCTATGAGGAGCACCGAGTGACGCGTTTCCCTGATCCTCTGCATTACCTGTGGCAATAGCGAGACGGGAGGGAAGGCGTAAAGCGGGCGTCTGGGCCAGTCCTGGGCCAGTGCGTCCTCGCTTTGAGAAAAATATTGGGCAGTGAGAGTTCTCTTTGGAGGCAAAGAGGTCTATCTCCGCTCTGCCGAATAGGTGCCATAACGTCTGGACTGTTTGAGCGTGCAGGGACCATTCCCCTGGGGGAATATTGTCTCTGGACAGTCTGTCCGGGCCGTCGTTCAGGTGGCCTGGCACGTGCGTCGCCCTCAGCGAGCGCAGGTGGCACTGGGACCAACTCAGTATGCGTTTCGTCAGATGGAAGAGGTTCCTGGATCTGACACCGCCCTGACGGTTTAGGTAGGATACCACAGATCTGTTGTCCGAACGGACCAGGACGTGGTGACCCTGAATGACCGGGAGAAAGCGCACGAGCGCGTACTCGACCGCTATCATTTCCAGACAATTTATGTGAAGGAGCTTTTCCTGAAGTGACCATAGGCCGAAAACCGGAGAGCCCTCGCAGACCGCGCCCCAACCCGTGTTGGACGCGTCTGTCGAGATGACTTTTCGGCGAGATACAGCTCCCATTGTCACTCCCCGCTGATACCATTCGGCCACTGTCCAGGGCTGCAGAGCTGAAATACAGGTCTGAGTCACCTTGATGGGCTGGCGGCCTGTGGCCCAAGCCCGTCGAGACGCGCTGGTGTTTAGCCAATGCTGAAGCGGGCGCATGTGCAGTAAACCCAGCTGAAGTACTGCTGCGGCTGAGGCCATGTAGCCTAGCACTCTCTGAAATTTCTTCAGAGGTGTGAGGCTGTTCATCTGAAATGACGCGGCTAGTCGCTGCACACGGCGCCGCTGTGTAGATAAGCGAGCCGTCATTGCCACTGAGTCTAGTTCTATTCCAAGGAAGGAAATTGCCTGACTGGGCTGTAGTGAGCTCTTGGTCCAATTGACTGCAAGGCCCAAACTGTTCAGATGACTGAGGAGAACTGTCCTGTGAGACAGAAGCTCCGTATGTGATTGTGCCAAAATCAGCCAATCGTCCAAATAGTTCAGAATTCGCAAACCCTGACTCCGCAGGGAGTGCGGCGCCAGCGTCCATGCACTTCGTGAAAGTACGGGTGCTAAGGACAGGCTGAACGGAAGGACGGTGTATTGATAAACCTGGCCGTCGGCGAATCTCAAGAATGGCCTGTGACGGGATTTATCTGAATCTGAAAGTATGCATTTTTCAGATCGAGAGAAATAAACCAGTCCCCTGGCGCACATGCGCGAGGAGTTTGCTGGTTGTAAGCATTTTGAACGGTCTTTTTGCAAGCGCTTTGTTCAAAACCCTGAGATCTAATATTGGTCTGAGGTCGCCGTCTTTCTTGGGGACAAGAAAATAACGGCTGTAAAACCCCGACTCGCTCAGGGAGGCGGCACTCTCTCTATGGCCCTTTTGCACAGAAGGTTTGCTATTTCTGAACGAAGCATGCACGCTGCTTCCGTGTTCAAAGTAGTTTCGAGCCAGCTCTGAAGCAAGGAGGACGGCGATCGAACTGTAGCAAATAGCCCTGTTTTATTGTGCTTAACACCCATTCGGATAGCCCTGGAATATCTTCCCACGCTTTGAAGCGTAATGTTAGAGGGTGAATGGCCAAATCGCTCTGATTGCCGCACACAGCAGCTGAACAGAATGTGTGAGCCGCTTACTGTGCTTATGCTGGACTGCTCGCAGACAGCATGGACAGGCTGTTCTGTGAGTGACTTCCGATTGAGGTGAATGGGGAAAGAGTCACGTCTGTTAAGTGATGCGCAAGCATAGCCACGGGCATGGGACTTACATACAGAGAAGTGTTTGCTGGCCGTGTGACAGAGCGGGCAGAGAATGGGCGCGCGCACGTATTCGTGAGCGCATTTATTGACTCTAACACTCGAGTGGTTCGTAACCGCTTTTGAGTGTGCTCTGATGGGGACACGGAACGTGTAATGCTTGTGTGTAGAGCTGAACACTAGATTGTGGGCACATTTTCTACACATAAGGCTGGTCGTGCGACAGAGCGGCCAGAGAATGGGCGCGCGCACGGATTCGTGGACCGGCTTGTTGGCTGCTGAATCCACCACTGCAGTAGCCTGAGAGAAGGGGACTGACAGGGGGCGAAGCTTTGAGGGTGGTCCGGCCGTGGCGGGACTGAGCCGTCGTTTTCTCAACAACGCTAGGAGGACTTCGGTTGCTCAGGTTTCAGTACAATCTTAGGCTGAGGCCCGCAGGGGGGCGGCTGTCTGAGCCTGATCGAGGCGGCCGCCCTGTCAACGCTGAGAAGTCTGGCTTGTTGAGCTGGGCGCTGTGAAGAGGCTCGTGCAGGAGGCTGGTCACGTGGGCGGCCTGCAGAGGAGCTAGCGCGACGAGGCAGAAAGAGATTCATGGCTTGGGCTCGAGAAACTGTCAACAATGCCACTCACCGCGGAACCGAAGAGACCGGACAGAAAGAGCGCGCGTAGTGCGTTCAGCTTCTCCCAAGTCGGCTAGTCAGATCTGAAACAGCCTCTGTCTGTAAGACGGCCATGGAATGCAGAGCAGATGCGCTTGGCCGGCGGCGGTATAGGCGCGCCAACACAGGCGGAAGTAGTTCTGCAGGCCTTAGACGGAGCACCAGCTTAGACCGCCATCTCGCGAGGGCGGGCAAAGGTGCGGCGTGGAGTCTGTTGGGAGCCTGTTCAGGGGCGGTGACCACTCGAGCCCGAGGCGGTCGACAACCTGTGTGAGGAGGCGCTAGTTCCCCTTCGACTCCGGCGCGGGTCCTGCTGGATTCCTGGGCCGAGGAGGAGGCGTGTGAGCCTGACCACTCCTCGCTGTCCGAAGCCATGATGGAACAGCCCTTATCCTCCGCTTCTTCGTCCGAGATGGCAGCAGAGCAGCCGCTCGACGGCAACTCGCGGCGTCCGAGTGGGCGGGAGGGTGAAGGCGATGCTCGAGGGAGGGGCTCCGGCGAGGCAGTCGCTTCTACCACTGGTTCCGGCAGCCTTTGAGAGCGGCGCTTTTACTGCGCGGCTGAATGGAAGGTGCGCGGCGGCTGGTCCTGAGCGCTCGAGTCGAGCCCGCAGGGTCGACATCGAAGCTCCTCGCAGAGATCGCGATCCGCCTTCAGCGAGGGGAGCTCTGCATGCCCCAGTCCCAGGCAGAGAGCGCAGATGATGTGGCGGTCTCCGGCGCTGAGAGGGGCGCGCATGAGGCGCAAGTGGAGCGAGGCATCTTTAAAAGACGCTCGTACTCTTTTGTGAAGTTCATAAGAACTAGCTTGCTTTAAAAGGATACGTCGCCGGATGGCGTAGCTCGCAGGACGGCTGAAGGTGGCGAAGACGGCCGGCTTCTTCGAGCGCTGTCCACGCTTGCTTGATGCCCCTCGAACGGCGACGCGGCTTCCAGTTCAGAGATGCGAAGAGCTTCGCTGAAGAGATGAAAATCAGGGTTCCAGCCTACGTAACTACGCTTATATGCACTCTAGTCACGCCCATTTTGGCGGGCTTTGTTGCAGTGAGCGCGCGGACGCCTCTCATTGGATGCGAGTTCGCCCAAGCTCGTCTATAGGCTGCAGCAGTTGCCGCAGAGCAACCTATGAGCTCGCTAGCTAGCCCGCTCAAGGTCTGCAGCTGCCGCACTGCGTTGACAATGGATACAAAAATTAAGGATAATTTTTTGGCTTCAATATCTCAGAAAAGATTAATCTTTCCCGTAGCGTAAGCTAGCTTACGCAATACGAGAGAACCTCTCGTAAGAGAACAAAATCTGTAAATGTTTCCTATCGTTTGCCAGTGATGAAGGTCTTTAATAAGTTCAACAGGTTTACACCTTTGAACGACTTCTGCAGGTAAATACATTTTCCAACAAAAAGAGTACCAAAGCCCGTATTAGCCTACACAAATACACATAAAAAAGTACCCCATGTTTTTTGGCCATGTACAATGGTAGGCTATATGAATATGGAAATCATAAAACAAAGTACCATGGTATTTTTAATTACCTTGAAGCACATATCAATTTACCATGGTAGTAACATTTTGAAAGACTTTGAAGCACCATGTAAATACAGAATGGTACATACATATGGTTATTGTATATCAAAGTACAATTATATTACCTTCTGATACATCATAAATCACATTGTTATTGCCCAGATGTGCACACACACACACACACAATTGGCCTCTGATGATATAGCCTGTAATTCTGTTTCTAGCTGCTGTACTTCTGTATTGTATAGATGAATATAAAGATGAATAGTATACTTTATGTACGCAGAGTTTTTATACAGGAATGTGCAAATGAAATTATGTTTAAATGGGTATGGGTTTGTAGAGGTCGTAGTCTAAATCTAAAAAATAAAATGTAAAAATAGAGACTTTAAATGTTGGGTTTGTATAAGTACATGTTGCTGTTTTTATACCGGTAGGTATTTCACCATGTGTATACTTGTAT
The DNA here is from genome assembly GCF_025860055.1 of Xyrauchen texanus. Classification (NCBI taxonomy): domain Eukaryota; kingdom Metazoa; phylum Chordata; class Actinopteri; order Cypriniformes; family Catostomidae; genus Xyrauchen; species Xyrauchen texanus. Next base: position 23,513,308 of record NC_068285.1, on the reverse strand, counting down.
ACTGTATTGCACTAAACTGTAATAAACTGTACCATGGCTTTGATAAACATCATGTGAATAATTCCTTTAGATGCTTTGTCTATGACAGTATGCTCCGTGCATCTGTGGTTGAAAAAATATATGAAGTAGCTAAAAGTTAGCAAGCTACTTTTGGCGTGTAGCTTGTAGTGTAACTTGCTACTTTCTCTGAAGTGTCACTTTTAGCTTACCTTAATTTATCTGTTGAGTAGTTTGTAGCTTAGCTTTCTACATATTTTGAGTAGCTTGCCCAACACTGCTTGTACTGAACCCGGAATATTCCTTTAATATAAGAGATAAAACTTCTATTTTATTTATGTGTGGAAATTACAATAAGGCTCTAGTCTGTCAAATAAAATATAGTCTGACATAAATACTACCGGTCAACTTGTAAAGTAGACCGAACCTTTCTTGTGTTACAGTTTACTATCTGTTCATAGGAGCAAATATTTTGCTCTATGAACTCGATGTTAACGTCACATATCCTGTGTTATCTTGATTCATAAAACTGTTTTTCACCTACTGTTGCACTTGTGTACATGGTAGTGTGACAATAAAGTGATTTGATTTGTTGTTGAATCATTTTTTCTTTCCTGCCTGAAAGGAAAAAATATTTAGATCAAATTTTGATAAACTATCCCTCTTAAGTTTTTATAAAAATAATAATAATAATTATGTTTATTTGTTATAAAATTATCTTTCTCTTCAGTTGTGAAGTGAATAAAAAATACTTTCTTTGAATTATGGACATTTGCATTCTCTCCAAAGGTCCACAGACAGACCCATGGGGTTCTCACACATGCAGATGATTGTTTCCCTGACCCCCACCCATGGCATTACACCTTAAAATGTTAATTGTATAAGGTGGATTAGCAATTGTAAATTCTTTGACACTTTGGGGGGATGTGGAGGATTTAAACTCTTTAATTGTGTTTTTCAAATTGCCATTTTCTTTATTAGAAGAAGCCCAGAGGTTAAGATATTGGATATTTAAAAGTTATTGATTTTTTCAATGCTTTTAGACAATGATTAATTACAGACTATATCTGTTTAAGTTAATTTTAAAGATAATATTGTTTTAACTAGACTTTATTGAGAGTGCAATATTCCATATAGATGTCAAAACTTACATTCCAGATCTGATAAACACTTGAAGTCAAAAGGAATTTTAGATCACAGAGCACTTTCAAAGTGAACAGCACTGCTATCATGACAATATTTGCTGCTGATATGTTTTAATTTACAATTATTCATTTAGAAGACATTTTTATCTGAAGCAACTTACAAATGAGGAAAAACACAATAACATTAGCAGTGCCACAAAGCCAAAATTCAAGAGTGAGCCAGATTAGTAAAAATCTATTTCATCTTACATTGAGGCCTGCTCTGTGTTATAGTCTTGGGAGAAAAAGTTTAGGCCCTTCCCCTCCATTGCATGACTAAACGCTGATCCCATGCCAAGCATTGATGTTGATTTGGTGACACACATTTCCTATGCCCTTCCCCCTACTTTTTGAGTGCATGAGGTAGAAACCAAATGCTAGTTTATCTGGATAAATAGATATTCAGCCTATTGGCTTTGTGCCTCAACAGTACCCAGGAAGACTGACTAGACCAGACTAAAGACTCAGTCTAAAATACAAAAAGACAGATGTTACTTGTTCTTTGGTGAGAAAGGTAGGGCAGGATATTATGTTTGTTGGGGTGGAAATTTAGACAGCTAAGCAGTGAATGGTAATAATCTCCATTTTGGTGTGAGTATGTGAGGGAAAGGAAAAAGGATGTTGATTACCAAAAACTAAAAAGATAATTCAGACTCGTCCCTCATTTATTTAAAAAAAAGAGCAAAAATCGCAGTTGCAGTGATAAAATAGCCTTATATTTCCTGTCATGGAAACTATTAATATGTTGGATATAGGTTAGTAAGCGATTGTATCTCACTAAAATCATGCTAAAACGTAATATTTACAATTTGAAACCATGTCTATTTTAGCGTTTATGGACTGGTCCATTCACTTACATTGTAAGTGCCTCACTGTTGCAGCAGCTTTTGCTTTTTTAAAAGAATAAATGAGGGATGAGTCTAAATTTTTTTTGTTGAATTCAAAATTATGCCACAAATGCTGTTAATTAAGCTTAACTTGTAGAACCCAGAATATGTCTTTAAATGTTGTTCTTAATGCTGTCAGGTCACCTTTTGTGGACATTAATGGCATCGATTCCAGCCCACTAACAGATTCAATTTTTACACACTTATTTAACTCTGTCTGGGGTATATAGAAAACTAGTTTATAAAGTGGTGCCCTACATATTGTCACATGCATTTGTCCTCCATTAAAAGTTGTTAATTGTTACTTTTTTCCTTAATCAAATATTTGTGATTTGCCAAATTAAAGATGGTAATAAAGATGATATAGTACTTTAAATATTATTAAGCAATTAGACTATAATTTTAAATGATTAAATTCATATATTTATGTTTTTTTTTTTTTTCAATAGCTAATAATTTCTCAATCCATTTCACTAGCAAAGCATGTGAGAATGTTTGCCACAGCATGGCCTGGATGTGTGTGTGTGTGTGTGCCTCTACACTTGACTGAAAATATCAGCTCAACAAAGCATCTGTTACCTGAACTGTTTGAGGAATTGAGTGTTGAATGGAGGCTCAGGGAGATGCCAGTTCTTTGAAATAAGGCTGCACAGAATGTAAGGCCATGAGCCAAGCCACAAAGCTTAAAGATTCTAAACTCCCTAATAACAATAAAGTGCTGTGGTTGAATGCAGGAATTGTGAATACAACCTAAGGAAAATTGTTTTGGGCTGGTTCTTTAATATAGGATAGTTTAGATCTCACTATTCTGCAAACAGATATGATTGCGTTTAAATCTGAATAGATGAACCACTGGGTGAAGATGCATCTGAGACAATGAACTTGAGTACCCTTATCAACTGTGTGTTCTGTTGTTAATTGCTGACAAATTTGCATACAGGATTGGCTGATCACACTGTCTCCAGAGTAGAAATACTGGTTGTATCCCTCTCATCACAAAACTAAAAAAGTAATAAAATGAAGGGAATAAATGAATGATCACTGCACTAAACTTAAAGTGTGTTGGGTAAAATAAAATACAAGTTCATGTCAATCTACACCATTTATGGCATAATGTTGATTGCTACAAAAAATATTTTGACAAAAAAATAAAAATAAAAAGTAAACATCGAGGTTACAATTAATCACTTACAGCGGAAGTAAATTGGACCAGTCCATACATTTTAAATACACATTGTTTCAAAAGTAAAGCCACAAGACATGTATTAAACTTGTTAACATGATTTTGGTGTGCTAATAGATAGTGTAGTTATATCAAATATTACAACTTTGTTGTCATGACGACATAACGTCAGTAAAATGTATAATCTGGTAAAAGCTGGTACATCCTGCATTTAATCACACTAAAATCATGTCAGCACATATAATTTAAGATTAAGATTCAACTTTATTGTCATTGTGCAGAGCCAATGAAATTAAGTTTTTTTCACATATCCCAACCATGCTGGGGTCAGAGTGCAGGGTCAGCCATTAAACAGCACCGCTGGAGCAGATAAGGTCAAGGGACCAACAGTGGTATCTTGGCGCTGCTGGGGTTTGAACCCCCTTTCAATCAGTAAACCCAGAGCCTTAACCACTGAGCAGCCATATAATGTTTACATCTTGTGGTGTTTGACAACATTACATTATAATATAACCCAATTATTTTTTCCAAAATCTGAACGTTGTATGTGAATATATCTGAAAATGTATTACATTTTGTTAAAGTAAATAATATGATTCTTTTTTCTTTAGAAAAATCACTGTATCTCTGAATACTAGTCTTCCTTATTGTGCATGATTCTCTCTATTTACATGCCACTTATTTTATTTTTTTTGCATGCTCAATGGCAAGAAGGGTCATGTGACAACTTTAATTGGTAACCCAAATTTTTGTATGTTTTTAATTGTATGGTAACTTAATAATACACTAATTTATACACCAGAAAATTGTCCCGGTTAATTTCCATCATAAGTGCCTTGTGTGACAGGGTGGAGGCCGGGTCATGGTTCTACACACCCGGTCCCTTATCAGGCTAATCGAGCCCCAAGAGGGATAAAGGCCAACTGCGGAAGATGGTGCGGGAGAGAGAGATTGTTTATGGGCATGTCTGTCATGTGTGTGTTTGTGTCTTTTGTTTAAGTTTATCATTAAAACTATTATTTATATTGCCAAGCCGGTTCTCGCATCCTCCTTTCATTGAACTGCGTTACACCTGTAACTTATTTTTGCTTTTTTTTCCCTAATCAATGAAGGGCCAAGTAAATATTTTTGTGGCTATCAACAATATGCACAATTCTGTTGATTCATCTTAACACGCATTACATTCACGCATAAAGATTCCTTTAATTGTAATACTCATATTTACCTAATCTGACATGTGTGAGAAAGTATATATGTAGCATATTGGGTTAGAATGTCACTTGTATTACCATTTAAAAATATGCCAATACGCAATATATATACACTACCGTTCAGAAGTTTGGGGTCACTTGACTGAAATGTTTCTCATGATCTTAAAAATCTTTTGATCTGAAAGGATATGCTTAAATGTTTGAAATTAGTTTTGTAGACAAAAATATAATTGTGCCACCATATAAATTTATTAAAAAAAATGTATGAATGGATGACTTTGAACAAATAATAAAGAAATCAACCAATAAGTGCCCAACATTGATGGGAACTCCTTCAATACTGTTTAATAAGCATCCCATATAAAATAAGTTACACTAACAGCTTTCTGGATGTGGATATATTTCACTTATTTATTTTGTAGCCTTCCCAGGGAACAGATGTGTAGGCTGTGGATGCACTGTAAATTGCTTTGGAAAAAGGTGTTAGCTAAATTAATAAATATAATGTATACATCACATTAAGAGTTACAGCTGCTATTACAAAGAGCAAATAATTAAAAATTAGCGTGTCTTTAGTTCATGCCAAAATTAAACTGTGAGACAAAACATAGTTTATACCTATATAGGTTTATGTGGACAACATCTTAATCTGGCAATCTAAAAGGACAAACACTTAACTGAAATGGACAAAAATACATGAATAATCACTCTAAGGTTGCTTTGATTCTTGCCCTTTGTAAATGAAGTGGCTTAAAATATTTGCAGAGATTTTGTCACATATTTTGTTATTAGGTTCATCAAAACATATCTAAAGTATTAGAACATGCAAAATACCAATTTAAGTCAGTCGACCAGATGATGAGTGAAATAAAGTGGTGACGTATGATTCGACGAGGCGGAGAGGAAGCGAGTCCAGTCGGTCCTCCTCCCGTATATAAATTCTCCAACCCAAGCGTATTTTTCCTCTTTCTGTTACCTGACAAAGGGGAGAAGCAGCCGAGGAGTGATCTCTCAATACTGGTTAGTAATTTCTCTGTCTTTTAGGCCTTGCTTGTGTTTTTAATACATCCGGTTGTCATTTAAAAACGTCTGGGCAATTCGGTGGATTTTCCCTGTATGTTTATGTTCCATGTGAATATTTAACATTGTATAGTTGCATCAGGGCGATTTCATCACGTGAGGTTAATGTAGTGCTTAAGTTCTTGAATTTCTGTTTTTTTTTTGTTGTTGTTTTTTAAACTCCCTTACCTGGCGTTATATTTGAAGGGGGGTTTTAGTAATTATTTGTTCTTAAAATTCGTTTACTTTCATCTTCCAAAAGCTGGAAACCGGGGACTGAACAATGGCACGAACTGTCTTATAGTCACGGGCTTGTTGAAAGCCTCACACGTTCCCGCATCCAACAACTGTTAAATTAGTATTTGGAGAGTAGGTGTCGGGATCCTTTTGGATTCAGTCCAGACATTTGGGATTTTTCTGTAACTTAATACTGGTTTACTCTTAAAGAAACACGTGTCGCATTTGTCATATGGTGATCTAGGCCGGTTCAATTTCGGGGCCATCTTCACTCCCATAACGAAATCCCTGCTCAGGGTTTTAACAATGGCAATCTGCAGTCTCCCTGTGCGTGTATTAACGTCAACGTATTTTTATTTATTGAAACAGAAACCAACCAATCAATCATGGGGAAGGAAAAGACCCACATTAACATCGTGGTTATTGGCCACGTCGACTCCGGAAAGTCAACCACCACCGGTCATCTGATCTACAAATGCGGTGGAATCGACAAGAGAACCATCGAGAAGTTCGAGAAGGAAGCAGCTGAGGTGAGGTGTTGAGCACATGTGTTGCGTTTTTCTTGAATTTCTGTGTATTGGTCCAGGCTCGGCTTTGGGTACCAAGAGCCAAAATGGCGGCGTTAGCACGAGTTCCTGCGCGCAAGCCGGCTGGGTGTGGGAGTGGGTGGAGCTTGAGTGGGCAACGCGATGACGTTTCTCTTTCTGTAATGGCCGCCTAGAAGGCCATTCAACAGTTGTGCTGATCCCATTCGGCACTGTTATAACGTTATATGTACATAATTCATCTTTGAATGTTTTGAACTCCTATCATACTTTTATTATCAGAAATGCATTATAAAGGCTTTGATCGTTTATAGCCATGAGTGTTCATTTGAATATTTGTTCATGTTTCATTGTGGTTCATTTGAACAGATGGGAAAGGGCTCTTTCAAGTATGCCTGGGTGCTGGACAAACTGAAGGCAGAGCGTGAGCGTGGTATCACCATTGACATTGCTCTCTGGAAATTTGAGACCAGCAAGTACTACGTCACCATCATTGATGCCCCTGGGCACAGAGATTTCATCAAGAACATGATCACTGGTACCTCACAGGTACAAAAACCCCACACACTGACACCTGCATTCATGCACACTTGCTGAATACTGTTTTGGAAAATTGAATTGAGAATTTTTACATTATCTTGAACTTTTTCTTTCAGGCTGACTGTGCTGTGCTGATTGTTGCTGGTGGTGTTGGTGAGTTCGAGGCTGGTATCTCCAAGAACGGACAGACCCGTGAGCATGCCCTTCTGGCTTTTACATTGGGAGTGAAACAGCTTATTGTTGGAGTGAACAAGATGGACTCCACCGAGCCCCCTTACAGCCAGGCTCGTTTTGAGGAAATCACCAAGGAAGTCAGCACCTACATCAAGAAGATCGGCTACAACCCTGCCAGTGTTGCCTTCGTCCCAATTTCTGGATGGCATGGTGACAACATGCTGGAGCCCAGCTCAAACGTAAGTTCTCTATCCATACTTTACACTTTCAAAGTAAAATTGGATCCAATTTTAAAGTAAGCATTTTGAATTCACTTGACTTTCCTCAACTTTTAGATGGGTTGGTTCAAAGGATGGAAAGTCGAGCGCAAGGATGGTAATGCTAGTGGGGTTACTCTTCTTGATGCCCTTGATGCCATTCTGCCCCCCAGCCGTCCCACTGACAAGCCCCTCCGTTTGCCACTTCAGGATGTCTACAAAATTGGAGGTGGGTTTTCATCTTCACCCTGATGGGAATTCCTCAAGGTTTTCCTGTTTCGAAACTTCAAGAAAACATGGATGATTTCTTAGACATTCTCCATTCCCTTCAGGTATTGGAACAGTGCCTGTGGGTCGTGTGGAAACTGGAATCCTCAAGCCTGGCATGGTTGTGACTTTTGCTCCTGCCAATGTGACCACTGAGGTAAAGTCCGTTGAGATGCATCACGAGACCCTTACTGAGGCTACGCCCGGGGACAATGTCGGCTTCAACGTGAAGAACGTTTCAGTTAAGGACATCCGTCGTGGTAACGTGGCCGGAGACAGCAAGAACGATCCTCCTATGCAGGCTGGAAGCTTCAATGCTCAGGTTAATCTTCCTCTTCTCAACCACCTCTCAAAATTCCTGAATTTAAGTTGCAATAATTTGTGCTGTGAATGCTGAAGTTAACTGATAAATTCTATATAGGTCATCATCCTGAACCACCCTGGTCAGATCTCTCAGGGCTACGCCCCTGTCCTGGACTGCCACACTGCTCACATTGCCTGCAAGTTTGCGGAGCTCAAGGAGAAGATCGACCGTCGTTCTGGCAAGAAGCTTGAGGACAATCCCAAGGCCCTCAAATCTGGAGATGCTGCCATTGTTGAGATGATCCCTGGCAAGCCCATGTGTGTTGAGAGCTTCTCTACCTACCCCCCACTTGGTAAGTTCAAATGCGCCTTGCTATACCTGCTGCTTACTCATCAGTATTTTTAGTGGCTGATTTTGTGCAGAGCTCTTGATCTGATCTCTTATCCACAGGTCGCTTTGCTGTGCGTGACATGCGGCAGACCGTTGCTGTTGGTGTCATTAAGAGCGTTGACAAGAAAGTTGGTGGTTCTGGCAAGGTCACGAAGTCTGCACAGAAAGCTGCCAAGACCAAGTGAATTTCCCTTGACCATACTGTTCTGAAAGTTGTGGCATGTTCTGCCCAACTTCCTGGAATTTCCTAAACCTGGGCACTCTACTTAAAGACTGGTTAATGCTGATTAAATCTCATCGGAAAAATTTTCGTAGGAAAGGAAACCAACTTGGATTAAGTGTGGCTACATTATTAATTGACTGATACTGCCTCTTTCAGTTGTTAAATTAGTTGAAATGGTGTAGAATTGCACCTGTTCCCACAGTAAAATTTTGCAATGAAGCTGCTGATAAGAAACTAATAAAGCTATTAAATTGAATTGCTTTTTGTCTTGTTGTCAATGGGGGGGGGGGTCAGGATGGGCAATTGTGATTTAAATGGTCATGGCCCCTTGCAGCGGTTTAAACGCGTTCTTGACTACGTGGTTATTTGCTTCTGTGCCTAATCACAATTGTGAGTGCACAGTATGTACCCCCTCTGATGAATCGTTAATGTGGTGCAAGTGGTCCATGGCTCACCCGGTTTCTTTTTCTCCTCCCGGTCTGCTTGGGGCTGTTGGGTGCTTGTTGCTTGGTACATTTACATTGCCAATCTCGCTATATTTCTAATCCTGCAATAGTATGCGTTTAAATGGGAGAAAGCGTCAAATGCATGCTTTTAATGTTTTACATTTTTATTGAAAGATTTGGACTGGCCATATTTTACTTGAGATTTTCTCCTGGCTGAATTGGAATTTAAAATGATATACATTCTAAAGCACCTTAGTGTTTGTGGTTTTACAGAATGTATTAAGTTTTCCCTTTTAAACTTGCTGTTTTACCGGCCCTTTTATTAATTTTATGGTCTTGCAATTAACTGTGGCAAAACTGCAAGAACATGGCAGGTGACATCATGCCAGTCCTCCATGGAGGAGACACGATTTATTTTTTTCATTAGAAACAAGCCTGGGGTATACATGGTACACAGTACTACAGATATATTTTACAATAATGCAAAGACATTATATTTGTTACATAGTGCAATGGTTTTCAATGCTTTGGAGGTACAGAGTATTTAAATACTGTTTCAAGTCTTTACAAAAAAAGTGCAAATAGGGGCTTTATACAGGTGGTGTAAATTTGTCTAAAGTTAAATGATTAATCAGAAAATACTGTGGAAACCAAATAAAACCCCTTTATAAAGCAAAGAAATACTAAAGTAGAGGTATGTAAAAACAAAATTCTCATACTACAGTGTGAACACTCCCAAAAAAAGGTGAGGGGCAGATTAATCTACAGCATTACAAAAGGACCAAAGTGGATCTATTTCAGGGAGCATGTTTCTTAAAGATTGACTGCGTGAAAACTGTAGTTTAAAGGACACCTTTACCTTGTTGGTGATTAAATATTTGTGAGGTAAAGACCATGCGCTCTTCCAGGGAATGTCTTCATAATACCTCCAATAAGAAATTGAGGGGACAGTAAGTCTTTCTGAAAAAGGTGTCTAATCTTTCTATTTATTAGAGCAGGATTGGACAATGTTTTTACAGAGGATTCACATGGACGTGTTAAAGTAAAATGGGCAAAGGTTCACTTGAGCCTTTTAAAAGTTATACAGCACCGCAAGGAATAGCATCCATAACTACAGCGAAATCCTTAGGAGTGACCGGAATACAGTACTCTGCCAAAAATTCATTACAAAAGACCATTTGAATGTCTTAAGTTGAGAAACCAAAAGAATATTATTGAACCAATCAAAATAACATCTTGTTTTTGTATCGGATATCCTGGTTATTCCAAATAAAATAACTATAGGGACTAAAGTTGTTTGTAGATCAAATGCCAGGCCAAGAGTACCTGCTTATGGAAATTTGAAAATTGTATCGGTAATTTGGAAATGGTATAATTGCATAATAACAAATGACAGACCACCGACTTTGGAGAAAATATATTTTGGAATGGCATTCCACATAGATTCAGGGTTAATTATGAATTGCCTTAACCAATTTATTTTAAATGTATAGTTTAAAGAAGAAAAGTCAAGAAAATTTAGACCCCTGTGTTCATATCTATTTATAACATATTTTTAATGCAGTTTCTTTTGTGTCTCCATGAATTAAAAAGCTTTTGGTCAATCTTTGTACAGACATGCATTGATAGAGCAGGGTGTGTTAATATAGAGATACAGCTTTAGAGCGAAAGCCCTTCCTCTGTGTGACAAATCCCTTTGTAGCCAGGAATTTAATTTCTTAGCTTTTGCAACCACCTGCTCAGTTTAACCTACCTCTCATACTATTTTTGCAAATGGTTACACCTAAATAATTCACTTGAGACTTACAATAATATTATATCGGACTGAATCAGAACAAGACTTTATAGCGAGCAATTCGCATTTATCGAAATTCAAAGTTAGACCAGAAGCAATGGAAAACACCTTAATATAACTAATAGCAACAGGTATCTGTAAAACATCATTTATTTTTTATTTTTTAAAGAGTGGTGTCCTCAGCTAGTTGGCGTATGGAGGACACGAGATGAATAGAGGGAGGAGTGCGTGTATGACTCATGATCCTGCGGTATGCACAAGCGAATTCACTTGCAATTTATCACTATATATAAATAACTTAAATGCTACTCTATGTGCAATTTTTGTTTGAAAGTCTGAATGCTTCGATCTGAACCATCTATGGTTTTCCAGTTTCCACAGTGACAACATGGCTAAGGAAAATACTCCTATCAACATCGTGGTTATTGGCCACGTCGATTCTGGCAAGTCCACTACCACTGGGCATCTCATCTACAAATGTGGGGGTATCGATAAGAGAACCATCGAGAAGTTTAAGAAGCCGCTGAGGTGCGTCATTGCACAGCCTAGTGACCGATATGACGGATCTATTTCAGAAGCGTGTTCTGGGTGTCTTTCTAATGTTGTGTGAGCGACATCTATAGTTTAGTTGTTTTGGCTGGTCGCCTTGCTTTTTAGGCTGCTGCAATTAATATTCCTTGGCAGGTTTATTTTTGTAAGTCAATTTCTTTACAGACAAACCTTTAAGCTTCTGAACATTTCCACCATTATTCCACCGCAGTTCATGGAACACGTTTTCACACTTGGGTACACTAAACATTTTAACCTGTTTTTATAATATTGAATATTTTGTGAAAGATAACTTGATTCAATATGATGAAATTGAAAGGTGTAAATCTTCAAATAATTTGTCAAAATGTTAATTGTAACAATTAAACTTTCCATAAAGCAGCCTATCAAATGCTTTTCAACAGTACAACAATAAAGTAACACTATTAAATCATGTAACAGCAAAATGTCAAAGGTAACAAACCGTTGTTTTTGCTAAAAAACAACAACAACAAAAAAACATTTAAAACATGACAACTTGCCCCTCCCTGCCATTTGTGGAAAAAATATATGTGTCCTGAAAAAGGTTATAAAAGTTTAACCATATGGTTAAAATGTACCTTCAGTGTATAGTTGACCCTTTGCTCACTGTATGCTAATGTGGTCTAATTGTGTTTACTTGTTTACCCAACAGCTATCACAAAAAAATATAATAAAATTGAATTTAGTAATTAATTTTACAAAAGTTATTCTAATTTTAGAAAGTTTAAACTTGGTGTTTGAAACCAACATACAAATACACATATATGTACTTGCGCTCAACTATAAACTGAAATAAAGCCCTTGTGATATCTTCTCTGGACCCTTCATTACAACTAGCCCTGGTCTCCTTTATAATATAGTAGCCATTCTGGAATTTAGATTATAATAATCAATAAAGGGATAGTTCTCCCAAAAATGTAAATGGCCATCCCAGATGTGTATGACTTTCTTCTGTTGAACACAAGGATTTTTAGAAGAATATTTCAGCTCAGTCGGTCCTCACAATCCAAGATTTGAATGGGTACCAAAATTCTGAAGCCTGAAAACTCTTTATACAGAAGCATTATGATGGGTGTAGGCGAGAAACCTATCACTATTTAAGTCCTTTTTTTACTATAAAGTCTACTCTCTGCCCAATAGGTGAAAATATGCACAAAGAGTGTGAAAAACAAAAGAAGTGAAGGTTGCGATTGATGATAAAAATGTTAAATAATAAAAAAATTATTTGTGTTCTGCAGAATAAAGAAAGTTATACACATCTGGGAAGCATTAGGGTGAGTAAATGATGAAGGTATTTTTATTTTTCTGTGAACTATTCCTTTAAAGCAGACCTGTCAATGCATTATTTGTAATGTTTAAAAAAAATCTATATTAAGGAAAATCTAATATTTACATTTATTTGATAATGATAAAAAAATAGAAGCAGTTATCCAATTAAAATAAAGTTCTACGTTGCTTATTTAGTCCATTCATTAGTCTTCTCAAATCACTGATCTCACAAACTTCACAAATATAATTATAAATATTTGTCTGCATTAAGATGGGAAAGGGATCCAAGCTTGGGTGCTGGACAAACTCAAGGCAGAGCGTGAGCATGGTATCACCATTGACATTGCTCTCTGGATATTTGAGACCAGCAAGTACTACTTCACCATCATTGATGCCCCTGGCACAGAGACTTCATCAAGAACATGATCACTGGTACCTCTCAGGTAGGGTTGTTTGTATTTCAACATACATAGCACAAGTTAACATGCGTAAATAGTGAAAATATAAATGTCATGATTTTTATATTTATTGAATCCCTGCTCCCAGGCTGACTGTGATTTAGAGGCTGGTATCTCCAAGAACGGACAGACCCATGGGCACGCCCTGCTTCCCTACACACTGGGAGTGAAACAGCTTATTGTTGGAGTCAACAAGATGGACTCCACCGAGCCCCCTTACAGCCAGAAGTGTTATGAGGTGATCACCAAGAAAGTTGGCGCCTACAGAAGATCGGCTACAACCCCGACACTGTTGCATTCATCCCAATTTCAGGATGGCATGGTGACAACATGTCACAGCCCAGCTCAAACATGAGAATCTACTCTCCCCAGGATTTGAAGGGGTTGTATTTCGTAGATGTCCCTTAGAGGCAGAGTTTCCTAACATGGGGTTTGTGAACCATTGGGGGTGCATGAGGGAAATCCAAGGGGATTGTGAGGTTTTTAAGTAAATTCTTTAGATAATAGGGGTTCAGCGGACACAGAAAGCTGGAAAACCCCTGTCTTGGTGTATATGATCTCCCTTTGTATTATGCTTATGGAAAATAGATGAGCTGGTTCAAAATTGAGTGGAAGGAAGGTGCTCCCAATGGTGTTACCCTCCTTGAGGCGCTGGACTCCATCCTGCCACCATCTCAGCCTGTTGACAAGCCTCAACGTTTGCCCCTGCAGGACGTGTACAAGATTGGAGGTAAATCAGCCTCATTCACCAGTTCCTCTGTTGAGAGATCAGAAACCCTGAATGTTCTGTTGTTTTAAAGACTCTTTTCAAAACTGATTCAAATGATGATTGATCTTAACTTTCATTTTTCTTAACCCAGAATATTCCTTTAAAAAAAGACAGAAGTCGTCTATACAATGTGGTAAAGGGTTAAGCAAATACACTTTGGTCAGCAAATTACAGCAAATTCACTTTAAATGCTTCCCCAATGAATTGGTGGCATTTCACTTTGTGTTTCTTGAAAGAAGTCATACTTGTTTGGAACAGCATTACGTAAGTAAATGGTTTTCGCTGTATATAGTCACACTTTAAACATGACAATGGGACAAACCCATTTACTGTTAAATGAAAGTCTCAAGACCATGTGACACGCAGGGCGGAACTTCGGATCAAAAATGCATCACTGCTGATTCTCTGTAAACAGATCATATTGTCTTGACAAGGAAGTGGGTAAGTCTGCAATCATACACATCACTGAATATTATGCGGTTAATATGATTCTTTATAATACACACACGAAAGTAACTGCTGAGATCTATTTTACAGTGTGATCCAAAACAGTCTTGTATGCTAATTGATCATTTTTTTAGTGAAGTGTTGATGTTTCTGTTCGTTGCACAATACACATATAAAACATTTAAATATAATCAATGTCTATTCTGAAACATGCCCACCAAATGCTTTCAGTAACTGATGATGTGATACTTGAAAAGTGTCTTTTCTGCTGTTCTTGTGACATCTCTCCTTAATTTCTCTTTCCACCCTGATTTGCAAAATTACATTAACCTCGAGCTACCTAATTTTGTGAACTTCAGGTTCCCATCCCTTATTTTTTTGAACGTCATAAACCGGGTATAAAGCTTAATGTATTTATTTATTTTATTTACACAATGTTCCATAAACCATAAATACGTTTTCAGTTAAACATGACACTGATTTACATTACAATTACTTGATTTGGTTGTTTTTTTTTATACTGATAATACCTCTTCTATTACTTACCTTAAAGGTGCACTTAGTCTTTTTTCCTAATTGTAAAAGTTGTACTCCAACGAACAATAGGCTAATCTAAAATATTTACTGAACTAAAGCATACAATTATCATAATATATTATCAGGGATTTAGGAAAAATCTTTGGAAGCTAAGTTTAAATACTGGCTTCTCCGAAAACAATGAGACAGCCAGTATATTCTACTTTGAATATTACATTCCGTGCTTGAATTTCGGTATTTGTGTTTTGGCCTGTGTGATCCTGCCCGCTGCCTATTTCCCAATAGTATTTCGACACCCCGGGTTGCCAGATTTGTAACAATTGTAACATTGACAGAGTTATAAAAAATACACATGAACTGTTTAATAATTAGGTAACAATATTAACATTGCAAACATATACATTACCTAATCAACTTACAGTGAAAGGCTCGTCGCTTGCCATTGTCAGTTTACTCGTTCCTATTGCGTGTCCTCAACCTGGCAACCCGCGTGTGCTTCGAGTCTGGGGAGGAGGGAGCCCACTCTCTGCAATATTTAGAATTTGGACTGCAGTACCCATTTTAAACGCTTGATGTCAATGTTACATATCCTTTAAGTAATGAATTGTAATTTTGAAAATCATGAGCACTCACATGAGATGAAGAAACCAGTCATATCAGGAACATTATAAAAGTAATTTATATTGGAGTCACGTGATGCCATGCTGCACTTTGCTAGTTTTAACACTAATGACAAAAACCGGTGAGATTCGATACACTCCATTCCATAACTGTTCTAGGCCAAGGTCAGTTTATTTATATAGCACATTTAAGAACACTAGTGTATACCAAATTGCTGTACATATGCAAATGAAACAATACCAGGGCACAGAGGCGGGACAATAGGAGGACTATATGTCAAATAATTAAAAATCCTCAGCCTCTGGAGACATTAAAAGACACTTATGTGCTCAAGCTGAACCCCCCGAGCAGGCCGTGAGCCTGGGAGTCTATTTAGTTGGAGAGGTGCTGGAAAAACGGCGAGAGCTGTTGAACATATTGGCAATGCTGACGAAGGTCGTTGCTGACTTGGAGGATCTTGCTGTAATACGTCGATCGATCACTGCCATGGAGATGAAATTCTCTGAGGAGGTTACAAGAGTGGAGGATGTCGTAAAAAAAATCAATTATCTGGAGTCATCAGAGAGGGAATTAGCTGCTAATCCGCTGGTGAACAAGGTAGATTTGGAGTATGTCTGAGATAAATTGGAGGACATGGAGACCCGTAGCTGGCAGAATAACGTACAAATTGACGATGCATGTGCTTTGTGATTATGCCCTACTGGCTGGAGTTTGTTTTGTGGAGTATTTCTTGCAAGACATTGGAGTGGTTAGGTAATTTGTTGTACTTATGTAGCAGCTGAGTGGGCCGGCTCACTGAACATTCCTGTCCTTTGAGAAAACTGAGCACCTTTTTTCTTTTTGTTCTGGTTCCGCCTAGTGGCCGGAGTTTGTTTTGTAGAGTAATACAAAACTCAGAGTTTGTGTTTGTTTTATAGATTATCTTTTGTTGTGTAATTCTGTCTCACAAAAGTTGTATAGAAACACCGGACTTGAGCAATCCGACAGTAACATTGTCGTGGGGCTCTCGTAGGCGTACATGGACTGTTTGAGTTTAGAGGGATGGACACCATCTGGCGTTGCGTGGGGTTAATGCACATGTTTTTCTTTTTTTCTATTTGTTTGTTTCTGGGGCAACTTCAGGGTTTGATTGTTGCACTAATGTTGGAATAATTTTGTTTTTGACACACAATAAATTCTTTCCTAATATGTCAATATGTCAAATGTTAATATGAGTGGATTGTCTCTCTCCACACAGAATGTGAATGAGTTGGGGCACCACATAAAAGAAGGATGGTTATTTCTCTTCTTAAGTTTAAGAAATATGATATAGGGTTTCTTCATGAAATGCATCTTTCCCTGCAGGAAGCTGAAAAGTTTGGGAAGATATGTGGTGGACATTTATTCTTTAGTGCTGGCTCAGGTAAGAGCAGGGGAGTCACTACATTGATAAGTAAGCATCTACAATTCAAATGTCTCAAACAGGTTAAATATAAATTAGGAAGAGTCATTATTGTTTTAGCAGAAATTCAGGGGCAAATATTGATTTTGACTAATATTTACGCACCTAACGCTGATGATCAGGGCTGTTTTATAGATCTTGAAGGGATGTTGCAAGCCGGTGGTACCCCTCATTATATAATATTGGGAGGAGACTTTAATCTTTTGATAGACTCATCATAGTGAAGCAAAATGTGTGTAAGCCCCCTAGAGCAACATTGACGCTTCACAGGATGTGTAAAAATCTTGGTCTAACAGATATTTGGAGACTTTTTCTGGATAAGTTTTTTCATCAGTCCATAAGATTCAATCTAGAATAGATTTTTTATTTATTTTTTTATATCAAAGTCCCTAATTTTATATTTTGTTGATTGCTCAATTGGAAAAATTTTAGTCTCAGATCACGCCCTGGTGTGTTTAAAGGTGTTGCCTCATATGGAGAAAAAAAGAATATAGTAGTGCTTTAATGTATCCCTTTTGCAATACCCTGAATTCCAACAAATCTTAAAGGCTGAAATCAATGTTTATGTGGAGACCAATTGGTCCTCAGTATCTTCTGTGAGCGTGGCTTGGGAGGCACTTAATGCAGTTCTTAGGGAACAGATCAGACAGTATGCCTCATTCACCAAAAAATCCAAATCACAAGAACTCGTGGAGTTGGAAGGGAATATTAAAAGTGCCGAGGCACGTGGCCTGGGTAGGTCAGCGAGTAAAGACGCTGAGTACCACCCCTGGAGTTCGCAAGTTCGAATCCAGGGCGTGCTGAGTGACTCCAGCCAGGTTTCCAAAGCAACCAAATTGGCCCGGTTCCTAGGGAGGGTAGAGTCACATGGGGTAACCTCCTTGTGGTCACTTTAATGTGGTTCAGTCTCGGTGGGGCGCATGGTGAGTTGTGCATGGATGTCGATGGCGTGAAGCCTCCACACATGCTATGACTCCATGGTAACGCACTCAACAAGCCACATGATAAGATGCATGGGTTGACGGTCTCAGATACGGAGGCAACTGAGTGTCATCCTCAGCCATCCAGAATGAGGTGAGTCACTTTGCCACCATGAGGAATTGGAGCGCATTGGGAATTGGACATTCCAATTTGGGAAGAAAAACGGGAGAAAATGTGCAGAGGCAGAGCTGAAGCGCTGAATGTTGTCTGATTGCCTCAGAGAATTGACCTGATTGAAATACATATATAATACGTTTTGTCGTGGAAGGTGGAGTTTTGGCTATTCAGGGCAAGACAGTCATACTTTGAGTCGGGCAAGGCTCTGGGGCCAGATGGCTTTGCCGCTGAGTTTTTCAGATCTTATGCTACAGAATTGGCTCTGACTTTTTCTAGAAATTTATATGGAATCATTAAAGAATGGAAAGTTTCTACCAACCCTGACGCAAACCTGGATCAGTTTGATTCTTAAAATGTACAAAGATCCAAGCAAGTGTAAGAGTTACCATCCAATTTCCCTGATCCAACTAGACGTTCAAATATTGTCAAAAATGTTGGCTAACCGATTAAGTTATGACATCTCTTATACCTATAGATCAGGTGGGGTTTATTTGTGTATTCTGATAAGATTAGGCGTTTCATCAATATCATGTGGTCAGTGGCGAATGCCATCTCACTCACTTGATGCCGAAAAGGCGTTTGATATGATAGAATGGGATTACTTTTTAAGATTTTGGAAATGTACAGGTTCTGGAATACTTTTATTGGTTGGATTAAGTTACTTTATAGACACCCGGTAGTGGCAGAACAAACGAATGGATTAATTTCTTACTCCAGATAGGGGCACCTGGCAGGGTTGCACTTTTTCCCCATTATTGTTCTGTCTTGCCCTGGAACCATTAGCAGCCATGATAATAAAGGAGGATGATTTTACAGGGGTGGTGGTGCATAAACTTTTGCTTTATACGGATTATATTTTAATATTAGTCTCCAACGTACTAGATCTATGCCTTGCTTGCACAGAATTAATAATTTCTTCTAAATTCTCAGGATACATAGTTAATAGGATACAGACTAAATTCGAAGCTTTGGCTCTTGACAGCGCACTGCCCAGTAACAGCTTTTCAGCCGGGTGCCTTCCAGTGGCCCAAGCATGGGATTAAGTATTTGGGTATTCTATTCCCAGCAAATTTGTGTGATTCGAGTGATGTGGGCAGGTGGGCTTCAATACATTTATCTATGATTGGGAAGGTTAATACTATTAAAATGAATTGTATTACAAAATTCAACTACCTGCTACAGTCTCTCTCTATATATGTCTTCCCACTTATATCAAGCAATTTGATAGCATAGAAAAGTCCTTCATTTGGAATGGTAAATGTCCCTGATTACATTTCAGTAAGTTGCAAAGGCTGATTGACAAAGGTGGGCTAGGCCTACCCAAGATTTATTTTTATTACTATGCATTCGGTCTCAGACATTTGGCGCATTGGTCGCTCCTTCCTGAGAGAGCCTGTAAAGGTATCAATGGAAAGGAGGAGGCAAGAACCGGCTTGACGATATAAATAATGGTTTAATGATAAACTTAAAAGACAATATAAACACACACATGACGGACATGTCCGTAAACGATCTCCCTCTCCCGCACGATCCTCTGCAGTCGACCTTTAACCCTCACGGAGGCATAATTAGCCTAATACGGGACCGGGTGTGTAGGATCACGGTGGCCCCCTGCCACAGAGCCCCTCCCTGGTTTTGTATTGAACAGGAAGTTCTTGCCTCATTTCTCCATCTCAAAGCCTTTCTATCAAACTAATCGGAGAAGTTAAGTTACATCCCGTTATCTCACATTTGCACTCGGTATGGACAAAAGTGTCCAGAGTGTATAATTTGGACATTTATTTAAATGTAGCCTCGAGCATATGGCTGAACCCTAAATTATATATTAATAAGTCCCCTTTCTGCTGGTCATAGTGGATTGCGAATGGGGTTGTACACTCGGTGACCTATATGAGAGTGAAGTGTTGAGATCCTTTGAAAATTTGGTTCAACATTTTGGGATTCCCATATATCATTTCTTTAGGTATTTACAGCTGTGCCACCTGCTCTGTACTATTTCTGGGAGTAGCATACACCCCCCTAGAGTAGTGATTACTGCTTTTGGAAAAGGTCACCTTTGGCATCAGTGTATTACTCCCTGTTAATTCAGAGTCTGGTGGACAGAGCTTCACTTTCTCTCAAGAGATTATGGGAGAAAGATTTAAATTTGTTATTGGAGGAAAGAGTGGATTCTAAAAAACATCAAGTCTTGTCTCAATCTACATCAATTCTATAGGCTTGGTCTTAAAGGCACCCTTTAGGCATGTTTTTGGTGGTATGTTAAGATCCAAGAATTTTGGTTGAAGGTTCAGAGTTTTATGTGTGACATATTGGCCACTCAAATTTAATTTTGCCCCAGACTCTGTGTTTTAGGCGATGGGCGGTCATCAATATAGGGGATAAAAACATACAAAATGGGGTCATAACCAGTGTTATGATCGGCAGACAGATTGTTCTAAGGCAGGGGTCTGGATTTTCTTTTATAAGGAGCCTATTTTTTATTTTTTTTTGGTTGATGCATTTTTTTTTAAAAGAGCCATTCTACAAATTAATAATTTACTATTTTCATTCAAATAAAATGTTTATATTGCCCATAGACTACTCAAAAACAAATGAATATGCAAAAATGAATAGGTATCATTGCAATATGGAACTGAGTACATGTTTTTGTGCAGGTCTCCATAAAATTAATTTTTATGGAGAAAAATTTAACTTCCCTTTTGGGTTGGGCAATATGTAAAAATATTTGAATGATAATCGCATTTAAAATATCGTGATTATATGGTCAACCCCCAAGGTAGAATATTGCTATATTGAATATGAATATTTTTGCTTTATTGATTTTGCTTTAAAAATTAATTTATTGAAACACAACATAAACAAAAGATTAAATTCAAATTGCATTTTAATCAAAATGAAAAAGCAGTTAAAATAACAAAATGATAAAAAAATCTTCTATATAACCACCTCCCCCAAATCCAAAATGTACCATCTCCAACGGCTCCATTTGCCATCACGCAAGTATCAGTACACGGCAACAGGTGCAAATTAAGAACTAAAGACAATTATAAATGTAAAGATAATTATCATAATAAATAAGCCTAAAAAATTCCCTTGTGTTCCCAAAAAATGCTGCTTAAATGTGTGTTCTTATTGAATGTGTTTGTATTGCGGTAATACAGTTTATGCTGCCTAAAGAAAAGAAAATAGAAAACATTTTAGGTTCAAGGTGAACGTCTTTTATTACTTTATGATTTAATTACTTTCATCTTTGTTTCTTTAATATAAAGATACCTGTTACTGAACCTGCAGAGCTGTGTTCACAATGCATAAGTGCTCCATGCTCCATGGAAATAAAGCAAACTAAACTCACAGCACCTCAAGAGATGATCGGACATCATATGCAGCATTCTCATAGATTACATTATTCTTCCAAACATTTTTCAGTCGAATGAAACAGAGAAAAAGGATAACTCTTTTTGACTAACAGCATTTCTTGTCATGTGTCACTCTGAGACGTCTTACAGGTCACCCACCTCTTTTGGGTAGATAAGCAAATTTACTTGCGCATTAAATATATTTACACCCGCATTTTGCAGGTGGTGGGTGCTATATCACACCCTGGGTGCACATAAAATATAACAAACGTTCATAAAATTGCTTGTATGAAATGCTCTTAACGGCTAAGATCAATAGATGAAAATGAGGCCCAGAACTCTAAGAATGTGCTTGTCTTGGAGAAGCGCTTTCATTGCACTCGTGAACAGCAGAGCTCAGTGCGCACACTTTAAATCAGACACACATTGGCGACTTTTCTTTTGTCTGTTCTTCAAAATATAATCACGTTTTGTCAAACACACACCTTTGTGTCTAATTTCTTGTAATACATCACACCGAGATGTTTTTCAAGTCACCCTCCAAAGTGGCTCGTTCATCAGCAAAATACTCTGCATGAAAAATCTGTATTTTGTGGGTGTTCATTTCAAACCTTGTTCACCAGGAGTAGGCTGTACAACAAATTCGGGAAAAAGGAAATCAAAACAGTGTCATTGACTTCAAGCTTTGCAATCGCACCCACACTTTCTGCAGGAAAATTATCTCTAGAAAGTTTTAAAGATCATGTGTTGGTGAATGATGAGACACCTGGCAAGCAACATGATTTTTAACAAAGAACCACTTGTGGCTCGTGAGCCATAGGTTCCCGACCCCTGATCTAAGGGGGATGGAAGTCTGCTGGAGCCCCCTCATTTCAAGAGTGGTGCACCGATACATCCGAGGAAATGCCATGTAGAAGGCTGGGGAACTTAGCCAGTTATTTGGCATTCTTGGAGGGCTCTCGGGGATGGGCAGTGGAGAGATAAGTATAGTTTTAAATGTGTGTGATTATTATTATTTCTTCTTCTTTTTTTTGTGTGTGTGTATACTCATGTGTGATCACAGGGTTGTTTGTTGAGGGTCGGGTTGGGGATTGGGAGGGGTAATAGTGAGGGTTAAATGTTTTTGTTAAATGAATCTGTGAATATATGTTTTGCTTTTCTTTGTTAAATGTATGAATCAATAAAAACTGTTAACCAGATAAAAGCTATTTAAATCAACATGGAGAGGGTCCCATTATGGGGGCCACCATGTTATGATAACATGACTAGCAAAATATTAATTGCTTAACCTTAGTAACCAATCTGTTATTGAACACTTTTACTAATGGATTAAATTAATCATGGTTGAGTGTGAATATTAAATTTGTACAATGGCATTGATAACTGAAAAACCTTTGTGCTTGAATGATGCTACATCTACGCCGCTAGGTGTCAGTGTAAGTCCAAGACAACATGCATAATCAAGTACTGAGTGCACCTTTAAATATTTTGAGATTTGTTCATTTCCTAATATTATTATTATATATTAATATTATTATTATTTATAATATTAATTCATAATTATTCATAATTATTGTGATATATGTTCTATAAAACATTTTAGACATACTATATTTTCCCAATGCTATGAGTAATGATGCCCCTATTTCTATTCTTCTTCCATATGTCCTCTGCAAGCTGCTCCAATAGTTTTTAGACTGGAATGAGCAGGTCTTTTAATTCAAGTTTTATATATATATATATATATATATATATATATATATATATATATATATATATATATATAGGGGACCTATTATGCTAAATTAACTTTTACATGGTGTTTGAACATAAATGTGTGTTGGCAGTGTGTGTACACATCCACCTTATATTGTTAAAAATCCACCCATTAATCATAAGCACTGTCTCTGAACAAGCCGTTCGCAGAATCTGTACAAAGTGACATCAGTTTCACAAAAAGTTTTTTTTTTTTGAAAAGACCCACAAATGTTGACAAACACTGCTGACGGACATGTTTGTTTTGTGTGTGTTGTTTCGTTATAGCACATAGCGAACGTTGTAACAGTATTTGTGTGTTGCTCATCCATCGTTGTAAAACTGCTGAATAAACTACAACAAATAAATAGATTTATCAAATAACCATTCTGAGACTTCCTGGTTCATTCTCAAAGTTGTTACATCTGACGGGTCTCTCCCTCATTAGTGTCTGACTCCAGTTCAAACATATAGGGCTGAACACCACTATTTTCGCTGTCAGTCATATTGCTTATGATGTCTAGTTATCCGAAGCAGAGATGTCAAAACCCCGCCCTATTCTGTATATGGGGCGGGGATCACCAGCTCATTTGCATTTAAAGACACAGACACAAAAACATCTTTTTATTCCCACCCAAAAATTGGCATATTCAACATGGTATAATAAATTATCTGTTGGGTATTATGAGCTGAAACTTCACAGACACTTTCTGGGGACACCAAAGGTTTAAATTACATCTTGTGAAAAGGGCATAATAGGTGCCCTTTAAGTTTTTCCTACTTTATTATGCATCTCTGTGCAGTAATAGTTCAACCTCATTTTTTTTTTTATCACAGTAAGGCTTCAAAGTTTCATGATGAAAAGACATATAACCAGACAGAAATTAGGTACTGCGGAGGATGAAGCTCCCGACTCTTGCACTCCCCATACGATTGGCAACATCAGCCCACCAACATCTTCCATTGAGAGAAGAAAAAGGCAGTCTCCCAAAGGTAAGTTCATGATGATTCTTACAAAAATTGAGAGTTCATGGCAAATTTGCCAAAAACGTATCATTTTCACATGCAGATTGTCCATTATTGCCAAAGGATTGCATGTGAAAATAATCAGTGGCAATTAAGTTTGTGGCTAGTTTGTCAGAACTCCCCTTTTTGTAAGGGGACTCAACAAGTATTAATACTTGCCGTATATCGGACAAATTATTGTTACAAAACGATTAATAGGCCTACCCCAAAATGCCACTGTGTGTTCCAGGAAAACATTTAAAATAACATTTACATAATTTAAGTTTGTCATCCCACTTTGACAGCTTCTCCTGGAACTATAGGAGATGATTTAATCATTTCCTCCGAGCTGGACCGCTTAATCAGGCAGAGAGGCAGAGACTTACGTTTGCGTAAGAATGACCAACAGAATGCTGTGAAGCTAGTTAATAATTTGATCAATGGCCTACTGGAATTCTTCAAGAACAATGAGGATCAGCCATTCTTCAGGGAGGTTTCTGTTCTCACCAGTGGAAGCTACTATGAGTTGGTGAAGGTAAAAGGAAAATAATATGTCAATAGTAGCTTTCAATATTTTCAAATAGAAAGGTAGTATTTTTTCTAAGAGCTATGAAGTTAATATCAGATGCAATTTGTATCCGATATTGCCATTAGGTTATGCGAGTAGGTCTCCTATTCCATATCTAAGGTTGGGCATTTAGAATAACAAAGTAATGACAGAAATTCATGAATGTTTAAAATGAGCAATGGAATTACAAACTGATTTGCCAAAAACAAGTTGTTCAGAAATTCTGAAAGCGCATATTTTAATCACCAACAGATCAACAAACCCAATGAGTTTGACATTATGCTGAAACTGAAAGTACCAAGGCTTATATGGTCAGAACTGGAAGATTATAATGGACTATTTTATAAGGTGATGCTTCCCAGAGCCACACGCTCAGATATCCAGTTCTTTCTTTTGGAAGATGAGCGAACCATCTCAGCCACCAAAGTCAAAGGAGAATTGTACCGCTTGGTCCGTAAATTTATTAGTAACTATAAAGGTATGTTTTACTAATCAGCTTTTCAACATGTTCATTTATGTGAACATTCATTGGTATGTAACTTAAAGTTGAAATGGCTTTTTATACACATTTAAAATTGTTTGTGGTTTTATTGCATGTTCATTTAGGTGAGGGTTGCTGGTTAATTCAAAGACAACGGGTAACTTCACCTGCAGTGACCCTTGAATTAAAGACCGGAGATGAAGAAGAGGATGTGTTGTCTGTAGACCTTGTGCCTGCTCTTGAGGTGCCACAAGGATGGCCACAAGCTGCACGGGCAGGTCCAGATGTAGACCAATGGCTTGGGAAGCGATGTCGCCGCAACTTTATCAGTAAGGCTGTTTATTTTGTCCCAAAGAGACCACATGGAAGAAACCTCAAAGATGAGGCCAAAGGTATGTTGGATTTGAAAAGCTCTGACTCCATGGTACCATACACATTCAACTCCTCACAAACATTCACTTTCACATAAATTATCAATATAGTTGAGGTATCTTGTTTTCAGAGAGCTGGCGGATATCCTTCTCTCACATTGAAAAAGAGATGATCCAATATCATGGCAATAAGAGGACATGCTGTGAGGGAGCTCCCAATAAGTGTTGCCGGTATGAATGAACACTTGAGTTTGTAGCAGGTAATTTTGTGAAAGATCATGCTAAAGATTAATGTCATGAATCTCCTTTTCTTGTTTATTAGGAAACTCAGTTTGCGTCTTCTCAAGTTGTTGATTGAGGGACTAAAGCAACATTATCCCAAAGAACTTGAGCCTCTGTGTTCCTACCATGGGAAAACAGCCTTCTTCCACAACCTCTCTGTCAGAGTGCAGGACTCCCTTTGGTCTCCAGGCCAGCTGTCTGTCTGCTTCATGAAGCTATTTGGACACTTTGAGCGATGTGCACAAAATGGCTCACTACTCCACTTCTTTGTCCGTGATCATAATCTTTTCGCTCCACCTGCCTTTCCCAAACGAACTCTTGTATTTCTGACCAATGCTCTGAAGGAGCAAAGAGAATCAGGGTTCCCTGTTTTGAAGGTGCCAAGCCCAACCTCTGCTCTTGTTCCTGACATTGACCCTCTGATCCCCCCAAATCCAATCGATGGTACAGAAGAAGTCGTAGCCTCTAAAAGCTCTATTAGATATGTCTATGCATGCTTGGTATGTGTTATTGTGTTTGTGGGAATCGGATGTGTATTTCAACAATGAATTAATTTCAAAGATCCAAATATGGATAAGTAAATTTGTCATCATTGCATTTGTTTTCACATAATAATTTTATTATGAATTCAAAAGACAACTCCATTTTGCCATAGAAAAATAGTACATTAATTGTGAAGTATTTAACTTTTGGTTGATATTGATTAATGTTTTTGTCAAAAAAGTGTTTGTACACCCATTTGGATGAATCGTTGTGGACTGTGGGAACAAACAATATATTATCTTTTAAGATGATTTACTTAAATGTAATGGGTATGTCAATAATTATCTTCTAAAATATGTTATGTATATACTGTGCGTCCTTTACAAATGAAAAATAATCTATCCCTATAAACTGAGCTTTGAATATTTGTAAAACAAGATTTATTTATTATATAAGCTAACAGAAGTGAAATATACATAAACTTTGATGTAGTGTCTGATTTAACCCTAAAAAGAGCAAGACTATAAAGGTACCTCTGAAAATTAATTAATTGCTATTTTCCAACACATTTAGGCCCATGGAATAAATTTTCATAGATTTTGCAGCTTGTAGAAATAAGTTTTACAAGCTGAGATAATCTGCTTTGATGATTTGATTATTTTTCAATCTGTTTTGAGATCAGCTGCCTTCTCAAAAAATGCATCCATGTTACTTTTAGATAAAGATTGTGAGGTGATGCCAGCATTGATATATAAGGTTGCATGTCCTCAGTTTATGCAGGGACCCCCTTTTATTTTTATGATTAACATTTTTATTAAAACACGGAAAAACAAAACATAAATACACAAAATCAACTTTTAACACCCGAAACTCGATTGCCCCAGACATCACACAAAATTCTGAACCCTCAACCAAAACCCTTGGATCTTAACCCACCCCCAAAAAACATGCGTTGTATCTCCATCCTCCGATTGGCATCGCCAGCAGGTAGGTGTGTTTTTAAGACCAAGCCTATACAATCTAGAGGGGGGTCCAATAGAATCTATGTAAAATATTGTACTGCATAAGGCGAACACTTGCATCTCTAGATACAGACTTGACATTTTTCAGAATCTTCACTCCTTCCTCCAATACCAAGTTAAAATCTTTATACCATAATCTCTCGATAGACGTTAAAGCTCTGACTCTGAATTTGCAGGGTGTAATACACTGATGCCTCATGACCTTTTCCAAAAGCAGTAATCACCTCTATCAGAGTATTTGCCACTTTAGGGTGGTGTGTGCTACACACTGATCTATATATATAACTGGATAGCTCATGACGTCACAACAGTGAAGCTACTGCGCCGCCATCTTGGTATTCCCTAACGTTCTGTATTCCTATGGGTCTCAATGGGAAATCGTCTGTTTTGGTGAGTAATTTTTAACTATCCAGTCAAATTAAAAACAATGTTTTACGTCTGCATACACTGCATCACAATGCAATCTTCCTAAATATGTAATTCATTATTTATTTTGACTTTCATTTTTTACCCCCTGCTTATTCTAAATGTGAGCGTGTTATGTTACTCTTTATTGCAGCAGCATTACGTTCAGCGGCGCACGTGTTACCTCAATAGAAACAAGTTTAAGAAACTGAGGTAAGTAAGATATCAGTAGAATTTTTTTGCAGGCTTTAAAGTTTTTATTCTGAATACATAATTATGTTTTGTAGCTTTTGTTTACGTTGAACGTGCATTGTGGTTATTTTCTTAGGATAAATGAATATTAGCTATGCAGCTAACGTTAACTTAGGAAAATAACCACAATGAATAACAGTATAACTCACCAAGTTAACTTTTTTGGTCAAGTTGAATATCTAATTGCAGATCAACACCGGTTACATATGATGACTATAATGTGGGCTTGCATTAATTCTCTGTGTGTGATTTGTACTTTTTGCAGTGCACGCCTGAAACCGGACCAGCTCACGGGCATCAATTATAAAGTGATCAATTGGAATAGACGAGGAGCAGGACTGGACTTGTAATCTAGCCTACCGGACATTTTTCCGGTGGACCGACGCACTTTGGGGTCGATCAGGGTGGACTGCATGGCCATCGGGAGAACCGAGCGGGCCGCTGTGTCGGCCGCGATAATCTAAAACGAGCCGCCGCTGAACACTCTCCCCCCAACAAGTTTTGGGCCGATTTCTCTTTTCAGTCCAGCTCTGACAAGGAGCACATGGATATTGTTGAAGTTAAACAAGGTGAGTTTGTCGTTTGGATTTCAATAAACATCCCACTGAATGTTAGATAAAACTGGATTTGGTTAGCAACAGGAGGAAAAGCTGTATGAGGAGACATTGTTAAAACAGCTCTTCAGTGAAGCCAGGCTGACAGAGTAAAATGTATTATACTAAATGTTTTTATTTGCAATGAAGATACTTTTGCAACATGCAATATAAGTCTCATAAAATTACTGTTTCTGATAGTTATAACATTTAATATTAATAGAAAAGTTGACCCAAATATGTAAATTCTGTCATCATATACTCATTCTCATGTCCTTCCAAATCCATGTGACTTTCTTTTGCAGAACCCCCAAAAATGTATTTTGTATTCCATATAATGAAAGTAAATGGTGAGCAAAATAGCTTGTTTTGGTCACCAACGGCTTTCATTATATGGACAAAAACATTTTTTTAAATGTCCTCTTTTGTGTTCCACAGAAAAAGTCATACAGGTTTGGAAGGACATGAGGTTGAGTAAATAGCTGTGCGTAAGGTCTTAAGTTGGGGTATAAAGTTCAAGGCTTCGTAACTACTAGTTAGTTTGCAACTAAGTCGGTGCTTAATTTGGTTGCTCCACCAGTTCTTAAGGCAAGTCTTAACTAGTAAGTCGTGATGCGTAGTCACATACTATGACGTTTACCTGCATTGATCCAATAAGCAGCGTTCATATTTGTACACAGAAGTATTAAAAAGCCGTGAACTTCAATTTGATTTTGTTACGGTTGATGTACAAACGTTGTTTGCTCACGTAACCGTCACTGCGGACGTCACAAGAGCAGCTCTCTTGAGAGACATATTTTGATAATTAAGATATTATTTTAATTAACATTTTATACTTTTATATTTGACTGTCATTCATATGATTTTGAAGCCTGAAAAGGAAATCATACCCTCATTTTATTATATGACTCAAGCTTGTAAAAATTTGTATAAATTAATTAGTGAGTTTGTATGGTAATAAATCATCATATTTATGAAACACCTAAAACAGGCAATTAATTGTCATAATCACAATTATTTGATTGATGCCTGTTATGCAAAACATGAGCTTATTGATGTCATAAAATATCAGTCTGCTCTTTTATTCCATCAGTTACTCCTGCTCGGAGTCTTCTGTAAATATTTAGTTTATACTTAGGGTTACGTTGTACTGAAGTTTAATGGTGCAACGCTGAATTGTTTAGTAGTGTGTAAATTGTGACTTTGTGCTCATTTACGCCACAACTAAGCTAAGTTTAAACTTTTGTATAGCTGGTGCAACCGGCTCCTGATCTTTATATCAAACTTTTCTTTTTTCTTCTATTTTGCAGTACAAGTTTGCCCAGAGTTTTCTTAAGCCGTTTGGACTGTGATGCAGCACATGTTTCCTTGGCAATGAAGTGGAGGCTGATGTTTGTGCAGCTTTCTGCAATGCACTTTGAGTATGAAGATGTGATTGTTGTATGGTTCTAGGTTGAACATGTGTGCCTCAATTTCCTTGAATGCAGAACCACCATGGAGATCCAGAACCGTTGTGGGGACAGAGATGGGCCTTGTGAGTGTGTGCTGTTGAAGAAATCTCTCAGCTGTCTTGCAGACTTTCAGGATGCTGTCTGACGGTCTTATAAATCCACCTCAGGACTTCATGTCGATCAGTGTGTTCATCTTGGGAAGAGCTCTCGACACTGAGTGCTGATAAACAGGTAGTGCACAGAATCATCTTCATAGTGGTTTTAACTGCAAAGCCTGCTATGTACCCCACCACAGCCTCTTTGAACATGGACAAGCTGGGACGACATACAGTGATGTTTTTCTCTGTGTCTTCTGTTTCAGGCTGAACGTCACTGCCTGAAATGCCAGCGTATCAGAAGATGTTGCCTCCAGTGTCACTGTGCTATCCGGTGGAGAACTGTTGCCACTAGCTCTGATGGCATGTCTTGCTACCATTCTTTTGAAAGCTGAATAATGTGGGATTGTTGTTAAATCCATTAGCAGATTTGTTCCCACATATCTGCAAATTTTTATTGTATTGTTCAGTTTAAGTCAATTTTTGTGTGTACTTGGAAGCTTTTGTTATTGAACAAATAAATATGTATGATTTCCTTGTGTGCGTATGTCAATAAACTTTTTTCTAATTATGATTTAAAAGATCAGGGGATTGTTGAAATAATTAAATTCTCACAAGCTGGTATGTACATATTCCAGAAATGAATGCAAATGGTTAATTCCGTTAAGTAAAGGTAAATTAATTTATGTGTGTGTGTATATATATATATATATATATATATACACACACACACACATACTGTATATGAACTTGTGTGTGGCGTTTTTATATTTGATTGTTCTGGATTTATTCTGAAGAGGTACTGTGTAGTTACAATACCAACACAAAGCTAGTCGTTTTTATTAACAACTTTAAAACTTGTTGATGTGCATGCCCCCCCCAATTAGTTGACATTTACTATATAATCTAGTCAAAAATGATTAATAATGTTGGCAAATTATGCAGTTGTATAATTTGTCAACATTATGAACAATGAGCATCAACAGATTTAAACTATGAAGGCAGAGAAACATTGCATCCTGTAACAATCTGCAGATGGATAACTTTGCTTTAAAAAGGGGTATTAATACACTTTGGTGTTGTATTTTTACTGTTGATTATTAAAGATTATGATCGTTATGCCCACTCTACATGGGGATAACGACTAATGTGTGCTTAATATGTACATAGTCATAAATTTACAACCTGTGGGCACTTTAGCCGCATCCTTAAGTGAGTGTTGTTTCGCGGTTAAACGCTGCACATGCCACGATGCCCTCTGTCGGTAGGGAATAGTAAGATGGCCGCCAGAGCACTTCCGGTAGCTTCACCTACTGCTGGCAGTTTAGAATTCTATGAGCAATCCAGTTATATATATAGATCAGTGGTGCTACACCCAAAAGCAATACAGAGCAGGTGGCGCAGCTGTAAATGCCTATAGAAATGAGATCTGGGAATCCCAAAATGCTGAACCAAATTTTCAAAAGATCTCAACACTCTCATATAGGTCACGAGTGTTGTAACCCCCCCTCACAATCCACTCTGACTAGAAGAAAGGGGATTTATTAATACATAATTTATGGTTCAGCCATATGTTTGAGGCAACATTTAAATAAATGTCCGACTTACACACTCTGGACACTTTTGTCCATACCGAGTGTAAATACGAGATAACAGGGTGTAACTTAACTTCTATGATTAGTTTGATAGAAAGGCTTTGCAATGGCAAAATAGCAAGAACTTCCTGCTCAATACAAACCCAAGGAGGGGCTCTCTCAGTTGGAAGCGACCAATGAGCCAAATGTCTGAGACCGAACGCATAATAATACAACAAATTCTGGGTTAGGCCAAGCCTAACTTTGTCAATCGGCCTATGTAATTTATTAAAATGTAATCTGTGATGTTTACCATTCCAAATGAAGGACTTCGCTATGCTATCAAATTGCTTGAAATAAGAGAGGAGGAAATCTACAGGGAGAGATTGTAACAGGTAGTTACATTTTGGAATACAATTCATTTTAATAACATTAACCTTCCCAATCATTGATAAATGTAATGAAGCCCACCTGCCCACATCGCTCGAAAACCTTTTTATTAAGGGGTCAAAATTAACTCTTAACTAAATCAGACAAATTCACTGGGAATAAAATGCCCAAATACTTAATGCCCTGTTTGGGACACTGGAAGGCACCCAAAAGTCAATACTGCTTCAATACGTTGTCAAAGCTTTGGATTTAGGTGGAACCAGCACAAAAAGAAACAAAAAGAGGTGCTCAGTTCCTCTAACAGTTAAGTGAATGTTTAGTGAGTCTGGCCCACTCGGCTGTTACATAAGTGCAACATCTGACCTAATCACTCCATTGTCCTGCAAGAAATATTCCACAAAACAAACTCCAGCCAATAGGAGGCATAAGCACAAAGAATGTGCAGATTCATCCACAAACTGTCCTGAAGTGTGTCTTTACAAGAAATATGTTTTGCAGCAGGATGGTTTTCTCAAAACACATTCTCAAGATTTTACAACCTAGATGTAACATCTCTCTAGCTTGCTATTTAGTTTGCCAAACATATACTTATGCCCCTCCCTTTGAGTACAGACTCCCCATCATTTTACACAACCGCCTGCATTCAGTTTGTTGTAATTTACCATAAAGTCACAAGCACTTTCATTATAAATAAACTCCCATCCCGACTGGGTTTGTGAAGGGGTTAATTCATAATACATGGCTATAGTTTATATATTCATTCTGAGTGTTCCCCTACTGGCCAACATGAGGTTTCACTCACTTGCAGCATACTCATTTTGGTTGCCTTCCCGTGGGACTGCAGCATCATGTTTCCTTTCTGGAAGGTTATGTTATGTAGTACGGTGTGATGGGATTCCATTCCCCATATGCATTAGCAAACACAATGTCAAGTTTACATAGTCGTAAGGGAACATTTAGGTTACGTGCGTAACCTCCGTTACGAAGGGAACGAGACATTGAAAATGCTGGCCGCACTACAAGACTCTGATTTCTTTTGAGGTGTGAGCAATGACTCCTTGACCCTCAGTCAGAAAATTCTGAGGAGTGGTGATTTTGTGGCTGCTTTTATAGCGAACAGCTTCACACCTAAAAGGGCGGGACTCAAACACCATAGCCAATATTAGAATATTGCTGTTATTGTAGAGAGGTTTCAACTAGGTCGTGTGGAAGGACACTCCCCATGCATTAGCAAATGCAATGTCTCATTCCCTTCATCTCAAGGAACCAAGGTTATGTACATAACCGAGATGTTTTAATTTAGAAAACTAATGGCACAATGGCAATGCATTGATATAATGTAAAAAATTATAATAATAAAAATAAAAAGAAATCCACATTGTTATTTACTATAACTTTTTATTCAAATTATTATTCTTCTATTTTATTATAAAATTTGATTTTAAATGAACTCAAAATTTGAAGGCAATCAGGTTACTTTCAGTTCAACCAAAATTATTTCTTTCAATGCATAGTTCAGCACATCACCACATTTACCATAGTCAAAATACATAAAATCCGATTTGTCCCCTTTTTTAATAACATGAAATTTCTTGAGTGTTTAAGTACTATTGACCACTGAACTTGAAATGTCCCTCCGTTTTTCATTTCAGAAATCTGGTCACCTTACATTAACTGCTGTTATATAAAATATATAATATAATATATATAATATGTATTCTGTCATATGTAAAAGAGCAGTGTAAGGATTTTTAACATGAGAAAATTGCCTGTGTAACATGAGAAAATTAACAGCAACAGGTTTGGAATGACCAAAGGGATGAGTAAATGTTGACAAGTTTCATTATCAGGTGAATTGTTCATGTGGGTGACAGCCGTGGAAAAGTATGTACAATAATGCTGTGCTACACACAACACAGCTTAAACACTCAGGTATTTAGAAACCATTTTAACAGTACATTTGCCCTCTCCTTCAGTAGCAGGTAATGATAGCAGGGTTATAGTACACATGTTGCCTAAATACCGCCAGCCGGCAGCCATATCGTGTCCAGCTGAGAACTGAGTGCGAACGGAAGTTACCGCGCAAAGCCTGATGGGCGCTGTAGTAATGTGGACGCCAAAAAACGTAGCATAAATTTCTGCGCCGGAAGTACAACGTCCTTTTTTTAGTGCTCAAACATGGCGGTGAGTACAGCAGAAATTGTGAACATGATGGTGTATCATTGAAATCAACAAACATCTGCTTGTGTTGAGACAGTATTAAAGAGAATCACATCTCTATTAATCGGTCTCGCTCTGACATATATATTTGTGTCATTATTTATGGCCTGAACGTTTAGATGCGTTAAATATTCCGACCGTCAGGAGTTGCCTTCAGAGTATGCTATAATGCCGAAACGACATGTAATTGACTCACATAAAGTTGGATATGTGCTTACTTGAATACATAACGTGCTTCCATTGAAATAACAGTGTCCGGAAGAACAGCCCGACCGTTCCATTAAAGATAAGTGTAACAAAAAAAACAAGGCTTACCGGCGTATGTTGCAGTATATGCAGCTCTACAGAAGGTGGATCTGTCCGGACATGTTCGATTTGGACCCGTGTCCAAAATACATCAGTGCTTTGGCGTTTAGAGGAGTAACTTGCAAGTTTGCCCCGCGGTTGCAGTGTAATTGCTCCTGGTTCATCAAAGATTAAATCTTGTCTCAGAGAAATAACATTTATGTACGTGTTTCAGTCTTATCAACAAGTGCTTAATCGGACAATATAAATGTAATGCAGAACTTGCATCTATGGCTGTATGTGCTTTACGTCTGATACATGATAAATTCAGTGTTTGTGATGGAACATTGCTGTCATTATGAAAGCTAATCGTGATGCATTTCGTTGTACAGGAACAGAGCGAGAAGAAAGAGAACCCTATGAGGGAGCTGCGCATCCGCAAACTGTGCATGAACATCTGTGTAGGTGAGAGTGGTGACAGACTGACTCGTGCTGCCAAGGTGTTGGAACAGCTGACAGGCCAGACCCCTGTCTTCTCCAAGGGTAGGTAGCTTTAATTATTTTCCTCATGTCTTACTAGTGGTAAAACTCTGAGCTGTATTCTGCTACCCAGTTTTAATGTGACAGTGGGTAGACTGAGTTGTCTATCTTTGCAAGGTTGTCCTTCACTAATTTTAACTCCCTTCTCCCCCCCCAGCCCGCTACACTGTGCGATCCTTTGGTATTCGTAGAAATGAAAAGATTGCAGTCCACTGTACTGTTCGCGGAGCCAAGGCTGAGGAAATCCTGGAGAAGGGACTGAAGGTGAGATTAGTGCATTGTGTTTGTAGAAATATACTCCTGAGAAATGCTAATAGAAATACCAGAAATAATAAAATGGGACCAGTTTGCCAGGGCCATGTAATTTTCACTCTTGGGTCCTCTTTACAAGAATCAAACTCGGACCCCTTTAAGTTGACCAAAGAGTGGACAGGGTGAAAAAGGACCCAATTCTCTTCGCTTTCACACTGTCTGTGACCTTGAAATTGGGCTCAGATCTCTTTTTTTGGTCCACTTGACTCCATTACAGGGTCTCTGTTCATTTTGCTTTCTCACAGTGTTTTTGTGAAACCCAGACTACTTTTTAAAGACATAATTTCTGATTATTTTTATTATTAAAATGGCTTTATTAAATATTAAAGAGTACAATTAGCTCTACATATTAACTTGTAAGATTATTAAATGTGTTTAATACCCTTAAAATGAATAATCATCATGAGGACCGGTGTCTTCAGACTCCTGAAACGGACTTGGTGTGAAAACGCTGCAACGCCCTGGTGTTTCCCACAAACTAAACCATTAAGAGGACTTTACAGTATGTGTGTAATGTGCTCTCTAATTGTAAAGTTTGTAAATTTTAAATTATAAATTTTTGTATGTTATGTTTAGGTGCGTGAGTACGAGTTGAGAAAGAACAACTTCTCAGACACAGGAAATTTTGGCTTTGGTATCCAGGAGCACATTGATTTGGGCATCAAATATGACCCTAGCATTGGAATCTACGGCCTGGACTTCTACGTGGTGAGTTACATGAACATCTCCTTTTGGATCAATAAACAACACCTAGCCCATTTACTTTGGCTTGGCCCTAAATCTTCAAAGTTTAAAAGTCAGTTTTATGCATTTTATCAGGGGTCCCATTGTAAACATTGGAATATCTGGGAATTATAAACCGCTGACTTGCTGCGTATTCAGTTAATCGCTTAAATTATAAGTGTTTTTGAATAAATGTCACTCATTACGGGATAGTTCACCCAAAAATTAAAATGCTGCTCATTTACTCACCCTCATGTTATCCCATGAGTGTCTGACTTTCTTCACCAGAACACATTTGAAGAAAATTAGAAGAATTTCTTGGCTCAGAAGGTCCTTAAAATACAAGTGGATGGAGAGTTTTGTATTTCCAAAAAGAGCATGGTCCGCATAAGTGTCAACAATGTGACTCCAGCTGTTAAATGTTTTCTAAAGTGATTTGATCCCATTTGGTGTGAAAAAGATAAATATTTAAGTACTTTAACAACTCATTGCTTACGGTCAGCAGTGGTATGCACGCGTGATTTAGTTATGTTGGCACGTGAGAAATGCGCAACATGTGGAGTAGGAGGAATGCTGTACAGAAGCTTGGTTGGTTTTGGTTTAGATCTGCATTGATCGGTTTCTTTACACTCAATGGTGTGTTTGTGTGCTTGTCCTCATTGCTTACGGATTGAGTTGTGGTGTCGGCGTAGTGGCTAAAGCACAGGTCTGTTAATCAGCAAGGTTAATCAGCAAGGTCGCTGGTTCGAACCCCACGGCCACCACCATTGTTTCCTTGAGCAAGGCACTTAACTCCAGGTTGCTCCGGGGGGATTGTCCCTGTAATAATTGCACTAAGTCGCTTTGGATAAAAAAAATTGTCTGCCAAATGCATAAATGTAAATGTCCTGGATGTCACCTGAGAGGAGAACGTGAGATGATGGGCGTTTTCTTACCTGGGTCGTTTGGAGCGTTTGTTTCGGGACCTGTCGTTTTCTGCCTTGGTTCAGTTCGTTTAGGCATATATGAACATGGCAATCGCACTCAGATCCGCACCAAAACAATCAGGGACCAATTGCAAATGAACTCTGGGGTGGTTCACTTGTGATAATGCAAACTGACCCAACGGACCAACACAAAACAATATCACTATTAAAAACTATTAACATAACTGAGGAATCTTTGGGGAAGACATCTGTAGATCAGCACTTCTCTGTAATTCTTCATCGAAACATGGATATAAACTTTTGGCAACTACATGAGATAGAATTGCATGTTTAAAATAGGAGCTGTTTTATAATTCCTGAGGTAATTTTAGTACGATCGTTTTTCTCTTTTGGATGGCGGCAGAACATGGGTAGGATGGCGTTAGCAACTTTTTTTTTTAACGTGGCTTTACTCTGCTGTTTGTGTGTGTTTGTACATGCGAGAGAGAGATCTGTGAGAGCTGGCGCGTCCTTTCTGGATATGGTGCCTGAAACTTTTTATTCGTTACTCTTTCAACTCTTTCTTGGCTTTGGAATACTCCCTGCGTTTCTTAAGCACTTCAGGAGCAAAGAACTTGTATTTTTTTTTTCTCCCAGGCTCTCCTGAGCACCTCCACTTTTGTCCAATAGCTCCCAAACTTGACCACTGTAGACCGTAGCTTTGCCTGCGGATTGTTGGGCTTCGTTGTTAGTGCCGGTTTGCTCAATCAATTCCAAGCACTCGGTCATGGGGAAAGTCCAGTATACTTCAAGAAGTTATCCAGAAAGCCAACAATATCAGTGCATTTTATCTTCGGGTATTCCATAAATACTTAAATTGTCTCTGCGCACGGCCCTCCTGATCTAGCAGCCTTGGTTCCAGATTAGCCTGGCGCTGTGTTAGCCGCTTGATTAACATTGTTGCTTGAATCTCGGTTTCCTCAATTCTCAACTCTGCCTCATCCAGTCTGTCATTTGTTCTCTTCAGTTCTTGTTTAATGTCAGAAAGCTGTACCTCATTGTCCCTTCTGAACTCCCATAGTCCATTAACAATGCATCGCAGGCTAATTTTGGAGCTATCTTCATTATATTTATATATATGATTCAAAAGTCAGGTCACCATCCACTTGCATCTTAAGGACTTACTGAGCCGAGATATTTTCTTCAAATGTGTTCTGGTGAAGAAAGTCATACATACCGGAGATATTGAGGGTGAATAAATAATGAGAGAATTTTAATTTTATGGGTGCACTATCCCTTTAAAGAAACTCGTCTCAGAACAGTTTTGAAAAGCACCTTATTTTCATCCGACCTCTGTATACAGCGTCTGAAGGCAGCATTTAAAAAAAAAATCCATCTACTGAAATGTATACTTTGTATTCCGTTATTAAAATATTTAAGGATTTGTATCGAAGTCTTTCTATAGTGACCGAATAATTACGAATGATTCATTTTCTTTGGTCATTTGAGGGATTGGGTGCAAAAAATTAGTAAATGGCATTATCCTGAAACTGTGCCCAATACTGCCCTGATTCTGGAGTTTAGAACTACAGAAGTAGACTTAACAGCTAATGAAATTGGCACCCGTCACTTTCATGTACAGTGACTGGTAAATTTGCTCCTCTGCATGCCACTGTAGCGGGCGACCTATAAGGCGCCTTGGAGTTGCATATGACATGAAATGCCTTAAGACACCAAGACATGCGTTTGAAGAAGCACACTTAATTATATTTTGAAGAGCAGAAGAAATGCCCGTGTGTGATTTGGCTGTGTGTTCGCTTTTGAGCACTTCTCACAGCTCATGCGCATAGGAGTTCTCACTTTTCTGTCAGTCATCTGGGAACAATTTGCAAGTATATTGACGTCAATGAGATCGCTGCATATGATCTCGGGTCATCTCCAGGATTGACACTCAAATTACATGCAGTGACATGGCAGTGAATTGTCGTGTGTAGATTCCGTACCGCCTCAGAAATGGTTCTTGAACAAAAGGTTTCTTTTCTGTGCTTGCCTTTTATTTTTTTTATTCTAAAATAACATTTTAAAAATGATATATACATTTATTTGTGTTTTGATAAAATATTATGAATTAAATATGTAATAAACAGAATATATGTAGTAATATTGACACACATGGCTGGTAAAATTGGTAATTTACCTGCCACTGTGGTTGGTGTGCAAAAGTTAATTTCATACCTGAAGTCTTAATCTGACTTTGTATCTGTAGGTTCTTGGCAGACCTGGTTTCTGTATTGCAGACAGAAAGAAGAAGCAGGGCCGTATTGGTGCCAAGCACCGCATCCGTAAGGAGGAGGCCATGCGCTGGTTCCAACAGAAGGTTGTGTTTTAAACACTTAGTAGCCACCCTGACCCAAAATTCCCAAGCAGTCCATGTTCTAGCACATCTGCTGTCAAACTAAATAGCTTTGGTATTTTGTGAATGTGCTTTAAGTGCAAGCACAGCCTACTGGCCTTGTTTGGCTTGCTGTACAGTGTGCCAAGCCTCCTCTTACACTTTAAAAGGTTATTTGCATTGATTTGGGTGTATAGGTTATGGTTTTCAACCTATGTATTGTTTTTTTACAATCCTGAAATGCTTGGGAAAACTTTGCTCTAGTAGCTGTAATATTGATAAAGGTAATGTTTTTCACGCTTTCACTTGGAGAGAATGCTCTCAATTGAGTGTGTAAAACTAGTTGCAGTTGCTGCAGTGCATTCCAACCACTTATTTTTCATGGCACGATTGGTTAAAAAGCTCACTTCACTCGTAACTGTCCAGTGGCCAATTTTATGAAGGCCTCTTTCCCTTTTCAAAAATAATTTGTACCAGGGAAGTGTCATCTTCGCAAAAGCTATCTGTGAGGTTGGTGCGGTTATGATTTTAAATAAGTTTTAATATAGTGATTGGTTTAGGAGTCCAAATTCTGAATTGTAGCTTGTTTAGATCAAGGTTTTCTCAGTTTATTGGTAAAACTGATGATAGTTCTGGAGAAAAAAGGGTTTTCATGGCTATTAAAATCTGTCCAATCTTGTTTGATGTTTTCTGCTGTCATGAACTTACCGACACTTTTCTGTCTTTTCAGTATGATGGCGTCATCCTTCCTGGCAAGTAAAGGACCATGTTTTTGACATGGTAGCACAAATAAAAATAATAAATAAAAAAAAAAAAGCCCAAACTTGATGTAGTCCATGTGTCTTTTGTCGAGTACTGCTGCTGTTACACCTTCACACACATTTCACACAATGAGAACTGTGATTTTAGTTTGTTAAACTTAATTTTAAAAGTTTAAAACTGATTTGGCCACTAAAAGGAATAGTTCACCCAAAAATGTAAATTCTCATTTACTTACCCTAATGCTGTCCCAGATGTGTATGACTTCTTCATCTGCTGAACTAAGATTTTTAGACTAATTTCAGCTCTTTTTGTTCATACAATCCAAGTGAATGGATGCCAAAGTTTTTAAACTCCAAAAATCACAATTCGGCGTAATACAAAAGACTATTTAAACCCATATGTTCAGAAGTGATATGATTGGTGTGAGTGAAAAACAGATGAATATTCTTTTTACTTTTTTTTTTTTTTTTTACAATAATTCTTGTCCCTGTCGGTCTCCACAAACTTTCACATTGTTTTTGGTGGTCCAACTTATTCATTCATATTGCCCCCTACTTGGCAGGGAGAAGTTTCTAGCAAAAAAAGGGACTTGAATATTTTGTTTCTCATCCACTTGTCGCATTTTGAAAACTTAAATGAAAACACTAGTTGTATTTGTTTTTGCTTTTGGGACGTCATAATTTTGACACCCATTCATTTGCATTGTATAGAACAATAGAGCTGATATATTCTAAAAATCCTGATTTGTGTTTTGCAGAAGAAAGTCACACAAATGAGATTGCGTGATCCCCTGAAGTTCTTATCCCTAACTTGATTGTGAAATCGAAATTCTGGTGTTGGGTTTATGTGGTTTGGTTAAGCAGACAGGCTATGTCTTTATTTAAAATATTTCTCTCTGGTGGATGTAATGTTTATATAATTCTGAACTTTTGTCAAACTTTTTATTGACTGCAGCTATCAAAGAGAGCTAATGCAAATGAAGATGGAGGAAAAGACTTGTTTTAATTGGTTTGACTTTTATTCAGTGAATGCATATTTTCAATTATTCTGATGCAATCAAGGTTCCTTGCAATATTTCCCATGTTTTGTATTTTCACTGGTTATGAGATCAACATCCGCAAAGGTCAGTTAAGGGTGACCACTCCAGAGATCCGGGAAGGCAGGTCCTGTAATTTTACTTTAAATGAGAACTGTATCAATGGGTTTAAAGGGAAATACCAAAGCCATGGCAATTTGTTTGTCGATTGGAGGTCTACAGAATGGAGTGTGGGTTTATGCAATTTCCACTGTGTAGTATCAAAGGTTTGGTGCCAAATTTCTTATGTCCGTTGAGGGGATTGATGTGTGCTGCACCTCTTGGCATTTAAAACATTGTAATTACAATTCTTTCCACGTTTGCTGCTGTTACGCTGTCTAAATAGATACAATTGAAACTTTCCTAAAATATAAAGCCATAAATAATGTGAATTACAAATAAATACCATGAGCTTATTGCTAGATTCAGTATTATTGAAATAAGCATGGTTTGTGGCAATCCCATGATACATTTTCAATAGAACTGTATGGCTCAATTTCTAAAGTTCATTCACAAAAACTCAAGCACACACCTCACTGAATTGATTCTCTCTCACACAACAGAGGGTCTTGTTAAATGCTTTTACATTCTTTATAACTGGGCCCTTGGAAGTACGCCATCCTTGAACTCCCATTTTACCTAAAAGTATATTTGGAGTTTAAGATCAAGACTTAAAAGTCTTCTGTGCATTGTCTTTCCTTTACCTGTTACTCTTACTTTCTACTCTCCAGATGTCCATCTCTCTACGGCTGTCTTTTCTACTGTCTTACTAACCACTCCCTCTCACCCTGTCTCTCTTGCTCTTTCTCCAGCTCTCTTTTCTCATGCATTGAAATGCTGTGATGTCTGATCTTCATGAGATGGGGTGTTTCGGTGCCTGCGAGTTGTGTGGCGAGGGGGCAAAGGTAGGGCACAGCAGGACACCCCCACTATGGGTTCCGGCAGGTCTTCTACAGCTGACCAGCTGTCAGTGGCTGGGTCATAACGCTGGACGGCTGACTTGTAACGCTTCTCGGCTTCATTCCATCCACCCAGAAGGTACAGGTGATCTCCGTGTGGAGATAAACCAGCTGTGCTCACTCCCAGGGGCAGGGTTGCAGCTCTTGTCCACTCCTTGGTCTCAGGGGAGAAAACCTCTATGGTCATCACATCAGTGCGGACTCCACCGGGGCCAAGCTGGCTGCCACCTACTACGTACACCTTGCCACCTAATGTTGCAGAGCAATGCCAGCCTCTGGGTGTTTCTAACTCTCCCTGCTCACTCCAGGTGTCGCAATCAATGTTATAACGGATGACTGAGCGCGAGTAAGCACAGTTGACGTAGCCACCAGTCACCAGGATGTCTCCAGATGGCAGGACAGCACTAGCGTGGCAGCATCGTGGCATATCCATCGGGGTACGGAGCTGCCAACTGTTGGTAGAGGGCTGATAGCTCTCAATGGTAGCCAGAAGGCCATCAGTGTTGCGGCCACCAATGGCATATAGTCGCCCACAGGTGGCAACAAGACTGAAATGGGTGCGTCGTTGGCGCATGCTGGTAAGATGTAGCCAAGTGTTGAAGCGAGGATCGTATCTGAGGACCAAAAGATGGTGCAGTCAAGTACAGTTGAAGTCAGATGTTTACATACACTTAGGTTGAAGTAATTAAAACAATTTTTTTAATCACTGCACCGATTTACTTTTAGCAAACTATAGTTTTGGCAAGTCGTTAGGACATCTACTTTGTGCACGACAGAAAGGGAATGTTTTCTATGATTAAATGTCAGGAATTGTGAAAAACAGAGTTTGAATGTATTTGGCTAAGGTGTATGTTAACTTCTGACTTCAACTGTATGTGTAATAGGCCAGAAACATGCCTCCTGTGCAGGGAGATTCAGTGTTCGTGTTTGACCGAAGTATACTTTGGGTTTGGATGTGTGTTCATGTGTGACAGTAGTGGTAAATAACATCCATACTAAAGGAGGTGATACAGTTACCTTCAAAGGTCTGTGCTATTAAACTGGACATGTTACTTAGGAAAGTTTCTATAAATCTATTGGCTTTAACTGACATGCTCAGCAATTTTCTCTTCAAACATTTGCTCCGGCATGACAATAGTTGGTATGAAAGAGAAAATTGAATGTAGAAGTGGAAAGTTCACACTAATGTCTGCTATAGTGCCCCTTGCGGCAATGCTGAAAAAGCAGTGGGTACTTGCGTTGTGTTGTGAAATGCAGTCTGACAAATTTTGGAATGCAACAATGCACAAAATCGAGCTTGAGTAGCTAAGCATCTGTGTTCACGTACTTCTATTGAGTATGTTTGGCATTTAGATGATTGATAGGTTCTAATGATGACTTCAATTTTTGTGATAATATACCTGCTTAGAATGCCAACAGCATGTTTGGCCTGGTTTCTGGCATCATTTTGATCTTCTCCTCCTGCCACATAGAGGAATCCGTCCATCACAGCCACACACTGGTTGAAGCTTTTCGCTGGCAGTTGAGTAAGATGACGCCACGTGGCCATTCCCTCACGAGGATCTCTCCACAACACCTGAAAAATAAAGTGAGCAACTAAAAGAGAATCAAAATAAAATACATTTTCTTAAACATTACAATTCAGCAGATTACATTATAGGTAGTTATTCAAATCCATTCCTGGAGGGCGACAGTGTACGATGCTCCTTGTTTTCCTCGCACAAGTGTCCTCGGGAAGCTTCATCCTTCCTTGATCCTTGTCTTCTCATGGTAAATTTAGAAAATCAATAATACATCCTTAATGATCGCAGACTTTAATCGGTTTCCGGATCACAGGCTCAAGGACGAAGGAGCGAGGAAATGAGGATGCACAGTTTAAGAAATGAGAAGCACCCCCTTTTTAGTTAGGTTTAGGGATGGTGTTGGGTTAGGTATCTCCAACAAATTAGGTGGCCCTGTACTGATAAATATGACTGATTTGTCCAATCAGGAATAGCTTTCAAATTTCAAATAACATTTACTCATTCCCTGCCATCCTACATTTTGAAAATTACAGGCAGGTGTGAGCATGGTTGTAACTAAACTCTGCTGGATGTTGCCCCCGCAGTAGCAGATTTGAATAACTCTGCATTACAGTATTTTTTTTTGTTTTTTGGGGGATTTTCTCCCCAATTTGGAATTCCCAATGCGTTCTAAATCCTTGTGGTGGCGTAGTGACTCGCCTCAATCTGGGTGGCGGAGGACGAATCTCAGTTGCTTCCGAGTCTGAGACCTTCACCCCTCCATTACAGTATTAAACATTTTACATGGCAAG
This sequence comes from Xyrauchen texanus, assembly GCF_025860055.1. NCBI lineage: Eukaryota > Metazoa > Chordata > Actinopteri > Cypriniformes > Catostomidae > Xyrauchen > Xyrauchen texanus. Next base: position 23,468,829 of record NC_068285.1, on the reverse strand, counting down.
GATTTGTCCAAAAGTTTAAAATGCCTAGTTAATATTTACCTCTCGACTTAGGGCACGTTCTGTTAGCGAAGGGCGACCCCCAATCGATAGCAGAGCACTTTGGCTGCCGCGGATCTTTGTGCGGCGAGACTGCAGCGTGTTCTGCTGGTAAGGCAACAAATGGTAGTTCATGGCATCCACCAGCAGGCGGTGACAGTGAGGATCTAGCATCATACGTGCCACAGGCTGGATCTCGCTAACCAGCTCGCTGGCAGGGATGGTCTCAAAGCGCACGTGAGACAGCAGTTCTGCAGAATGTTCCTGCCTCTTTGGGTCGAAGTCTAACCACTTCATGGCCACCTAGGTTCCAAGAAATTTAAAGTGAGTGACATATAATTATTGATGAGCATGATATATTTAGTGTCTAATTAATTTCACTTTATAAATAGTATTCATCATGTACAGGGCCCCCTGTATATGGAGACAGGTTTTGGGTCACTGTATAAATAGAATTTGCCAAGTGTCTATTCTTGGGAATCTATCTGTCTGTCTGTCCATCATCTGTCTGTCTGTCTGTCTGTCTGTCTGTCTGTCTGTCTGTCAGGAGTGTAAACAGAGTGTAAACATGTGAATGCATCAGACCTGGAAGGTGGTGACCTCGGAGGGCAGAACTAGGTTGTCATCTTGGAGGAAGGATGTAATCTGCTCAAAGGTGAGTTGGTTGAACTGGGATGTCTCAGCAAACTGGGTAAAATTCTCCATAATGTGGCGTTGGGCGGCCTGACTGACAGGCATCAGACCATATGCAGCGCCTATGTTCCATATATACACGCAAGTGTGAGCATTCAGCTCGGCTATCAGGAAGTCCATGCACATCTGAAGAAGATGTGGGATCTGTAGGGTGCTGGCTGCAGACACAGTGCAGCCAATGGTGTACAGGGACATGTGCACACGGCCCAGGTAAGCAAAAGTAATCACATTGGCAAGTCCTGTGAAGGAGAAATTCCAAAAACAGGTATCATGAAAAATCTAAAATAACATTTAGTATAGTGTTGTACTTCCTATCTAACGGTGATCATTATTTTGCCATGTACCACATTTTCACTAACATTCCTATCAACCAATAAGAATTTAGCATTATGTTTTGGGTTAATGTTAGGGTAAACTTAAGGCCAGGGTTAGGGGCTTATGCACCATTCTTAACAACCTATAATTTCCCTCCAATTTTAGGGCTTGGTTAAGATTAGGGTTGGGGATAGGGATTGGATTTTAAAAAATTTGTTTGACAGAAACGTTGTTCCATGACCAACAAAAGATGTTGATGCATGAAGACATCTTACTTGGCAAAATCAAATGTATGTATGGCAAATGCATATATGGATCCAGTTGCTTTTGACAGTTGAATAAATTCTGAAACAAAGCTAGACATCAAGATCTTTTGATGCTTGTAGAAAAATAAAAAATCCAAGGCATTTCTTTTGGTACAAAACATAAAAAGAATTAATGAAAAAATAAAGGCTTTTAAAATTTTGTACCAAAAGAAGTGCCTTGGAAATAATTTCTCTACATGCAATGACTGATATCCAATCAAAGAACATCATCTGGGAATTTACGCAGCTATAGAATGAGGTACTTCCAGCAAGTATCACTATAAAAATCTGTTTCTTAATGTCTTGATGCTTACCAAGAGGTGAGAGGGTAGGGAGCTCCAGTCGTTTGAGTCCAGGGTCCTTAGCCAGGACTTCACGAAGATACTGGCTGACCGAGGAAATAACCAGTTTGTGAACATCAAAGGCTTTGGTTTTGCAAGCCAATTCCATGTCAGTGAGGAATCTTTCCTGCCTCATGCGGCTCAGCTCCTCCAGCAGAGCAGATCCATGCAGGGGGCGAGTGAGCTCACTGCCCAGGCCAAAACCCCTCTCCCCTGGTCGTATCACGGGGGTTGGCAGGGGCACCCCATTAAGCCGATTCAGCTGCTCAATGTTAAAAGGAACCTTCAGCTTCTTAACACCGAGCTCTGGGACCACCACTCCACTCTCAACTGTTGTCTGTTCAGGTATAGACTTCTTGGGGTGAGATGACTTCTTTTTGGGAGCCATTGTAGTGTGTTGGCAGTTTATATTTTAGCTTTCTGACAGGGTAACAGTTAGGGCAACCAATTCTGATGGACACCTAGTCAGAATGACCCAAAACATTTACTTTAGCTGTAGTTTTTCTGGCTTTTCAGTGTATTTCAGATTTTTAAAGGGTTAAACTGACAGACTCACTTTCAAGCTATATGATGTTTTCACAAGAGCACAGATTGGCCAAGATACTACATGGAAAGACAGATGCACTACACTTGCAAACTCCTGAAGGGGAGGGCCTTTATCAGTGTCAGCAAACGGCTACTGAAAAGAAACACAGGAAAGTACAAGAAACAGCAAACATTATATCATGGTCAACATAGATGGGTGTACACTCGATCTCATCTTACTCTTTTGCAGTGGTATGACATGAGGGTGATTGACAGGTGCATGTGGTGTCATTGGGGAGCTCTCAAAAAGGATAGTTAGGGATAGAGTTTAGTATAGGCAAGTTGAGTAGTTGACAAATAACATGTCCATAAACTTTTTCTATAATCAGGATTTTAGGTAAAAATGTATATAAATATATAAGGTAACGTTTGTATTTTTTATTTTTTTTGATGAATTATAGCAAGTCACTGCAGAACACTGCTGTGCGTACTTTAATTTCATATCAACTATTAATATGCAATTATATTACTAAATTAACAATGCTATAATGTACATTTGTATTGATATATGGCTTTATATTACAGGATTCATTATATTTAACTATATAGACACAATGTTTTAGAGACATAGCATCTTACAAACTGGAGCACATGCAAAGGCAAGGTATAATTATTATGATAACTTTTTCATAATCCATTGTAGTTTTGCCCAGGATCTTTTGAATTTCAGCACATTTCACATGCTTATTTCCAATGTTTATATCGGAACTGTACCGTTGTTATAGTGGAAAACAAAGTAGCCCCCTTGTAGTCACACAAACAAACAAGCTGGACTGTGATAGACAGGTGTTCTTATGTCTCTTCTAAAAATATACCAAAGACACATAGAAAGAATGGCAGAGGCCACGCTCCTTAAATTACCCTCACACTGTCATCAATCCCCTCTCTCACCCCCACCTCATCCTAAAGCCTTTAATCTGCACCAGAACACAAAGGTTTATCCATGTTCTCAAAATCAGATGTTGTTGTTTTTCATTCAAATGAAAATGCATCTGTCTTTCAGGGACAGATATGACTCAGACCTGTTGCCTGCCACTGTTCCCACACCCATTTACCATGACAGCCTTTTCATCTGGGACATGTTACAAGGACTGCTTTTAAGTTAAAGCAACAGGTGTGCAAAATATGGTGTCTAATTTAAAAAACAGAAAAAATTGCTTTATGTTTGATCTGCTTCAGTCTTGCTTTATTCATTAAAAAAAATGCCAATGAATTTATAAGATTAAGCTTGACATCAATCTTGTCGTGTATGTATTTGTAGCCTGTACTGACGTCATCTCGGATGAAACCTCCGGAATATGGCTTAATGTACTCATAAGCAGGTGGCAATTGGCACTGCACAAATGTATATTTTAGTGATCAACAAATACTAATTATTTATGTTTGTTTCTTGGGGAACTAAAACCAATATTTTCTTCGTGAATTATTATTATTTTTTATTTTTTTTGAGAGGTTGGCTCAAGAATTTAATGAGCCTCAGTACTGTGTTCTTTGTTATTAGGAAAGAGGAAACCTACAAAAAAATTTGTTCGGAAAATAATTTTTCTGAACCTTAATACTTAAAGGTGCACTCAGTAATGTTTTCCTCATTAGAAAAGTCCTCCTAAAGATACAAAATACAGTATGTAAGAAATCATGACCACTCACATTAAAATGAAGAATCCAGTCATATCAGTAAAATTATAAAAGCTGTTTCATTCTACATGAAGAGGGTCCGCACATGGGGGCTGCCATGTTAGAATCACATGAACAGCCGAATATTACTCGCTTAATCTCCTGTTATTTGACACTTTCACTCATAAATTAAAGTAATTATGGCTGACTGAATAATAAATGTTTCCAATGGCATCTGAAATTGCAAACTATTTATTTAAATTATGCTGCATCCAAGCCGTTAGGTATCAGTGTAATTCCAAGATGACACAAAGAAAAAGTTACTGAATGCACCTTTAAAGGAACACATTAAGTCACAAACTCCTCTTTCTCATTTTGAACAATTCTGCTAAACACAAGTCTCCTTATGAGCATATTCTTAATGATACACTGAATACTGCGTACAGAATACTTAAATGGAGCTTACAATGCTTTTGTGATGAATGACAATTACTTTCAATTGGATCAGATCTAGTTTTCTAGATCTTTCAGATGTTCATATAATTTCAGGAGTGTTGCAACATAGCATCAGTCATAAAGTACAAACAGTTCTCCTATCTGCCAGTGTGGCCTATCACATGACAAAACAGCAGATGGTGGCCCTGCCTGGGCTATGACTTGCACACACATAACCACAGCACATTTATAGCTATTTAGAGCAGCGCATAAAAAAAGAGTTAAACTGCGTGGGGGAAATGAATCAATGGCTAAAATAATCATGATCCATATTTGGACAATATCAGGGATGGCAGCCATACGTTTGCAAGAGTTTAAAGAAAGTCTGAGCGGCTGCGTCAGTGTTCAATTAAAGAAAGTCAATATTTTGAAAAGAGATTTACATGCTTCACAGCTATTGGAATACATGCATCATCACATCAATAAGTATATTCCGAATAAACTAAGACATGCAGTTTCTTTTTCACTATTATGTTCTTAAAATACTGGACATGCACCGATATTCTGTAAATGAATAATTCCTCAAAGTGGATATTCTTGATGAGGCCTTAACTTAACCAATGAACCTTATTCAGATTTCTAGAACATTCTTGTGCATGTAAACACAGCTAGTGATGATTATACAACCATCTGACTCAGATAACTTAATGAAGTCTACCGGGGGATTCCGTCTGTCTAATTGAAAAGTGATCGTTGATCACGTAGTAGTCATGATTTCACCGAGCACAACATGAAGAGGTGAGAATTAAGCATGAGATAAGGAGAAATGTACACACCTTGTGCAAATATTTAAGAGAGGGAAATATAAAGACAAGGACGATGGTAGGACTTGATATGGTAAGAGGAGATGAAAAAGAAGCAGCTGTCAGCCCTAAAAGTTAAAGACCTGGCTGTCAATCATCAGTCGAAAATACTGCGGTGTTGTGGAAAGTCATGATAAGCATTTGCGTCCAACCTCCAACAACTCCAACATTCCTGCTGCTAGCATGGCTGGTTATTTATAGAGAGTGATAAGCAACCATCATGTTATTCTCTGTTTCTGACTGTCAAGCACATCAAGAAGTACTTAGATTAGCTGTCAGAACACTTCTTTGTGCAGTAAGCAATTAAGTTTAGTTATTTTAACAGTTTTTCTTTACTTAATTATCTGGATTGTGTTAAGCCATTCATTCGAAGTATCCCAAATACAATGTTCTGTTGCTGTTAAAACAAACTTTCTAGCCCCTATGTTCTGCTGAGATTAATTTTACACTCCAAAAAATAAAATAAAGGTTTACGCATTTCAATTTCATAACAAAATTCCATCAAATTAAATAGAGTAAACAAAACCTAAATATGTCAAGTTTTATTAATTTAATTTTGTTTAACATTACACAATTCAATTTGATGGAATTTTGTTTTAAAACTGAAATGCGTGAATCTTAAAAACAGCCTAAAATATATAATTTCAGTGTATAGTGTTAATGTTTTGGGTCCCTGAGAAGCCATCAATTTAAGTGTTGAAATAATAATAATTTCAAAATAAACCTCTTATTTCCCCTTCAATTTATTTTAATATGTTCCTCTATTGTACAGATATAATTGAAACTTGAACCCTCTGTTGCATCACAAAGTAGGCATAGACCTTTCAGAAATGTGAGCATTGTCGTTATCCAATATGGCATAGCTGATTCTGTTTGGGGTTGATTTGACCCTGGCAAAAAATACTTTGTATAAGAATACAATAAAACAAGTACGGCAATACTTTACAATAAGATTCTATTCATTAACATTAGTTAATACATTAGATCAAGAACTAACAATGAACACAGACTTCTCTCAGCATTAATTGATATTGGTTAATGTTAATAAATCAAAACAACATTGTTGTGTGTTTGTTAGCTCATATTGCATTAACTATTGTTAACACAATCAGTTTTATAAATAGGGTCTCTAGTAAAGGCACTGGTTCATGTTTCAGTCAGTGTTCTCTAGAACATAGCCTAAAGATGTATGATGTTCTCTAGCCATTGAAAGAAAACATTAATCAAAAGAAAGACAGCAAGGTCAAAATGTTTACCTCTACTTTATAGCTCTCTTAATCTTCCTGCTCTTCTTCTTTTCTTGTTCAATCATTCACTTTCTCTCAATACTTGAATCCACACTGTTTTCTTTCTTTCCTTAGTGCTTAGTCTGTCTGTCTGTCTGTCTGTCTGTCTGTAAAAGCTCTGTTGGCAGCTGGAGTTAGTGGAAAGGATGGACCAACCAAAGCTCTGTAACATGAACCTACAGTCCCCAAACCCTCTCCATCTCCATATACAGCCACCCACCACTCCCCAAAAAACCACTTGCCCTACTGCCTCTAACCTGATATGAAATAAAGGCAGTGATATTCTTTATTAACACCCATGTCAAGAACAGTGCTCTACCCCCATAGACACTGAGAGGAATATGTGATTTGTAGGGAAGATTCTTAAGATTCAAAGAATCAAAATCAACACATTTGTCCCTGTTTTCTTTGTTGACTATAACTAACAAAGAGTACCACATGCTGTCATGTTTTTCTTTTGTTATATCATGTGTTACGTCCTTGTGTTTGTGTGAAGTCATAAAACATGGTAATGTTTAGGACTAGCGCATACTTCATTAAGCAGACTGCTTTACCTATGTACTTATTATTTTATATCATAAATGTATTTATTTAAAATGTTCACTCATTAATGTACTTTGTACTTACACAATCATTGTACAGATTATTATACATATTATTAATAATATGATTGTTATAAAAGGACAAAGATCAAAGCGTGTGTAAGAGTTATCATCCCCATGATCCAGCTAGAAATAAAAATATTGTCAAAACTTTCAAAAAAGTAAAGTTATGACATCTCTTATACATATAGATCAGATGGGGTTTATTCATTGCTGCAGCTCTTCTGATAACATTAGGTGTTTCATCAATATTATGTGGTCATTGGCGAATGATCAGACTCCGGTCACTGCCATCTCACTTGATGCTGAAATAGCATTTGATATGGTAGAATGGGATTATCTTTTTAAGATTTTGGAATTATTTGGTTTGGGAATACTTTTATTGGATGGATTAAGTTTCTTTATAGACGGTAGCAGCAGTACAAACAAATTTATTCATTACAGATTATTTTATTCTGGATAGGGGCACCCGGCAGGGTTGCCCTTTTTCCTCTTTTTTTGTTCTGTCTTGCCCTGGAAGCATTAGCAGCCATGAGAAGAAGGGAGGATGATTTTCCAGGGATAATGACGGGAGGTATGGCGCATAAACTTTTGCTTAATGCAGTGTAAAGGGATCAATGGAAAGGAGGAGGCGAGAAACGGCTTGATAATATAAATGAAGTGGTGGTGGCGTAGTGGGCTAATGCACACAACTGTTAATCAGAAGGTTGTTGGTTCGATCCCCACAGTCACCACCATTGTGTCCTTGAGCAAGGCACTTAACTTCAGGTTGCTCTGGGGGGATTGTCCCTGAAATAAGTGCACTGTAAGTCGCTTTGGATAAAAGCGTCTGCCAAATGCATAAATAAAATAAATAAATAAATAAATAAATGATAGTTTTAATGAGAAACTTAAAACAAAGACACAAACACACAAATGACGGACATGTCCGTAAACTATCTCTCTCTCCCGCACGATCCTCTGCAGTCGACCTTTAAACCTTGGAGGCTTGATTAGCCTAATACGGGACCGGGTGTGTAGGATCACGACCCGGCCCCGCCCTCCGCCCTGCCACATGCAGATTATAATTTATTATTCGTCTCTGACCCCACTAGATCTATGCCGTGCCTCTACCGATTTTTTAATTCCTTTTCTAAAATCTCAGGATACAGAGTCAATTGGTCTAAATCTGGAGCTTTGGCTCTGAGAGCGTACTGCACAGTAACGGCTTCAATCGGGCGCCTTCCAGTGGCCCAAACAGGGCATTAAGTATCTGGGTATTTTATTCCCAGTAAATTTGTGTGATTTAGTTAATTTTGACTTTTTAATAAAAAGGTTTTCGAGCGATGTGGGCAGGTGGGCGATGATTGTGAAGATTAATGTTATTAAAATTAATTGTATTACAAAATTCAATTACCTGTTACAATCTCTCCCTGTAGATTTCCTCCTCTTTTATTTCAAGCAATTTGTTAGCATAGCGAAGTCCTTCATTTGGAATGGTAAATGTCCCAGATTACATTTCAATAAATTACATAGGATTATTGACAAAGGTGGGCTAGGCCTACCCAAGATTTTGTTTTATTATTATGTATTTGCTCATTGGTCGCTTCCACCTGAAAGTGCCCCTCCCTGGTTTTGTACTGAACAGAAAGTTCTTGCCCCTATTTTGCCATTGCGAAGCCTTTCTGTTAAACTTACAGGAGAAGTTAAGTTACACCCCATTATCTTGCATTTGCACATGGTATGGACAAAAGTGTCTAAAGTGTTTAATTCTGACATTTATTTAAATGTTACCTCAAGCATATGGCGGAACCCAAAATTACGTATTAATAAGTCCCCTTTCAGTTTGTCGGAGTGGATTGTGAGGGAGGTTAATATGCTCGGTGACCACTGATCTATATATATATAGATCAGTGTCGGTGACCTATATTTAGGTATTTACAGCTGCGCCACGTGCTCTCTACTATTTATGGGAGTAGCATACACCCTCCTAAAGTGGCAGATTACTGCTTTGGAAAAGGTCATGAGGCATCAGTGTATTACTCCCTGCTAATTCAGAGTCTGGGTGATGGAACTTCAATTTCTCTCAAGAGATTATGGGAGAAAGATTTAGGCATTTTCAAGCATTTTCCAAAAGTTGCTCGTCCACACTGAAACGTATGAAAATGCTTAAATTATGTTACTGCGCATGCGGAAAATCCCCGTTGCATGTACAGTCTGAAACACAATTGTCCTCGTGTTCCGTCGCAGGACACCAATGCCGAGTAAACTTCCCTTCACCTTTGAAGGAACGCAATGTGATGGTTGTACAAAGTAACATTTATTTTTTAACAATGCTATCAAAGTGAGTATCAAGTACAACAGGGCTGCTATAACACGGGCCACCATCTGGACAGATCACATGACTGCGTCACATGGCAACAAATACATAATCCTTTTCAGATATATCAGTTTTCACAGTCCACACTACAACGCGAAAACTGCTTTTTCAAAGGTATCCACTTAGGACAGCATTTTCAAAAAGCTCAGTTTTCGCAGACAAAAAACACCATCTCAGTGTGGACGGAAGGCCAAAACGGAGAGAAAGAAATGCGTTTTCAAATGACATGTGTAGACAAAGGCATTACATTTGGTATTTGAGGAGGGAGTGTGGGCTAGGATTCTAAAAAATATCAAGTCTGTATCTAGAGATGCAAGAGTGTGTCTGATGCTATTTAATATTTTACATAAATTCTTTTGGACCCCCCCTAGATTGTATAGGCTTGGTCTTAAAGACAACCCCCTGCTGCAATGCCAATCAGAAGATGGGGACACAACACATGTTTTTTGGGGATGTGTGTAATTCACCTCGGTGAAGATGGCACCCCATATAATTAAATAATCATCACAACTATTCCATTCGTTTGTGCTGTGTGTGTGTGTGTGTGGGGGGGTATTTGTGGGTTGATTTATTATTTTCTCTCGTGGTGGCGTAGTGACTCGGCTCAATCTGGGTCAGGGGTGCCCACACTTTTTTGTGTGATGATCTACTTTTAAATGACCAACTCAATAAGATCTACCAACTAAAAAAACAGTTTCATTTAAAATAAGAAAATGCTTGTTGGGACTACTGCATGTATCCCTACATGTAATTCATCTTCTAATTAATAAAAAAAAAATATATAATAATGTTCAATGTTGATATCATTCAGTTTTAACACTAAACCCAAAACACCTACAGCACAATAGATTACAATAGCCAGGGCATTTACCTTATTCTGATGACTTGCACTGAATGGAATCCTAATCCGGGCAGTAGCATCGCAATTTCGCGCTCTATTTTCAGAAGTCCTTGGAAGGCTCTTATGTGCAAACATAGTTGTCATGGCAACTGAATAAACAAAACCTCGTCTGGTCAATATTTACTCGTCAAGCGCAAGTCAGACAGAAACTAAAAGAAGGAAAGACATTATATTTATTTGTATTAAAATTTAACGAAAGTACATTTACATTTTGTGCGATCTACCAGCATTGCCTTTGCGATCGACGTATTGGGCACCCCTGATCTGGGTGGTGGAGGTCAAAAGGCCTTGTGACTCTACCCTCCCTAGCAACCGGGTCAATTTGGTTGCTTAGGAGACCTGGCTGGATTCGAACTCGCAACTCTAGAGGTGGTAGTCAGCGTATTTTCAATTTACAAGCGCTGTGCTTTTTGCCTAAGGATTGCACAAATTTGCACAATATTTTTGCACATTTAAATTCTTAATCCCTATTTATCTTCAGGGAATTGCCTATTTATATTTATTGTCTTCGTCTTCTCTCATATTCATTATTTGATGGTGTATTGCTACTTTCTGTTTTTGTATTTTTGTTTCTGCTGTAACACCTCAATTTCCACTTGGGGATGAATAAAGTAATATTGTATCGTATCATATCGTAATATTTTGATTATGGTTATCATTGAGTGCCATGGTATTTATCAAAATATCATAGAAAGCATCACTGTACCATAGTTCTTTTTTGTATTTTGAATAATGTAACAAAGTAAATATTTTGATACATTCAAAATCAGACATTTTATATGTAAATTTTAGGTAAATCGAGTTTGCAAACCACACTGACACTTCTTTGGGGTTTTACCAAGTGGGCTGTATATGCAAAAACCACAATGCTTAAACCTTGTGCATCAATAAAAAATGAAGTAGTAAAAGAACTGCCATAATAATATTATATATTAATATTATTTTCCACTTTTAATTAGGTAAGATTTTTATCCAACATCAGTCCTGATCCTAACTACCGAATATTCATTGATTTTCAGGATTTTAACTTTTAAATGGCAGTTTGTTTACATAGAGCCATTGTTGTTTTTCACACACACACAAACAAACAAACAACAAACAACCGCCATTCGTCACTAAGTGGCGGTGACGTCACCACGACGCTTGTGCCAGGCTATGTGCACGTTAAGGCCACGTGATGTGTCGAACGCCCGCTGGCAGGAGGTCACGGGACAGATCCAACCGGTGACACGGGTCGAATGACTGACACACACACACGCACGCACGCACGCACGCACGCACGCACGCACGCACACACACACACACACACACACACAAACACACTGACATCTACACCAACAGATTTTATTTTGGCCTGCAGTGCTTTATAATACAGCAAACAGAAAATAGGAAAAAAGCATGCGTTATCTCCATTGGTTAAAAATGAAAAATGGCGCCATCTGGTGGAATATATTAAACATTTCCATTTTGAAGTCTGGGCTCCGGAATGAAAGCATATTGTCATAGAATTCATGATTATTTTGCTATAATGTTACTGGGATCAAACATTGCCATTTTTATTAGTTTCAATGGGGACATTTTTGTCCTTAATGTCATGAGTGTAACTATTTTGTGTACACAGTGCATTATAGATGTTTTATAGGAACTGAGGTTGAAATATAACTATTCCGGCAACATTTATGCCGTTGGCATTAACACAGCCAAAATGAATGAAATAACAAAACTGAAAAGATAAAATGTCCTGAAGGTCGCACAAGAGTTAATGATCAAATTCGCCACAATAAATACACCTGGACCCCATCGTGATGACTGCATGATTTATGACAGCTTTATGACGTTCTTCCGGGATCTCCATTTGGACTGACGGAAGTTCGCAGCAGTCTGAAACACCATGGAAACAACAGCAGACCAGCAGACACCCCCCACTGCTGTTGTAATGAAGCGGCTTCCGGGCAACATGTACCAGCTGTAAACATGGCGGAGGAGATACTGGAAGCAGTCGAGAAGTTGCAGTTAAGGCTTGCAGAAAATCAAGAGCCTCGCAAGGTACGAAACCTTCTCGGAGAGACGACACGATCGCCTTTGAAAGCGATTACTTTACGTCGATTCTTTCACACCTTTTACGACAATGTTATACGCACTTCTGCGAGTGTCTTCCCGAAGGAGCATGGAACAGCTATCTAGAGGGGGTTGTTTAGATAAGTCTGAGATAGCTTTGCCCTTCTACATTTATTTCCTCAAATATATCAAATCCAGCCGAATACCGTCAGTCAAAACTCCGCATCGAGCCACTTTCTCAGAACCTTGTACTTAATAAACAGAAATGACAACCACAGCGATTTTATTAAGGTGGCACTGACAGAGACAGGCCGTCTTTAATACAGCGAAGAGTCTGTTAATCACTCGAAGACGCGTAAGGTTTATTTTACAAGACCGGCAGATTAATAACTCACTTTTTCTTCTGTATAATGTTGTCAATAGTTCATGTGTTTACACTAAGGCGGTGTCGCAAAAACTAGTGAGCAGTCTACGTAGATTGCATTATGAGGGCCCGTTCCCACGGAACGCGTTCTTAGGTCGTTTTCCTATGTATTGCGCTAGATGGACGTCTTTGAACATTGCGCCGCGACTCGCGCATGATCGCCTTGCAAGTTAAAAGAACTTCAACTGTTAAAACGCGTCTCGAGACATTCGCATTCCGTTCTTTTCGTGGCGCTGATTTTTTTTCATAGCACCAAAACGTGTTCGGTCTGAACGGCGCCTTACATAGTGCTCTATATTTTACGGCGCAAAGTACTTTCTAGGTAGGCAGCTCACTAGAATTTGAGTTGCAGCCAAATTCCTGATGTCGAACCCTGTTCTTCTCTGGGCCACGACGACACTTGGCAAATTGAAAGTGTTTTTCTTAGTATGCACTTCTTTTGCATATTTGATTTGGTAACTTTGGCATGACGTCTTGGGACTCTGTGCAGACAAATACAAACCTGTTTGTTACTTAAAAACGTTTGAGTCTTCCTTGTGTACATGAACAAAAAGTACTACAGTGCTGCCATATGATATACCATAGTAATTCCAAGTCTGTTGGTGCATGAACTAATGTAATAACATGACATTCTTTGAAGTACCTTGGAGTACCTTGTAAATACCATGGTACATAATATGCCAATCATTCGGTACCATGGTATTGCCATTTAAAGTATAGTTCACCGAAAATGAAAATTCTCTCACCCTCATGCCATTCCAGATGTGTATGACTTTATTCTGCACAACACAAATGGAGATTTTAAGAAGAATATCTCAGCTCTGTTGGTCCTCAAAATGCAAGTGAATGGTGACCAAAACTTTGAAGCTCCTAAAAAGTCATACACATCTGAGATGGCATAAGGGTGAGTAAATGATGAGAGAAATTTCATTTTTGGACAAACTACTCCTTAGTAATGCACTGAAAGTTTTTTAAACTATGTAATAAATGTATATTTCTTTCTCTTAATTATTTCCCCCCTCATCTTGTTCTGTCTAGCTTCTTAAAACTCTCAAAAGGCTGGGAGAGCTGCCCATAACAGTAGACATCCTGGTGGTAAGATTATTCGATTGTTGATGTTCAGTTTAAAGTTCTGGTTTGGTTTAACAGTTGTTCTGAAATGAGTTCTTTAGCTTTGTTTCATTTTCTCAAATTCTTGCAGGAAACGGGTGTTGGAAAGACTGTAAATTCCCTTCGCAAACATGAAGTTGCTGGGGAGGCCGCAAAGAACCTTGTGGCCAAGTGGAAAAAGTTGGTTCCAGAGAGGTCTGCAGACAGGTACGTTTTACATTGATGGGGTTTGTATTTTCGTCTGCTTTAGTTAATCACACGCAAGGCTTACGGTGTGCTGCCATGTTGGACTTTGTAATTACTTTGTAATTAAAGTAGTATAAAGTAGTATGCCCCTTTTTAGTAGTATAAAGGGGTATTTCACCTAAAAAGAAAAATTCTGCCATAATTTACTCACCCTCATGTAGTTCCAAACCTAAATTACTTTTTAGTCATGTCACCACCTGAGACTTTTTAGTTTCAGTCGCCATTCACTTTCATTGCATGTTTTTTATCATATAATAAAAGTAAATGGTGACTGAGAGTGTCATGCTTCTGAACATCTAAAAGGAAATCTGGGTTTGTTTTATTTTTGTATTAACAAATGTATTGATTCCATATACCATATATATAAAAAAAATGACAAATAAAAAAATAACAGAATATTTGGAATCACGTTATATAATTTACAACCCTTCCCCCCACAAAACACAAACAGATATCCCAGTGGTCAAATGTCAGTTGACAAAGACACACAAACAGACAATAAAACAGTAGAAAATATTTAGAAATGTATATACATGTATTAAAAAAAAAAAACATAAAAAGGCTACAACACACACATTTAAAACAATACTCCACTGCTCCTCCCCGAGAGACTTCTAAAAAGGCTAAATATCTGCCCCATTTCTTGATGAACAAATCTTTGTTGCCTAGACTTCTAAATGACAACTCTTCAAATGCTGCTATCCTGCCTATCTCCATGTACCATTCAAGAAACGAGGGCACTCCAGCCGACCTTCATCCCCTAAGGATAACCTGTCTGCCTATCATAACACCAGCCAGGATCCAATTCTACATGTACTTATCCCCTACATCAATGACTGCCCCATCACCTAAAATACAGTGTCTGGGGCAAAATGAGATTTGAGTACCTAATACATCACCCATAAAACTCTGGACCCTCAACCAGAATTCTTGTATCTTAACACACCACCAGAAAACATGGGCTGTGTCCCCATCTTCTGATTTGCATCACCAGCAGGTGGGTGTGTCTTTAAGACCCAGCCTATACAATCTAGGGGGTCCAATAGAATCTATGTAAAATCTTAAATTGCAGAAGGCGCTCACTTGCATCTCTAGATGTAGACTTGATGTTTTTTAGAATCCTAGTCCACTCTCCCTCCTCCAATACAAAATTTAGATCTTCCATAATCTCTTGAGTAAAGTTGATGCTCCGTCCCCCAGACTCTGAATTAGCAGGGAGTAATACACTGATGCCTCATGGCCTTTTCCAAATGCATTAATCACTACTTTTAAGAGTATCTACTGCTTTTGGGGGGTGTATACTACCCCCACAAATAGTACAGAGCAGGTGGTGCAGCTGTAAATACCTAAAGAACTGAGTTCTGGGAATCCTAAAATGTTGAACCATATTTTCAAAAGATCTCAACACTCTAACACATAGTTCACAGAGTGTAGTAACCCCCTTCAAAATCCACTCTGACCAGCAGAAAGGGAACATATTAATACATAAGTTTGGATTCTGCCATATAACTTCTCCAATTAGTTTAATAGAGAGGCTTTTCATTGGTGAAATAGGGGCAAGAACATTCTTTTCAAAACAAAACCAGGGATGGGCTGTCTCAGGTGGAAGCGACCAATGAGCCAAATGTCTGAGACCGAATGCATCATAATAAAACAAAATCTTGGGTAGGCCGGAAATCTGGGGTTTAACAACATGAGGGTGAGTAATTGATGACAGAGTTTTCATTTTTGGGTGAACTATCCCTTTAAGTGTATTAGGCAATATGAATTGTGTAATTTAAAATGTTTAATCTGATCACAACAATTCTTTGCAAAACTTGTAGTTGTCTTGCAATATGTAAGTGTCTATTTGTTTCATGTTTATCAAAAGACCAAGTGTAAAGGAGGGGCATTCCCACTCACACATTAATGAGCCTGGAGGGCACAAACGAGTCAGGGAGCAGTCTCAAGAGGAACCTCAACTTATGGAGGATGAACACCAGGAGGAGGAATACCAACATGGATACTCCCCCTCCCCCCCGCAGCACTACAGCTCACAGTACAGGCACAGCAACGCAAGGGAGTATCAGTCAGACGAGTATGAAAGCCCTCCAGAGCAGGAGCCGGAGCTGGAGCCCAGTCCCCCACAAAATGACATTAGACCACACAAAGAGCCAATCAGAGAGCACAGTTCTCATGATGTCCGGGAACAGGAGAGACAGAAGCACCGAGCACTGGCAGCGGGTGTCAGCAGCACACGTAGAGCCGACAGAGAGCAACAGGGTGGAACGAATCACAAATCGAAACATGATCGGTATAAAACCTCACATGAAGGAAAGAGAGAAAAGAAAAAAGGAAGTGATGGTAAGAATGTTTGATTTGTCAAAAGGCAGTTCCTCTAATGCTTTAAGGAACAGTTCTTACATAAATGAAAATTCTGTCATAGTATTCTTACCCTTGTACCAATCAAACACATATGTTATTTATTTTTTTGTGGAACATCAAAGTAGAAATTTAAGAAGAACTGTTGTGCAGTTCTTACTTGGTCGAGGTATTGATACAGATTTCCAGATTCCATTCCATTTCATAATCTCTTGATTCGATTGCGATTCAATATAAATAATATATTGCATATATGTGTGTGACAGATCACTAACTTCCTTGTGATGGAGGAATCGGGAGCCGGCAAACAATCCAACATAAATATTTATTTTGCACACTTTTAAGTTTACACAAACGGGTTACCTTTCAGCTCAATATTAGCACATGCAGTCAGCTTCAATCAATCAATCTGAGGCCTCGAATACACATACAATTTAGACACCGCATTGACTTTTATATAATCCACACAGAATCGGACTGAGCCATCACTCTTAGGAATCAGAACCACCAGGCTGGCCCAGTCACTGTTGGATTCTTCTATTGTTCCCATATCCAGCATAGCCTTTAATTCTTCCCGAACCACTTCTTTTTTGTGCTTGGGTAATCCCCTTTTACGTAAAACTCTGGGATTTCTTCAATATATGAGCGCATATATGGGAACGTGAGGGACAGGCACTATTTTATATTGTTGTTTATAAATGAGAATAGTTTATAGTCTGTGCTTTTCACACTGTACTCCCAGAAATGTTCAATTCTATCCGCTGTGTTCACTTGTTGTTGGGCTGCATTCTATGATGTTTGTTATCCGGTCTGTTCGTGCACATACAAAAACCCAAGAACATCACTTATGCATTTACGTGGCCACATAAGCTGCATTCTTCGGGAGAAATCCAGGTGTTTGGAACGTCTTTCTCTTAATCACTTAAGCTGCACAAGGAAAGTGGTGTTCTCGTTTACACAATGTTTAAGAATGCCGCTTTCTGCAAAAAACCTGTAATAAACTGTTTTCTTAAGTGCATGTAAACATGGTCAATGACATTTCAAAGTAAACTGAATTTAAGGAATTTAAGTCATTATTCAGTGATATGCCCTCCCCAGAAGCCAGCATTCGCATCCAGAATAAAAAAAAACAAACCAATGCATCGTGTTTAGTTACTATGCATGTGAGAACCAATGCCATGTTGGTGTCGATAATGTTGACATGCCATTTTTTTGAATGTGGATGTCACCAAATGCGAGCTTCATACCAATTAAATACCAATTTAAATGTAGGTATTTTCCTCATACACACCTATCATATGGCTTGTGATTAAGACTTCCACAAATGGAAGACTTGCAATTAAGCACACAAGTTGCATGGACTACTTTAATTGTGCTTTTATGGTGTTAATTTGTCCTTTTTTGGAGCCTGACGGCCACTGGTTACTATGAACTGTTGCTTTATGGCAAGAGCTGCATAACAATTCTTCAAAAATGTCTTGTTTTGTGTTCCACAGAATAATTATCAGCATACAGTTTTAGAACAAAATGAGGGTTAGTATATAATGACACGATTTTACAAATTATTGACATTTTTGACAATTTCTTTGTCATTTTTGGTTGAACTATTCTTTTAATATTTTTTAGATAATTCTGTTTTGGGATATTCTTGTTAAATCTGAGAAAGAACTTAAAACTGATCTGTTTTTTCTTTAAGGAAAATCAAAGGAGAGAAGAGAAGTTCCAGAGCAAGTGGACGAGGATGAGGAGCCATTTGAGGCTCCCACCATGTCTTTTGAATCCTTTCTCACATACGACGCTCCGACCCCAAGTAAAAAAAAGAAAAAGCAGCCCTCGCGACCCACTCAGCCTCCTGCCCCTGTTCCATCTGTTTCCTCTAAGTCTAGCAAAGCCAATGGGACCAGCAGTAAACGTTCCAAGCCATCCTCCTCCTCTATGACCATGCCCACTGTTTCAGAGAAACGCAAGAAGGTGAGGTAGTACTGTTTTTTTCTGGCCAGGCAACAGAATTAAACTGTTATTGTGGTGTTTTAATTGCAGTTAACCATTTGTATTATAGCAAGCTGGTAGAAAACAAGCCTTGTGTTGAAAGTTTTTTAATCCACTCCTTTTTTCCCAGGTTGTGGATTTGGTTCCCACTCTTCCTGATATTCCTTTGCCGGCCATTCAGACTTACAGACCCCTGCCCTCCATTGATCTTACTCCACTGTCCCCCCAGAAACGCAAAGGTATTTTTTTTCCACTGTTGGCACAGTTTAAGCCCAACTCTATTTGAACTTTTTTGACATACTGGAAATAAATTCAGGTTTATTGTCATTTTTACACATTGCAGTTAAATGGACAAAAATAATTGAAATGCTGTAATAGTGCAACATTCAACAAGCAGACATATGATTCATAGTGAGTTTGTATATGCCTGCCTGTAAATTACAACAGCTATCAGACGGTATTTACTGTAGAGTGTTTACATAGATAGATACTTGTCTGAGACTCGTTTTAGCTTTGAGTGAGTTGATGAATATATTGTATACATATGAAAAAAAGTAGTTTATAATGAATAAAAACTATAAATCAGAATGTTTCCATCTGCATGGAATTGGAATGCGCTCCTCAATTGAATTTCTCCTCCAGTCCCTGTGTTATACGATGAAGAAGGTGCTGGCTGCATAGGCCGACGGCTTAACTCGAAAATGGTGGTGTACTCTGGCTCAAAGACGGCATACTTACCAAAAATGATGAGTCTGTATGAACAGTGCATTAGAGTCCTCCAGAACAACATTGATTGTAAGTTTTCCACTATCAAAATATCAGAAAGATTTATACTTATACAGTATGTCTGCAGAGATGCACCTTTAATAAATAATTGTAATAGCATTATTGTTTAATAATTTCACTTGTTTTATCAGGATTAAATTTAACTGAATGTTGCACAAGTGTACTCCAATTAAGATGGTGCTGATCAAATCAGGCATATGAATCAGGTTATGAATCAGCTTTTTTGCTCATATGTTACTCATATTTTCCCAGCAATCGATGAAGTGGGTGGAGTACCATATGAGATTCTGGAACCAGTTCTGGAGAGATGCACTCCTGAGCAGCTTTATCGGATTGAGCAATGTAATCAGGTATGCGTGTCAATGCGCACAAACACTGCAGCTACACACACATTGACCTTGACTTGTCTGTTCATTATACTTGGATATAATGAATTGTGGACCATTAAGCATATTTCGAAGCAAATTAAGTACTTTTCCCCATGAAGAACATTCTGCTGTAGTAGACAAGTCTGTCATTATATGTGTCTTTCTCTCAGTATTTTACAGAAGACTCCGATGATCTGTGGATGAGACACTGTCAGCGGGATTTTAAGCACGAAGCTCCTCAGGAGTTTGAGTCTTGGAGGGAACTGTATCTCCGGCTCCATGAGGAACGAGAAGAGCGTCTGCGCAAGCTCACGATGAACATCAGTTCTGCCCATGCAAACAAACCTAAAGGTACACACACAAATGGCTATTTTAATAAACATATTTAGATAATGTGTTACATTGCGTTACGTTTAAAACTGCAAATGTAAATCTAGGCTTTTTAGACTTGTTAATTTCTTCAACCGACACGCTAAAATTGTTAAAATATGGATGAACAGCACCCAGGAGGATAATGATTTATTTTATGAATTCCTTTTTTGGGAAAAGATTGCCTTTGATTACATTTGGTTGAATACATTTGTCTCGGTTCCAGCCTTTCCACACATTTGAAATTTGACACAGAATTTTTTAACATCTACAGGTTAAAACAATCTTTCTGTCCAAATAGAAACCAAGTTCTTAGAAGAACGAAAGCAATAAGCCTAAGCAAGAAGACGTTTAGACGTATGCATTATCACAACTCAACACGATTATTAATCGTGTATAAATTATTCACACTCGACACAAATAATAAATTTGGTTGAATAGGAGATACTGTACATGCACAATCCAGTCAATCTCCCTGGAGAAGCAAGCAGAATGTTTTTTTTTCCTGTAATAAATACATCCTTCAAAACTCCAATTAAATCTTGGTGTTTGTGGTGATGAGGATAATTCAATGTTTGTATGTGGATTATTTACTCTTATCAGGGCGGCAGGTTAAAATGGCATTTGTCAACTCTGTTGCTAAACCGCCACGTGATGTCCGCCGGAGACAGGAGAAGTTTGGCACTAAAAATGGATCTCCCAGCACAAGCGCTGCTACTGTTGCTCCCTCTCCCAAGTACGTAAATGCTGCACTAGTCACCTACACTACATCTTAAGTTGAAGATACAAAAAATGGTGGTAAATTCTGATTCCTCATACGTAGGATTAGACCAGCATCAAACTACAGCTCACTTATCAAGCCCATTGATGTTGGCCAGTCATCTTACAGCAGTCCCCCTGAATCGTCGTCTCGCTCCTCGCCCCCCACCCCCAACAGTGCTGGTGGCCACAATGCCAGAGAAAAAACACAGGTCAAAAGTGAGTCAAAGAGGAAATTGTTATGGAAGAAAATATCTTTTACCTACAGCCTTCTCTTCATCTACCTGATTTTTTTTTTGTTGCATGAAAATGTATATATTGTGTATTTATTATAATCCATTTGTGTTGATAAGATGATAATCATTTCAATATTTTGCCCATACATGAAGTTGAATTGCTTGAAACTGGTTGTATTTTAACAGATTGTACAATTTATTCCACTTCTCTTTAACTTTTCTTTCTTTCAGAAATTGCCCCCATGATGGCTAAGACTATCAAAGCATTCAAGAACAGATTTTCCCGGCGGTAAAGGGAAGAAAACGGCAATAGTTTTTGAGGGAATGAGAGAAGAGACTGAGACTGGAGGAGGAAACCTTTTTTTTGCTGTAATGCTTCATAGGAAATGTGCAATGCCCTCTCACCTCTTATGTTTTTATGCTTACAGTATTATCAATACAGCTCACTGGAAGCAATCACACCACCAACACTTAAAGGTACACTCTGTATTTTTTCTGTTTATGCTGTGCTGGCCAAGCTGGCAGTCGTCTTAGACTTTTAGTTTTTAACAGATGCCTGCTATTCACAGCTAGCCATGAATTTTTTATCCTGTGAGAGAAAGTATCCATTAATGGGGAGGTTACTGAGATAAAGTGAGTAGTATTCCATTGTTCATGTGATCTCAACATGAGGCCACCCTTTTATTAGGCTACTGATATAACTGGATTCTTCATCTCATGCGAGTATACATGATTTTAAACATATTTTTCAAATGTACTATTCATTTCCTTGTGTAAACCTTTTAATGAGGAAAAGATTGCCGAGTCCACCTTCAATTATGTCATAGCATTACCATCATGCTCAGATGAACACATAATGAAAACAATTTTTACACTACATATTACCATGAGACACCAGAATCACTGTTTTATGTTTATTTAACTGCTTACTGCTTTAACAATTTCATTGTCATGGAACGGAATATATGATCATATGGCAAAGTGAGAGGATGAATGAGATGTGAAATGTTCAAGGACTCTTCCACACCATATTTATTTTAAAATCAATGGACCTGACAGCCCTGGACCTTGCCTTGAATGAAAGATCAAGAAGTCATTTTAATAGATTTTAAGTGTTCTATTGACATTTTTAATAAAATCCATGTGTTGCTCTCTCTTTTTTTTTTTATTTATGACTAGACGCTCATTTGTTGTCTTTCGGCTCAATTAAGCTATTAAAAAATACATTAAAAATGCAATTCACACAAAACAATTACCTGAATACACCTCTACTAATGTCTTCAATTTCTGAGTTCAAAGTTATTTTGATATTTTTGGGGGGCTTAAAGGAATAGTTCACCCAAAAATGAAAATCCTCTCATCATTTACTCACCCTCATGCCATTCCAGATGTGCATGACTTATGCTGAACAAAAATGAAGATTTTTAGAAGAATATTTCAGCTCTGTAGGTCCATAGTAATACAAGTGAATGGGTGCCAAAACGTTGAAGCTCCAAAATCCACATAAGGGCAACATAAAAGTACTCCATACAACTCAGGTGGTTAAATCCATGTCTTAAGTGATATGATATCCTTTTTCTCCTTCTGTTTTTGGTGATTCACAATCTTTAATGTGCATATGCCACCTACTGGGCAATGAGGAGAATTTATGATTAAAAAAAAAGGACTTCGATATTTATCTGTTTCTCACCCACACCTATCATATCATGTCTGAACACAGATTTAACCACTGGAGTCATATCGATTACTTTTATGCTCCCTTTATGTGGATTTTGACACCCATTCCCTTGCATTGTATACCCTTGCTACAGAGCTGAAATATTCTTCTAAAAATCTTATTTTGTGTTCTGCAGAAGAAAGTCATAAACATCTTGTAGGGTGAGTAAATTATGAGAGAATTTTTATTTTTGGTTGAACTCCCTTTAAGTCTATTTTCACTCTAAATCTCCACTTTAACATTTCCTTTCAGATGTGAAATCAGATTTTTGCATAACATAAAATACATATGATGTCATTTTTAATAGTTTTTTTTTTTACATGTCATTAATGTGAATAAAATCTATGTAAATGTATGCATTTTGACAATTTAGTAATAAATACATAATTCAAATAACAGAATCCCAGTCAAAAAGAGATATCTGAATCACACTATACTATTTTATGTATTATGTATAGGCCTATATTTTTAATGGAAGCAATGCCATAATAGCAATAAACTATAAATTCAGATGAATGATTTCACTCAATTGACCCATAGGTTATGAAGAATAATAAAGATGTTTGAAATCTACATCAAATTAATGGAATTATTAAATAATAACTCCATGAATTATAATAATCAACACATTAAAAAATAAAAACAGAAGCAACAACATCCCACTTGGGGCCTTCTGCCCCAATTCTGAGGGGGCATTTTACCCCAGGGTCTAACTTTAACCATTCACATCCAAATAAAAAAAATAGTTTTTCCCCCTACAAATCTAAATATGTTACTGCGTCCACAAACACTCCATTTGTAAAGAGACATAACAAATTGGTTAATATAATCCAACATAAAATAATTCTAACATGCCTATTAACCAATGTCAAAAAATTTGCTTAATAAGAGCCTAAACATTTAATAAATGTGTTGAGATGAGATTTAGTGACATCTATGGTAAAGCTGTCACGTGCATTTTATGTATATACATATATTTTACATAGATCTAATGCATGTAAAATATATGTATATACTGTATATAAATGCTTTAAATATTTTGCAGAAATGTATGAAAGAATCATAGACACAACAATTGTGTGTGCTTTAAATTAGATTTGTTAAATATTTCCCTTTTTTAATTATTATTATTTATTTTATTTTTTTTACCTTGGACAACCTTATTTGTCAGTGGCCTTTAATCTGTCTCATTCATTTATATCCACTAAATGATTTATCACTGTCGTGTTTACTTTATTATATTAACCTCAGATGGTGCATAACACTTTTATTTACGATAAAGGAAAGCGACCAATCAGACGTCAATACGCCACAAGTAGGCGACTCCAAACTCCATTTCTAATTGGCTCCTCTGTTTTTAATGGTCCAATTACGTTCCATATTCGTTTTCGCATGTTGCATACTTCCACCACTTCTACTCTACTTGTGCCAGTGTTCGGGGGGTTTATGTTGCATTTTACCATACGTGACATAATCCAGTTATTCTTTCGTATATTGTATTCCCTGCATTTAGAACAGTCGTCTGCAGCCGCGAGTGTTTTGGCACTTTTTTCGGTATTCGTTGTTTCTAAGAGCAAGTTCACGCTATGTCTGGACACGGCCACGGCCACGGCCACGGGGGCGGCCACAGTCACGGTTGCTGTGAATGCGATCACGAGCCAGCTGAGCGAGGAGTGGAATATGAGCTGTACAGACGCATTGATATAGAGAAGCTTCAGTGCTTGAATGAGAGCCGAGACGGAGACGGTAAATTGGTGTTCAAGCCGTGGGATCAACGCACTGACAGGGCGAAGGTACCATTTAAACGAACTTATTAGATGCGACATGATGGCATTGAACTTGCTGGAGTTTTTGATGATAGATACAAGTATGGAATAAAGCCAAACTTAAAATGACTTGCATATTTATGTTTTTTTAATTTTATTTATTGATAAGTGATCTTGCAACAAAAAGGCAAGGCGTGTCTTTTGAAACATTGAAGACTGATTGCTCGTCTAGAAATTATATTACATTTGTATGAATGTATGTCTCCAATTTTATTTACAGTTTGTTGAAAGTGATGCTGATGAGGAACTTCTGTTTAATATACCGTAAGAAATTTATATTTATGAATCACTTATTTATTGAATTATTTATTACGCAGCGAGCACTAATTTCTGGCTACAGTGATACCCTTTTCAAGTAATTTGCTAATATAATGCATTATTTGTAACTATCATAAATGTAAAGGTTATATCTGCAGGTTTACAGGTAGTGTGAAGCTGAAGGGAATCATTATTGCTGGGGAAGATGATGAGTCACACCCAGCTGAAATTAGACTGTGAGTGTGTTCTCAGTCTTCACTGGAAATTGAGCCTTATTGGAGTCTCACATAATAATAATAATGCATTTGTAATTTTCATAATTGATTGTTGCAAGTAACGTGGTATTTTTTGAGCAGGTACAAGAACATACCCCAGATGTCATTTGATGACACCAGCAGAGAGCCAGAACAAGCGTTTCGTCTAAACAGGGATCCACTGGCTGAACTTGAGTATCCAACCAAGTAAGTAGTTTGGTTTTAAAAATGTTAACATGCACAAAACAGTACAGTATTTGCTTTTTTTCATCATGTTGGGCATCTCCACTGACTGTCTACCCCAAACACTTTGAATAGAATTGCCAGATTCTCCAACGTGGAGCACTTATCTATTCACATATCTCGGAACTTTGGGGCAGAATCCACTCGTGTGTATTACATTGGGCTACGGGGAGAGTACACAAAGGTCAGTAGTGGGTAAACAAACATTACATAAACAATACATAAAAAATACTGTTTTTACTAACTGGAACCAGATGCACCATATGCAAATGAATTTGGAGACACGATGCATTTGCCGATGGGGCATGTTTCCATATAATCACATTTTCTTTGCATGTTGTCACTTCAACCTGATTATCTAATCGAAAAAACTAAATATGCTTTGAATTGAGGATAAAAATGTGGATGAATATTGTCAATGATGAAAGATTTTAATACAGCAAATCCCCACTAGGTGTTAGTGGTTGTTTTTATTTCACCTCTAGAGGCCTCTCTTATATTGTTAAATCCTCCAGTGCTGGTCCATAGCAACACTGGCCAAGATGCATATAACCGATAGTTCCAAAAAGCAATCATTGGGGCCGATTAATCGGTAAAAAAACCCGATATATCAGTCTACCTCTAATGCAAATTATATTAAAGAACATATTTTGACAAAAATTTTGGGACAATTGTAATCATATCTATTAACATAAGTTTCAATCTGTAAAAAAAAATTATAAAGAAATTGTGAAGGATTTGCATTTTTGCAGTCACCTTCATACAATATCTTGATTGTTTTGTTGTTATCATCTTTCAGGCTCACAGGCATGAGGTTACAATCTGTAACTATGAGGCAGCAGCCAATCCAGCAGATCACAAAGTGGAGAGCATTACTCCGCAGACACAGTTCATATCATGACAAATTAAGGAGAGAGAATCTCGCGCTTACTGTGTGAAACAGTAAAAGTGTGCATTATTTTGATAACAGTGAGATGTTGAACTGAGAGTCTTCATAGGCTTTTCTTTGATGTGTTAACATGGATTTGACTATTTATGAGGATTTGGTCATCTGCAATTCTGCTAATGTGCCAATAAACATTAAGATATATGCATTATTTATGAATTAGTTTATGCCTATGTCAAATAAACAAAATATCCTTGAACTAAGAGAATGCAACAGATGAGCGGTGCAAGAAATCTGTTTTTATAATGAAAATAATTGAAGAACGCCATTTAGTGGATATCTTGCGTGTTGGATTTACAATATCTTTATTTATTCTCTTCAAACATTTTTGCGTTCTTATCAACACAGTTGCTTCATATGTTTAATTTAGACAATTACATTTGAATTCAAATGTATGACTTCACACAATTTGCTGAATTTATATAGAACATTTTACATTGAAAATAGTTTTTTGTACGCAGTCACATTACAAAAAAAAAAAAATCTTACTAAAATTGGCAGATAAAATTCAGTCAATGTCATTTACAAAATGTGAGACATTTCTGTTAACGGAGAGCCCATTTTTCTTGTGTATAAGGTTTTTGCTCACTATAACTACCAACTGTACAATATATACAACTTCACATTTAAAAATAGCATATTTTAAATAAAATATAATAGCAAATCCAAAGGTATCTTTCATACACATAAAACAAATAAAGAATTGTGTTATTCTCCAATACTCATATTTCACCAGTTTATGACATGTTCAGTTTAACCATTCTCAAGACATGTTTGGCAGGGTAATCCTGTGTAATATTTTTTTATGATACCAAAATATAAATGTATTGCTGTAATAAGTACAAAATGACAACGGAGCAGTCCCATTTCGACAAAAAAAAAAAAAAAACTTTCTAAAAAGGTTTATCGACAGTTTCTAGTGTACAAAAGAAGGTATAGAAGGCTATAAATGAAAAGTTATACTAGATCTATAATTGATTCAACATTTCCTCGCGAAACATCTCAAGCGTACGCTATTCAACAAACGCGATGACATCACGCCTCTGTTGTCTCCGCCCCTCTCCGGCAGTAGGAGCGGAAGTTCCGTTGTGACCCGGGATAGCGAGCGGTAAGTCAGTAAATGTGTAGCTATTGACCGCATTTTATAACTGTTTTTTTCTACTTGAACCCTCAAAATGCAGCCTATCCCCTAAGCTCGGTGTTATGAATCGTTATGAAGTCGCCAGCTTGTCGTCGAGTGACGTAGTAGTGAGATTATGATCGGGAATAAATAAATGCAGATAGGTCCACCTAAGAGGCTGTTGATTCATTGTGGAAAATAATGCAGGCGAACAGGATTATGCGATCGTTTGCTGGAGTATTTATGAAATGACCTCGTGTCTTTATTTGTACATTAATCCCGTCCTCGTTTCTTCCTACCTGTTAAATATGATCTGAGCTGCGCCCCACTCTGTTGTTTTTTATGCCCAGCCCTTTCTTCCTCTTATTTTTGAAAGTGATCGTGGTATTCATGTGCATGAGAGGAATCTGCATTGGTTTAGGAAGGATCGTTGGAATGACGACTTAAAGTAGATCAATATAGTGACTTGTTAATGTACATTAGTAAGCCGTGCTGTTATCAGAAAAATGATAATGCATCTTGATTAGATGAAAAAATACAAAGCATGCTGAACGACCAACTAAAACCAGCATTAGATGGTTGACTGTGGTTTTAGAGGGGTTTTAGTCACTTTTAACTGTTGAGGCTGGCAGACCATCTCAAACCAGCTAAGACCAGCCAGCTTGGGCTGGTTTTAACTGATTGTTTTTCCAACAAGGAAGTTATGTTTGCAGTAAATTGGTGTAATCATTTTCATGTGGCTCCATATTTTTCTCATTCATGTTTTTCCCCCCACCTGTCTTTTAATAGAGGTATTAAAGATGTAATTGGGGCACTGGGGCAGGTGATTTGATCAAATTATTGGATGACATGTAGCCAGTCCAGGAAAGCACAGTGACCCATTAAAGTGATCAGAGCAATACCAGTCCTGTAGAGATTATTAAAGTCATTGAGACTTAGGGCTGAAACGTATAATATGGTTACACAAGCCACTCACAGACAAATCAAACCATTACATTGGTGTGTATTTGCCTCCTGCAGCTGTCAAAATGTAATTTCTCAACACTGTCATGTGGTTCCAGGAAAACAGGGACCCGTGGTTTTCATTTGAAAAGAGTTTTCTTGGAACTTGCATTAAGTAGACGTCTGCAAGTACAAACATCTGATCTGCACAGCCACTAGTAGAATTGAGCTTCTCTCAGTATGATGAACTAAATCTTTAGTGCTTATTTAGAAGGCTAAATCCCTCTTTAATTTCACCTTTCTCATTTCCCATACACATTTACAGTAGATTCTTTGCAGGTGGAATTGGGCATTTATAGCTTTAGACGTGCTTAAATCGCTTTGCTTGTTGATATCTGAACGGCACTGGTGATTAAATCAACTTTTGTTAATCATTCTGCAGCCTGCTGACAATTTCTCTTTCAATCGCTGGTTTGTATCTTTAAGAACCAATTATCTAATGATATTGCCTGGCCTCTGTATTTTATCACTGCATTTTGCACATAATCATGTTGTACTGATCTGTTTTGAACTATTTGTTTTTGTATTATTCAAAAAGCACTCCTCCCATTGTATGTGTGGCAACAACATGTCTGTACCTCTGCTCGCTGAAGCTGTGACTCTGTCTGCAACTGAGAAGGAGACAGCTGTGGTAAAGACCAGTCATATCATTAACTAATGTGAAATGTGCCATCAGTAATTTAAAGTTTCCTTAGAGATAGTTTACCCCAATATGGGACAACCCTGTATGACATTCTTCTGTGGAGATGTTACACAAAAGGAGATGCTCAGCAGAATGACACACTCAGTCACCATTCATTACATGGAAAAATGCAATGAAAGTGAATGGTGACTGAGACTAGCATACTGCCTAACTTCTGTTTTTTTGTTCCACATGAACAAAACACGCCTTACGAGTTTGCAACAACAAGAGTGTGAGAAAAAGAAGTTGACAGAATGTGTATTTACTATCATTTAAATACTATTATTAATGTACGGTACTCATTTCTATCCCTTTAATAGATTTTCCTACCACTTGTTTCTCATTGTAGTCTGACACTAGTCTGTTGGTCTTCCTGTCCATTGGACACACTTTAACGGTTTTCTGCTTGGTCTTGTTAGTCTTAATCTTCAAATACCTTCCTGCATCTTTGATGGAAGAAAAGAAGGAATACATTTACAGACAGCTTAGGTTTAGATATGCTAACTTCATATATATATATAAAAAAAAAAACCCCAGCATCAGTAAGCATTAAACCAAAAAAAATTACCCATTTCCTGAATTACAACATTTCTTTTCGTCTTTTTTGTACACAAGAAACCAAGCCCCTTATGTAATTGAGGGCTTTGCTGAGATAATAGTTTCACATCACTCTCTGTAAACCTTGCAGGTGATCTTCCTTCATGGCTTAGGTGACTCAGGGTAAGTTCAGTTTACCTGCCTGTTGATGAATCTTTTAATGTCCCGCAACCTATCATGTAAATACCCCTGTCGTGTCACTTATTTACCCAGACATGGCTGGGCCGATTCCATGATGTCTATTCGACTGCCGTACGTCAAATACATCTGCCCACACGCGTAAGTGAATTGCTTATTATATTCGTATTCATTCATTCTTTGTTTTGTTTTAATTTTAACATAGACATGGGGTTCTCAAACTTTTCAGACCAAGTGCCAGGTCTGATCAAATCAGAGCATCCAAATACTACCTGGGTGTCAGCGTAATAGCAGCTACGTTGGGCTGTAATCATTATACTCACAAACATATAGATTAAAATTGTTAGCACAAATGAAAACACGGCAGTTTAAATCAAATTCGAATTTTTAAGTATTTTAAATTCCAGGAGTCATGTGGCATACCACCTGGATGCACACCACAGACCTCTGTTGGTACATGTACAACATTTTGAGAACCACTGACATAGAATGTCATGACATGTTTTTAGGTTCTTTTGACTTTTAGTTTTTCACATTTTAGACTTTTGTATTTTCTGTCTTTAGACCCAGAATCCCTGTCACACTCAACATGAAGATGACCATGCCCTCATGGTAAGTTGCCTCTGCTGTGGATACCATTCGGAATTTTTAATTCTAGTACATTAACCCAGTGGCAAAGCCCACTTAGAATATTAAGAGGTTATTCTTTAATTTAAAGTACATATTTATAAATTAGTTTAAAAATGCATAAATTTGGATTTCTGAAAGTTTGAAATAACGTTTTGAATGTGCCACTTAAATGTTTTTAACGAAATTTTTGTAAAAACAACTTGGCCCATCCATTTTTATTGAGGCCCAACCAAAAGTAATTTCCTGGCTACACCCTTGCATTACCCTAATGGTATATCTAACATAAAGGGGTTGGGGCTCCTTTAATTCCTGTATAACACTTGCTATTTTATATACATTTTTTAAGGTTTGACCTTATGGGCTTAAGCCCGGAATCACCAGAGGATGAAGCTGGGATTAAGAGAGCAGCAGAGAACAGTGAGCAAAATTAAAAAAAAAAATTGTTGGAAAAAAATATGCATGTTGGTGCTGTTTCCTGGATGCAGCATGAGCCTTGACCTGACTAACAGGGATTTGCTTCATACGTGCATAAATGATGCTATCCAGTTAGGCTTGGACTGTGTCAGCATATTTGAAACCACATAAAGAAACGTATTCCTGTAACACTATACTGCTAAATGCTGAAATGTGATTACATGGCACTCTGTATAGACTGTTCATTTTCTTCAACAGTAAAGGCCATCATTGATCATGAAGTAAAGAATGGGATACCATCCAATCGTATTATTCTTGGTGGTTTCTCTCAGGTAAGTGATCCACTCTGGGGGTTGAATTCACTGAACACTTGCGCCACTTTTGGCACGCAGCACCTCAGGTTAAAAACCTGCGTCTTTATAGGGAGCCTGGGTTGCTCAGTGGTAAAGATGCTGACTACCACCCCTAGAGTCATGAGTTGCTGAGTGACTCCAGCCTAAGAAACCAAATTGGCCCGGATGCTAGGGAGGGTAGAGTCACATGGGTAACCTCCTCGTGGTCGCTGTAATGTGGTTTGCTCTTGGTAGGGCGCGTGGTGAGTTGTGCGTAGATGCTGCAGAGAATAGTGTTACCACATGCACTATGTCTCCACGGTAACATGTTCAACAAGCCACGTGATAAGATGCACGGATTGATGGTCTCAGATGCGGAGGCAACTGAGATTCGTCCTCTGCCAACCGGATCGAGGCGAGTCACTACGCCACCACGAGGACTTAGATTGGGAATTGGGCATTCCAAATTGGGGAGGAAAAAAAAAAATCGTGCGTCTTTTAACTAATCAATTGCACTTAACCACTTATAACCATGTATATATGTAGATGCGCAGTGTCTTGTGTACTATTGTGATTTAAAAATAATGATTCAGATGTCTGGATCACAGTGATGGAGCAGTGCTGTACAGTCCGAGGAAAGTTTAATAGATTGTGGTTGTCTGCTGCATTCCTCACACAAGCTAGCACTCAGAACTGACCCGCAAGAGCAGGAATTGTGCTGAATGCAAATTGTTTTCAGCACTGTATTTCGGGCATGTGCCATTAACTGATTTGTATAATTTCTTTAGTAAGTAAGGTTCTAAAACAACGCAGAGAGCGCATGCAAATAAACCATACTGTCAGCAGGCGCAATTCACAGTAAATTCCCCCTGAATGTTTGTACTTTCATTCAGATTGCTGACATGATATATTGCAATTCCTGTGTAGTTCCTAGTTAAATTAATTTGATACCTGTTAAATGAGGAGATTATATAAGAAGGAAACGTGTTTCTTTTTGATTGATCTTCAGGGTGGCGCTCTCTCTCTCTACACTGCTTTGACCTGTCAACAACAGTTAGCGGGTGTTGTTGGGCTTAGCTGTTGGCTTCCACTTCACAAGACCTTCCCACAGGTACAAGACATTGGACTTCATGAGTTTATGTGAGAAAATGACAAACATGCTGATTACTGCATCCACTGTCATTGGATATTCTTGATCAGGGGCCAATTGAACTGTTTTTACAACCATGAATTTGAACTCTATCGTTATTAATGCATGGCAGACCTTTTCAGAGTTTAGCGATTCATCTCTGCTTCATATCTAGTGCTCTCCAGGTTTAGTGGAGTAGTAATGTCTCAGATTGTACACCTTGAGAACTGCAATCTTTTTCTCACAGATCAGGCAGGTAGCAGTCCTATTAGGAGGCTGGAGACATGACGAGCTGTCTTAGATGTTATTTATAGAATAGTTCACCCAAAAATTAAAATGCTTTTTTCAAGTACCTCATGTCATCAAACTTGTATGACTTCCTTCTTCAGTGAAGCAAATAAAATATATTTTGAAGAATATCTCTGCAGTTTGTGCTTGTACAATATAAGTCAATGTGGTCCAAAACTTCAAAAAACACAAAGGCAGAAAGTAATCCATACGATTCGAGTTGTGTAATTCACGTCTTCTGAATCGATACGATAGCTTTGAATGAGAAACAGACCAAAATTTCAGTCTTTATTCACAAAACAATTTCTGTTCCGCACAGCTCTTATATGCTTTCTTATTCCGCCCAGCTCTATGTTTACAATAAGCTTTGATTGTATTGCACACATGTCAGTTCTCACGTGAACATGCAAACGCACATGTGGCAAATGCAAGGAGGTGTTATGCTGCCTTTATGTCTTTTTTAGAGCTTAAATGTTTTGGACCTCATTGACTTGCACTGTATGGACATATAACGCTGAGATGTTCTTCAAAATATCATCTTTTGTGTGCTATTGAAGAAAGAAAGTCATACGAGTTTGGGATGGTGGAGTAAATGATGAGAGAATTAACTTTTTTGGGTGAACTGTTCCTTTATATATAAAGACAAAAATCACATAGTAATCAATTCACATGTGAAATTTGTATATTAAATAATTTCAAGTGACCCTTCGCCAAGCCCAGCCTTAAGAGCGCTTCTGACCAATCCTTAGCAACTGTTGCTCTGCCGCCATTATTCTGACACATGTTTGCTATTTTCCAACGATGGCCTATGAAAGTCATGTGTATTTGAGTACTTTTAAGCAGGATTTTATCAAAATACATTTTATTACGTTGTTGGCTGGTCATTGGTAATAGTGACACAAATTACCCAGAGCAGTGTATGCAGTGTTTTTCTTTCTTTTTTTAAATAACCTTTATAAAAATCTAGAGAATAGCATGTTATGGATTAAACTGTGTCAGCCCTCATTCTCAAATGAATATTTAACATCTGCAACACCTCCTACATTTGCTTCAAGGTGAATTAAATCTAATAATTGAATGTTTATTCATTTATGTATTTATTAAAGTAACCACTGTTTTGATACGCAACCTTTCTTTTTTGGATCCATTAGGCTGCAAGTGTGAGTGGAAATAAGGGCACTCGCATCCTGCAGTGTCACGGAGAAATGGATCCCATGATCCCTGTGCAGTTTGGGGCAATGACAGCAGAGAAGCTCAAGACCATTGTCTCTCCAGAGAACATCACCTTCTGCACCTATCCAGGTCTCATGCATAGCTCCTGTCCTCAGGTTAGTCTCTTATTTTACCTATGTCTGAATTTGAATATCTAATGAGCATGTATTAGGAATGGTGGTGGTATAGTGGGCTAAAGCATATAACTGTAAATCAGAAGGTCGCTGGTTCGATCCCCACGGCCACCACCATTGTGTCCTTGAGCAAGACACTTAACTCCAGGTTGCTCCGGGGGTATTGTCCCTGTAATATGTGCCCTTTAAGTCACTTTGGATAAAAGCGTCTGCCAAATGCATAAATGTAAATGTATTACAAGTTGATACATTGCTGAGAACTTGATGTAAGATTTAGTTGGAAGCAAAATCCTGCTTAGATCTTGTGTTTGCATAAATTAAATGTTTAAGCCAATTCATAATTGATCTTGCAAATGTAATCTATTAAACAATTTTATTCCATTTGTTCATTCATATTACTTCTATACCTAACACAAATGCTACTCTGTGATTAACTTTACAGGAGATGTCTGCAGTGAAGGATTTCATTCAAAAGCAGTTGCCCCGAGTCTGACCTCATTTTAACTCACTGTGACCTTTAGACACTGAACTCTCACCTCCGGCCTACTATTCTCCCACAAGAAACAGCTATGATCCCCTTCAACACAAAAATACACACATTCAGATACATAAACATACACGGTCACGCATGAATATTCAGTTTTAAATACTGTGAACATGCAAAACCTGCATACAGTGTCATCTCACACCTTTGTTTGTAATTTCATACATCAATGGACATTCATTAAAACTTACATACTACTAACTAACATACAATAATATTCCACCAAACTCTTAGGGCCTTTTCTTTAAGTAAGACTTACTGACTTTTATTATACATTCCTATAATCATTAAAGGGATAGTTCACTCTAGAATGAAAATTCTGTCAGCATTTACACACACGCATATTTTTGCGAACTCACATTTCTTTGTTCCATGGAACACAAAGGGAGATGTTTATCAGAATGTTTTCCTCAGTCACCATTTACTTTAATTGAATGGAAAAAAGATGAAAGTGAATGGTGATTTGAGGCTACGTCTACATTAATCCGGATACATTTGAAAACAGCTTTTCATTTCAAACCGATCTCCGTCCACACTAGTGTTTTAAAGCGTTTCCAAAATGCTTAAATCGTGTTACTGTGGATACAGAAAATCCCCGTTGCGCGTACAGTCTAAAACGCAATTGTCCTCGTGTTCCGTCGCCGGACACCAATGTTGAGTAAACTTCCCTTCGCCTTTGAAGGAACACAATGTGATGGTTGTACAAAGTAACATTTATTTTTAAGGCCAAAATGGAGCGAAAGAGATGCATTTTCAAACGAAAACGTATTAGTGTGCACAAGGCACGAGGCTAAATTTCTGCCTTATATCTTTTATTTTCCATGATAGTCATATAGGTTTGGAACAACAAGAGGGTGAATAAATAATGACAGATTTTTTTTTTACAATAATTTTTTCAGTTGAACTATTCTTTTAAATCGTCTCTCTTTCTCCATCTCTCAGTAAGCAAGGCAGTATGGGTAACCTTGCATAAGCCAGCTCCATTACACAGAACTCTGGAGTGTTCAGCAGCTGCAAGTCTGTGGTGATGGAGGAAGTTTGTCAGAGCCTGGTGCCGTTTGGAGTGACACACGTCACAATGCTCTGTACGCTAGTCCCACAGTGTATGCCTGTGGTGGGGGTTCATCAGGATGCTGCATTTCCTACTTGTGCTGAAAATATGAAATGAGAAAAGCAAGCAAAAACCGCACAAAGAAACTAAGTCAGTTAATCTTTCAAATCTTCCAGTATGTTTTGTTCTTCTAAAACAGTTGATGAATTAACATCCAGCATAAGAATATAAAATAGTTGGTAGAATTTTTTATTTGTGCCATATTTATGAAATCTTGTGCAATGTTCTTTGTGTCTGTGGATTAATTTTATTAAGTCTTAAGAGTTGATGGCTTTGTAACACGCAAGTACTTATTTTATGGTAAGCAGCATTGGTAACACTTTACAATATGTTTCCATTTGTTAACATTAGTTAATGCATTAGGTATAACGAAAGTATTTTTTACAGCATTCGTTAATATTTTTTAATGTTTGTTAATAAAAATACAATTGTTCATTCATTGTTGGTTCATGCTAGTTCTTAGTGCATTAGCTAATGTTAAGATGTACAACTTTTGGTTTTAAAAATGTATTAGTATATGTTGAAATTAACAACCAAGATTAATAAATGCTGTAGAAGTATTGTTCATTTTTAGTTCATGTTAACTAATGCTTTCACTAATGGATTCTTATTGTAAAGTGTTATTGCAGCATTATAAGGTGGCTTTAGATAATTGTAAAATAATGCTATGTGATTGACATTACTTATTTGTAATAATCAAAGTGCATCACTCCAGACAGTGCTGGTAATAAGGTGCTGTTGCTTTAAATAGAATCCCAAATCCTCCCTAATTCCCTGTCCACTTCAAAGCTACATCATCCTCCATCCATATGACGATACACTTTCAAGTGTTCTGGGGTCTCAGATTGCAA
The DNA here is from genome assembly GCF_025860055.1 of Xyrauchen texanus. Classification (NCBI taxonomy): domain Eukaryota; kingdom Metazoa; phylum Chordata; class Actinopteri; order Cypriniformes; family Catostomidae; genus Xyrauchen; species Xyrauchen texanus. The sequence goes on along the minus strand of NC_068285.1, from coordinate 23,432,360 downwards.
ATGTATATATATTTCAGGTTCCATATTACTGCATAAAAGTATTGTTTACTGACACGACCTATAACAACAGATGGAGTGTTATACAGCAGTGTTAGTGGAAGATGTGGTGGATTTAGCCTGCTGATATTAATGGAGCATAAAGTAACCTTGATTAGCTAATGAAATTGAAAGACGAGTTTGCAAAAATGGATGCTATAGTCTCTCACAGTTTTCTTTTCTACATTTGAAAATTGATTAAAATGGTTTGTGTGATGATTACTAAACCAGTTATTTGCAAAGTAGTGAATGTTGCTTTTTTTTTTTTTAGATGTTCTTCAATATATTGTTTTAGTGTTACTTTATCTTTTTAACACTGTTACTGAGTCCATTTGACTGACTTCCATATTTTCTTAAGCTATGACCCCTCTTTTCTAGTTGGTATTATTCTTTAGAATTAGCACAATTTCTTAGCTTTGGTCAGGTTTCCTACATGCCCTATGGCTTGAATGTTTACTGTATTAATCATGGCCATGCCAGGCACAAGTCAGTCAAAAAGAAACTGGCAATTTCTTGTGGGTTAACAGTGAACTTATCAGTCTGTTTATGTCTACCTGAGTTGTATTTTTTTTTTGTTTTATTATTTGTGCTCATTTAAACAAAACCAGTTGTGTTCTCTTGTTGTCTTTATATTTGATCAATTGTACTGAGGGACAATTGGTTCTTCAGCAATTTTCCCGAAACACATGTATGTGAAATAAATGATGCAAATCACAACAGTGCTGTCTTGCCAATATTTTTTGCTATAAGACATTTTTAATTGTAATCTGCCTTCTCAGATAGGTTCAGATTCAGATAGGTCAATGTTAGAATTGACAATTAACCCTAAAAGGTTGTTGTATCCCAGGGATACAAACATTTGAGAGGCTGGGGAAAGGAGCACAGAGCAAGTGGGACATATTTTTGTGAAAATGGTTGAAATGGGGTCCCAGCAAATACTAAGATCATGTAACTTTGTATAAAAACTCGTCAACAAATGTGACTTGCTAGCATTTCGTGAGAAACCTGCAGTAAATGTTGATATCTTTTACACAACTATATTTCGAGAGACATTCTCTGTTTAAAAATGATTTTTATTATGTTTATGTTAGAAATGCATTCAATATTTATATTTTTCATAATAATGTCTGTATCTCGGGATACATTACTCTTTTAGGGATAGCTTATATTTAAAAAAGAGTTCAGTATATGCATAAATAACTACCTTCAATTGTTAAGTTTTATGTAGTTGTGTAATTTTTATTTTTAAAATTGATTTTCATAGTTTAAATATTGAAAGTATAGGTCTGGGACAAGGCTAAAACTATACAAACCTCTAGGCACCATTAAAAGGCTTATGAAAACTACCAAAAATCAGTCAGTTTTAATGTGACCCTCATATTGGCCTTAACAATAGTAAAAAAAAAAACAATAGTAAAATCAACTCCAGAGACATGAGATTCTAAACGTTACCTCGAGATAAATGAAGAAAGATTTAATGGCGAAAGGATGTAAATTATCATTTGGATTCTTTATACAATGTCCCATTAGATGGCGCAAATACACCAATACTGTTAAAGGTGTTGTTTTAAATGACATTCGCCAACTGTCGTTGAACGGCACTGTGTTACTTGTCACTACTCGATCCGTACCGGAAACACACGTGAACTCGGTCTTTCCGCTGCCGTTACCACGGCGAAGAAACAGTCGATTATTGTCCTATGAAATGAGAGCATGACCAGCGAACGCAGCCACGAGCTCCACCCCTGTGATTGCTCAGTTGTTTATCTTTTCTCGGTACATAATCTCTGACATGATCGAAGGTCTGCTTCCTGATGTCAATGTCGATATAACCTGTTGACAAAGCCGCGTGCTCGGGTCATTGGATGTCTCTTCGCGTCCGAATCAGCGATGAGGTACGTGTGTGCTTGTTTGTGATTGTGTTGAGCGCTCATGTCGACACGCATCGGTGCCGAAAACTTCGCTTTATTCAGCTTTACATGATTAGGAGTGGGGGAAATTAAAGCTCTGCTTTTTAATTTTCAGATGCCTGTAAATATGGCAGTCTTCATCAGCAGGGATTGATGAATATTGGCGTTTCTTAGCTATGTAAATGCATTCTTGAACATTTGCAATAATCAGGGCTTTTGTTTATTGTGAGAGACAGTTTTTGCTAGGTCATGTACTTTGATCGTTGTACCTGGATATCCGACCTCTATAACATGTATATTCACTACGTTGGCTTTGTTTTGCACATGACGAACAGGATGTCCACTCCTATCCGTGATGTTTTATAGAAAGGTAAATTGTAGCCAATGCACACTGAGACATTTCTCATACATGAAGAACAAACACCATCACTGTTGAAGACAAAAACAAATAAGCTGTTCATTGATCAAATATTCAGACACAATGCATCATTTCTTTTCTTTATCATGATGAACAGTGTTGGCTAGATTACTTCTGTAATGTGATCTGTTTATGACATCTGGTACTGATTACAAATGAACAACTGATATTGTAATCTGGATTACATATGGAGCACTTTTGTATTCTTATCTCATGTTTTGATAAAAACAAATTATATTAAACTTAAAGGAATAGTTCAACCCAAAAATGAAAATTCTCATCAGTAAGTCATTTTTATTTTTATAGCACCTTTCACAACACACATTGTTTAAAAGCAGCTTTATCAAAGATTAGGCATTAACAGAAGATAAAACTGTGATATCTATTATGTCTTAGAGTCATCATTGTGTAGTTTGATAACATACATTTACCTCATGCCATCCCATGACTTTCTTTTTTTGCTGAACACAAATTAAGATTTTTAAAAAAATATTTCAACTTTTTAGGACCATACAATGCAAGTGAATGAGTGACAACATTTTCACGGTCCAAAAAGCACATAAAGGAATCATAAAAGTTAATCTATATGACTCCAGTGGTTTAATCCGTGCCTTCAGTAGTGATATGATAGGTGTGGGTGAGAAAAAGAACAATACAAATACATATTTTTTGCTAGACATTCAAAATAGATATGCATGAAGATGTGAATCATCAAAAACACCAAAAGAATGTAAAATGTATCTGTTTCTCACCCACACCCATCATATCACTTCTGAAAATATGGATTTAACCACTGGAGTCTTATGGATTACTTATATGCTGATTTATGTGATCTTTGGAGCTTCAAAATTTTGGCACCCATTCACTTGCATTGCATTGTATGGACCAGAAGAGCTGAGAAATTATTTTTGGAAAAATCTTCCATTGCATTCAGCAGGAAAAGAAAGTCATTCACATCTGGGATGGCATGAGGGTGAGTAAATGATGAGAGAATTTTTGGGTGAACTAACCCTTAAGCACCAATTGACACTTTCCATTAAATTAATAGTTTATCCAAAAATTACTTCATCATTTACCTGCCTTTAAACGGTTTAAAACTGTTTGAGTTTTTTTTTTTTTTTTTTGGGATGTAGGTGGATTTGATGTTTTTATCTTTACAATGCAAGTCAATGGGTTCCAGCACTTTCAAGATAAAGTTAATTCATACCTCTTAAGTGGTTTAATCCCAAGTCTTCTGGAGCAGTACTATACAGGTGAAACTCGAAAAATTAGAATATCGTGCAAAAGTTCATTAGTTCAGTAATTCAACTTAAAAGGTGAAACTAATATATTATATAGACTCATTACAAGCAAAGTAAGATATTTCAAGCCTTTATTTGATATAATTTTGATGATTATGGCTTACAGCTTATGAAAACCCCAAATTCAGAATCTCAGAAAATTAGAATATTGTGAAAAGGTTCAGTATTGTAGGCTCAAAGTGTCACACTCTAATCAGCTAAACACCTGCAAAGGGTTCCTGAGCCTTTAAATGGTCTCTCAGTCTGGTTCAGTTGAATTCACAATCATGGGGAAGACTGCTGACCTGACAGTTGTGCAGAAAACCATCATTGACACCCTCCACAAGGAGGGAAAGCCTCAAAAGTTAATTGCAAAAGAAGTTGGATGTTCTCAAAGTGCTGTATCAAAGCACATTAATAGAAAGTTAAGTGGAAGGGAAAAGTGTGGAAGAAAAAGTTGCACAAGCAGCAGGGGTGACCGTAGCCTGGAGAGGATTGTCAGGAAAAGGCCATTCAAATGTGTGGGGGAGCTTCACAAGGAACGGACTGAGGCTGGAGTTACTGCATCAAGAGCCACCACACACAGACGGGTCCTGGACACGGGCTTCAAATGTCAAACATCTTACCTGGGCTAAAGAAAAAAAGAACTGGTCTGTTGCTCAGTGGTCCAAAGTCCTCTTTTCTGATGAGAGCAAATTTTGCATCTCATTTGGAAACCAAGGTCCCAGAGTCTGGAGGAAGAATGGAGAGGCACACAATCCAAGATGCTTGAAGTCCAGTGTGAAGTTTCCACAGTCTGTGTTGGTTTGGGGAGCCATGTCATCGGCTGGTGTTGGTCCACTGTGCTTTATTAAGTCCAGAGTCAACGCAGCCGTCTACTGGGACATTTTAGAGCACTTCATGCTTCCTTCAGCAGACAAGCTTTATGGAGATGCTGACTTCATTTTCCAGCAGGACTTGGCACCTGCCCACACTGCCAAAAGTACCAAAACCTGGTTCAATGACCATGGTATTACTGTGCTTGATTGGCCAGCAAACTCGCCTGACCTGAACCCCATAGAGAATCTATGGGGCATTGCCAAGAGAAAGATGAGAGTCATGAGACCAAACAATGCAGAAGAGCTGAAGGCCGCTATTGAAGCATCTTGGTCTTCCATAACACCTCAGCAGTGCCACAGGCTGATAGCATCCATGCCACGCGCATTGAGGCAGTAATTAATGCAAAAGGGGCCCAAACCAAGTACTGAGTACATATGCATGATTATACTTTTCAGAGGGCCGACATTTCTGTATTTAAAATCCTTTTTTTTATTGATTTCATGTAATATTCTAATTTTCTGAGATTCTGAATTTGGGGTTTTCATAAGCTGTAAGCCATAATCATCAAAATTATATCAAATAAAGGCTTGAAATATCTTACTTTGCTTGTAATGAGTCTATATAATATATTAGTTTCACCTTTTAAGTTGAATTACTGAAATTAATGAACTTTTGCGCGATTATTCTAATTTTTCCAGTTTCACCTGTAAATCTTGACATGTGCAATCTCCTTGGCGATCATGATAATTTAAATTAAATAATTTAAAGCTCTGTTGCAGATCCTCACTTTTGACGCATGCGTAGAGCGCATTTGTGTGTGTGCATTATGTGCAGCATACATAGTCTCACAGTGGTGGTTATTTTAACAGTTGCTAGCAATGCAAACTTTGTCCCTGTGTAGACTTAAGATGTATTGTTTACCAACATTTTTTGTAGTGTTAAGTGTCAGGTATGGCATGCTTTTCCTGTCAGCCATGCCAGTGGCGTCCAGTTTATTTTACTGTCCTAAAGACAGCAGTTGAGGATCATCTTTTAGCTCAAAGCCTGCTTTGTTTGAAAGTAGAACATGCCTGCAAAAATGAATGCAAATGGAGTTGTTCCTTTAATGGACGCTCAGTATGTCTGATGATTGAGCTGCAGTGTGGGGGGAAGCTTGTGGAACCAACATTTTTCCCTCCCTTTGTGTGCCTGCCAAGTGCTGCACTTAATTCATCTGTTTGTTTTGCATTCTCAGACATCCCACCTGAAAATGTGAGCCGCTCTTCCACAATCAGTCCCACAAGCCCCGAAAGCATTTGTTCTGTTCTGTTTAGAGTCATGAAATGTGTTTTGTTTCTGATGTAACTCCACAGCCAGTTGTTTTGAATGTGGTAAGATGTGAAATGAAGTGGAAAAGAACAAAAGCCCAGACAGAATGACCTAAAAAACAGGTCAAACACCAAGTTCCGACTCACATGGCATTCCCCAGCTCAACCAGTGCACCTGCTGCCACTCTTTCCTCTCTCACAGCCTTCTCAAGTGAATTTATTAGAGCATAACATTATTTATGCCAGATTTTATTTAATGTATTTTTTTTGCAGATTAAATATTGTATACGCCTTAGGTTAAGCAACAAAGCGATAGCCGTTGCTTTTTTTTTTTTCTAGTTGAGAGACAAGAAGTTCTACTAATGCAAATAGTAAAAAAAAAAAAGTGAAAAGTGTAAGATCAGATAAGGATCCCTATGCAGGATCATTATTTGCACAATTTGGACATATGCAAAGTAGTATGTGTTGTAAAGCATTTCTTTTGTGCTGTGTTAGCGATTTCCAAAAGAGGTTGTGTTATGTGAGCTGTATAAAAGCTTGTCTCTTATTCCACACAAGCACAGGAGCTTGTGAGTTATATTGAGTCAGCCTTTGCAGATGAAGGTAATGGACTAGTAGTGGGCGTTGAGATTATGTAGCACATTTGGAGCAAAACCTAATAGCTCATAGTGTCTAGCTAATTTTTAAAGGGATAGTTGACCTGCAATTGAAAATGGTGATGTATCAAAATTAAGGCTTTTACATAAATGGATTTTACATTCCCTTGGGATTTGCCAACACTAGGAATAAATGATTCAATCCACAGACTGTGAACATCTTGATGTGTTTACATTGCAGGACTTGCAGTATGCGGCCGGTCCGTTCTCACACTGGCTGAGAACTGAATAGTGAATGTGGGCCGCCCTGCGGCTCGTCCTACAGCTCCCGCCATGGGTAATACAGCCACCAAGTTCCGCAAAGCACTTATCAGTGGAGACGAAGGCCTGGCTTGGCAGCTCTATGTGAGTAATCCTCAATTTAAAGAATCCTTGGACCCCAATGCTTCTTACGGGGAGCCCTATCAACACAACACAGCCCTGCACTACGCCTCATGCCATGCCATGACACGCCTTATCAGGTAAGATCCTGGGGATTAATAGTCAACAAAATGCAAGCATTAGGCTACGCCATGTCTTAACGAGGTGCAATGATACGTTCTCAGCATCAAATAATATGTCCGTCGAAACTGAAAGCAGAAATGCTGTGTTACGGTATGCAATCACATCCAATCGGATGATAATTTACATTTATTATGCATGTGGAGCCGGATTTTGGACCAGTGTGATTTTAACAAGTTTAATGGTCAAGATAAAAACACAACATTTTTCCCCCCTGAACAAAGCCTGCTTTTATACATTAACTTATCCATTAAGGGGAAATATTTAACCCCTGTTTTTGGGGCATTTTTATACATATAAAGGAATAGTTCACCTATTTGCTCACTCTCATGCATCCCAAATAAAACAGACTTTCTTTTGGAAAACACAAATTAAGCTTTTAGAAGAATATCTCAGCTCTGTGGGTCCTTACATTGCAAGTGAATGGCGAACAAAACTTTGAAGCTCCAAATAGCACAAAGGAAATTCTGAAGCGCACACACGCATGCACAAACACAACAATCATAGGTGCTTGATGTCAATCATGCAGTGTGTGTTTAGTGTATGAATAGCTGTGAACAATCAAATCTCCTTCTCTGATGCAGCTCGCAGAGTTCAGCTTGCGTATTACAGCATTATTTGGTAGCTTGATATAACTAACCCATCAAAAAAAGGAAGAACTCAAAAGGTCTGTCAAAATAAAAGTCCCACTAAAATGAAAGCTCTATTCAACTTGTGTGTGAAATTGAAGACAAAATTATAACTACTGTATAAAATGTAATATTCAGCAATAATACTCAACAGTAGTATAATATTAAATAGTTGTATTATTGTTGTTATTATTTGTATATTTATATCTGTAAGCAATATCACAAAAGTAAGTGTACTGAATATCAGCATTGTGATTTAGCCATAGCAGCCTTACATTAGGTAATCAGATTTTTCAGATTAATGTTTTCATTAATACTGTCAAGCTCTGCTGTGGAGCATTTTATTTGACCAAACATAAAATGGCAATTTTATGTTAATTTATTATATTTTCATTTGATTAAAGCTATATGTGTTCATTTGATTAAACACCATTTGATCATAATGTTTAATAAAAACATTTAACATGGAATCCAGAAAAATTCAAACTGAAATTGCTGAATTTGTATCTGTAAGACTTTACACAGAAAATATCTTGATTAAAATAACCGCATAATTTCATATAAATCTGAGGCTTTTTATTTGTTGCCTAAGTATTGATTTAGTATCGATACCGAGGTACCAGGGCTGGTATCATACCAAAGCCAAAACGTTTTTATCGGAGCAACCCTAATCTTTGGCAATCATGATTTCAAGCTTGATTACACTTCCTAGCACTATCTAATGCTCTGTGCAAGCATCCAAGCACTAGGAAGTGTAATCGAGCTTAAAATTATGATGCCTAGAGACTGCAATGGCAAGACATACAGTGAAAAAACATTTTGATCTGTTCCCATACAAAACCGATTGGATTGCTTCTGAAAATACTAATTTAACCACTAGTCAAATGCATTAATTTTGTGCTGCCTTAATGTGCTTTTTGGAGCTTCAGCGTTTTGGTCACCATTCACTTGTATTGTATGAATGTAAAGAGCTAACATAGTCTTCTAAAAATCTTTGTTTGTGTTTCACTGAAGAAAGAGTCATACACAACTGGGATGGCTTGAGGGCGAGTAAAAGATGAGAAAATTTTAATTTTTGGGTAAACTATTCCTTAAAAGGGTACTTAAGAAAAATAATATATATACAGTGTCATCTTATTATAGCAAAAATTTAAATGTAATCAATTGACAAATTCTCATTATTAATTACAAGATTGACAATTCATTACCTCTTACCCATAAATTAAATCAACATAAACATGTATACGTATGCCTAAACAGAAGAATTCACTATTCTTTCACATATGCCCCATATTTTAAATTTTGGGGGCATTTTTGTAACTTTCAGTGGAATTTTTGCCCTTAGCACCCCCCCTTAATTTATGTTGTCAACTCTCAGCTTTTACCTGGAATAAAGAGCTTTTATTGCTTGATTATTTATTGCACCACATCTGGTTAGGTGTTGGTGTTGCCATCTAACTGCAAATTGTAGTTGAATGAATTACTATCTTGGCAGAATGAGTATGACACGATATTGAAGCAAATTTATAAAATTTTGATTGCCATTAATTTGGAAGATTCCTTCAAAATTAATGGCAACACTTTCAATATCAATATATTTAGCCTGACAAGAGAGCTATGGATGTTATGGGCCAAATGCACTAAAAATCTTTGCACTAAAAAAAGCTAAAGCTGCGCCACGAATGTAACAAAATGCAGCTGTCTCGAGATGTGTTATTAAAGGTTGATGCCGCACTCCTGCACGTGACTGAAAAGATATTGTGGTGCAACATTCAAAACATCCAGTCAAAATGTTGCCGCATGTTTACATAGGAAATCAATAGAAAAACAGCGTGAATAAACTAAAAAATTTGTTCATTGTCAAAGGCCCTTTAGAATACTTGTATTCATATCATGAGAAAACCCAGCAGCATGTCGGTATGTTTATGTAGTATGTCGGTATGTTTATAAGGTAATTGCTTCAGGGAGAACAACCTTCATGTTTTGGCCTTAGACGGCATTTAAAGCAAATATGCATGGTATGGCAAGTGTCTGTGTTGTTTTTGTGCAGTGCAAGGTTTTTTGTGTTGCTGTTAAGATCCACACTGCTCTGTATTTCAGTCAAGACCACTTAGAGCCATGGAGCCAAGTTAAACTTTGTGTACTGGATGCATCCCTCTGAGAAAATTGTTTGTAATTACCAACTAGGACATCTGGCTACTGACGACTAGCTGTCCCTCCTCTTCCTGTTTTCACTTTCCCCTTTTCACAATTGTCGGCTTCTTGAAGCAGACCACAGTTTTTAGAGCCTTAATGCCTTGCGTTTTTATGCATCAGATTAATTGAAATAGAAGTTGATATATATATATATATACACACACAGTGCATCTGGAAAGTATTCACAGCGCTTCACTTTTTCCACATTTTATTATGTTACAGCCTTATTCCAAAATGGATTAAATTCATTATTTTCCTCAAAATTCTACAAACAATACCCCATAAAGACAACGTGAAAGAAGTTTGTTTGAAAAAACGTAAACATTACATGTACATAAGTATTCACAGCCTTTGCTCAATACTTTGTTGAAGCACCTTTGGCACCAATTACAGCCTCAAGTCTTTTTGAGTATGATGCTACAAGCTTGGCACACCTATTTTTGGGCAGTTTCTCCCATTCGTCTTTGCAGGACCTCTCAAGCTCCATCAGGTTGGATGGGGAGCATCGGTGCACAGCCATTTTTAGATCTCTCCAGAGATGTTCAATCGGGTTCATGTCTGTGCTCTGGCTGGGCCACTCAAGGACATTCACAGAGTTGTCCCGTAGCCACTCCTTTGTTATCTTGGCGGTGTGCTTAGGGTCGTTGTCCTGTTGGAAGATGAACCTTCACCTCAGTCTGAGTGCTCTGGAGCAGGTTTTCATCAAGGATGTCTCTGTACATTGCTGCATTCATCTTTCCCTTGATCCTGACTAGTCTCCCAGTTCCTGCCGCTGAAAAACATCCCCACAGCATGATGCTGCCACCACCATGCTTCACTGTAGGGATGGTATTGGCCAGGTGATGAGCGGTGCCTGGTTTCCTCCAGACATTACGCTTGCCATTCAGGCCAAAGAGATCAATTTTTGTTTCATCAGACCAGATAATTTTGTTTCTCATGGTCTGAGAGTCCATCAGGTGCCTTTTGGCAAACTCCAGGCAGGCTGTTATGTGCCTTTTACTGAGGAATGGCCTCTGTCTGGCCACTCTACCATACAGGCCTGATTGGTGGAGTGCTGCAGAGATGGTTGTTCTTCTGGAAGGTTCTCCTCTCTCCACAGAGAAATGCTGGAGCTCTGTCAGAGTGACCATCGGGTTCTTGGTCACCTCACTGAATAAGGCCCTTCTCCCCTGATCTCTCAGTTTGGCTGGGCAGCCAGCTCTAGGAAGAGTCCTGGTGGTTCCAAACTTCCATTTACGGATGATTGAGGCCACTGTGCTCATTGGGACCTTCAATTCAGCAGAAGGTTTTCTGTACCCTTCCCCAGATATGTGGCCCAATACAATCCTGTCTCGGAGGTCTACAGACAATTCCTTGGACTTAATGGCTTGGTTTGTGCTCTGACATGCACTGTTAACTGTGGGACCTTTCCAAATCATGTCCAATTAACCGAATTTACCACAGGTGGACTCCAAGTTGTTGAAACATCTCAAGGATGATCAGTGGAAACAGGATGCACCTGAGCTCAATTTTGAGTGTCATGGCAAAGGCTGTGAATACTTGCGTACATTTTATTTTTTTAAACAAAAGATTTCAAACAAACTTCTTTCACATTGTCATTATGGGGTATTGTTTGTAGAATTGAGGAAAATTATGAATTTAATCCATTTTGGAATAAGGCTGTAACATAACAAAATGTGGAAAAAGTGAAGCGCTGTGAATATTTTCCAGATGCACTGTGTGTGTGTGTGTGTGTGTGTGTGTGTGTGTGTGTGATGTATATATATATATATATATATATATATGTATATATATATATATATATATATATATATATATATATACACACACACACACACTCACCTAAAGGATTATTAGGAACACCTGTTCAATTTCTCATTAATGCAATTATCTAATCAACCAATCACATGGCAGTTGCTTCAATGCATTTAGGGGTGTGGTCCTGGTCAAGACAATCTCCTGAACTCCAAACTGAATGTCAGAATGGGAAAGAAAGGTGATTTAAGCAATTTTGAGCATGGCATGGTTGTTGGTGCCAGACGGGCCGGTCTGAGTATTTCACAATCTGCTCAGTTACTGGGATTTTCACGCACAAACATTTCTAGGGTTTACAAAGAATGGTGTGAAAGGGAAAAACATCCAGTATGCGGCAGTCCTGTGGGCGAAAATGCCTTGTTGATGCTAGAGGTCAGAGGAGAATGCGCCGACTGATTCAAGCTGATAGAAGAGCAACTTTGCCTGAAATAACCACTCGTTACAACCGAGGTATGCAGCAAAGCATTTGTGAAGACACAACGCGCACAACCTTGAGGCGGATGGGCTACAACAGCAGAAGACCCCACCGGGTACCACTCATCTCCACTACAAATAGGAAAAGAGGCTACAATTTGCAAGAGCTCACCAAAATTGGACAGTTGAAGACTGGAAAAATGTTGCCTGGTCTGATGAGTCTCGATTTCTGTTGAGACATTCAGATGGTAGAGTCAGAATTTGGCGTAAACAGAATGAGAACATGGATCCATCATGCCTTGTTACCACTGTGCAGGCTGGTGGTGGTGGTGTAATGGTGTGGGGGATGTATTCTTGGCACAGTTTAGGCCCCTTAGTGCCAATTGGGCATCGTTTAAATGCCACGGCCTACCTGAGCATTGTTTCTGACCATGTCCATCCCTTTATGGCCACCATGTACCCATCCTCTGATGGCTACTTCCAGCAGGATAATGCACCATGTCACAAAGCTCGAATCATTTCAAATTGGTTTCTTGAACATGACAATGAGTTCACTGTATTAAAATGGCCCCCACAGTCACCAGATCTCAACCCAATAGAGCATTTTTGGGATGTGGTGGAACGGGAGCTTAGTGCCCTGGATGTGCATCCCACAAATCTCCATCAACTGCAAGATGCTATCCTATCAATATGGGCCAACATTTCTAAAGAATGCTTTCAGCACCTTGTTGAATCAATGCCACGTAGAATTAAGGCAGTCCTGAAGGCTGAAAGGGGTCAAACACAGTATTAGTATGGTGTTCCTAATAATCCTTTAGGTGAGTATATATATATATTTCTTTTATTTTCTTTTTTTTATTTTTTTTTTGTTACCTCTATTTGTTTAAAATTTTGCAAACAAAGATGTTGACTAAACTACCCTCGCTAGAAAGGCCCATTTAAAGGTGCACTCAGTAATTTTTTCCTCAATAAAAAAGTCAGTTACTCCTAAAGAAATGAATTGTAATTTTGAAACGTATGTATAAAATCATGACTATGCAAGTGAGATGAAGACTCCAGTCACATCAGTAACCTTATAAAAGCTGTTTTATTCTAAATAGAGAGGGTCCCCTCATGGGTGCTGACATTTTAGAATCACATGACCATCCTAATACTTATCGCTTAACCTCAGCATATGCCCTGTTATTGGACACTTTCTATCTTGGATTAAATTAATCATGGCTGACTGTGAAATTAATTTCTACAATGGCATCTGTAACTGAAAACTATTGATTTTGAATGATGCTGAATCCACAAAACTATGGGTCAGTTAATGTAGTTATCAGTGTTGGGGAAGCTACTTTGAAACTGTAGTTTGAAAAGATACAAGCTACTCAATTTTAAGTAGTTAAGCTACAGTAACACAATTTACACTAATGACATTTAATGTATTTTTTTTTAAATGCATTTAATGTGTTTAATTAAATGTATTTCATACATTTAATGAATAGTAACATTAAATCAGTATAAAATAAAAAATAAATCTTTTTTTATATTATACTTCACTCGCTTCAGTCCTGCTGTGGTCATGTGTAGCCTACTTCCCTAAAGATCCCATTTTTATTATTTTTATCTCCTTGGGCTGGCATTTTTTGTTCTTGTCACATAATATTTAGTGTGTGGATAATATGTGAATAAAGAGTCTTGCTTTTTCCCTCACCTGGGTTCATGCTCATTGTATTTTCTGACTTTTTTGCCATTGACATAGAAGTGCCAGCTTTACAGGTCACATACAGAGGTTGCTCTACAAATATTTGTTCGCTTTGTTCAGATCCAAAAAAGTGGACGGATGGTCATCCTAGATCAGGGTTCGGGAACCTATGGCTCTTGAGCCACAAGTGGTTCTTTTGTTAAAAATCAAGTGGCTTGCCGGGTGTCTCACCATTCACTAACAGAAAATGTGGGGCGATTGCAAAGCTCAATGTCAGTGTGTCAATGACACTGTTTTAATTTCCTTTCTCCTGAATTTGCCATACAGCCTACTTCTAGTGAATAAGGTTTAAAATGAACACCTGCCAAATACAGATTTTTCATGTGGAGTATTTTGCTGATGTACCAGCCTCTGTGGAAGGCGGCCAGTTATCTCACAAGAGACTTCTCGGAGTGATATATTACAAAAAATTAGACACAAAGATGCATGCTTGACTAAACGTGATTATATTTTGAAGAACAGATGAAAGAAAAGCCGCCAATGCAGGTCTGATTTTATATGTGTGAGGGGCCCTGTCTTGTGAAACAAGCGCATGTATAGGGTTATCACTCCTTTTTCTCTATTTCATTCAACTGAAAACTGTTTGCAAGAATAATGTAATCTATGAGAATGCTGCAAATGATCTCCGATCGTACTGTGATGGAGCAGTTCACTCTTACTCATTGTGAACGCAACTCTGCAGGTTCAGTAATATATACAGGTATCTTTGTATTAAAGAAACAACGACGAAAGTGATTAAATCATAATGTAATACATGTTCACCTTGAACCTAAAATTTTGTTCCATTTTTCTTTTCTTTAGGCAGCAAACTGTTATCAAAACACAATACAAACACATTCGATAAGAACACCCATTTGGCAGCTTTTTTTGGGAACACAAGGGAATTTATTAGGCTTATTTATTATGATAATTATCTTTGCGTGATGGCAAATGGGGTTGTTTGTAATGGTAAATGTTTGTATTTGGGGAGGTGGTTATATAGATGTTTTAATCGCTTCATTATTTTAATAGCTATTTTTGTTTAGTTTAAAGTGTGATTTTAATTTAGAAATGTCTTTTTACGTTTTTCATGTTTCAATAAATTTATGTAATTTTTAAAGCAAAATCAATAAATCAAAAATTATCATTCAAATATTTTTTACATAATTCCCAGCCCAAAAGAGAAGTTAAATTTTTCATAAACAATTGTAAAATGAATTTTATAGAGACCTGCACAAACACGTGTGCTCAATTCCATAATTCATATTTGCAATTCATAATGCATATTTTTTCAGTAATAATGGGCAATATAAACATTTTATTTTATTGAAAAACTTTGTTTTTAAAAATAGAAAATTATTCATTTGTGGTATGGCTCTTTCGAAAAAATGCATCAACCAAAAATTACATAATTGGCTCCTTAGTGAAAAAAGTTGATTTTTTTTTTTTTTTTTTTTTTGCATAATAATAATACATAACAAATTATTTCTTTTACCAATCATTTTATTTATTTTTCATGTAATATTAGTTAGTATTAAATTAAGAAATTGAGAAATCAAATAGTTCTGCATGATGGTAATTATTATAATATATATATATATGTGTGTGTGTGTATATATATATGTATATATATATATATATATATATATATATATATATATATATATATATATATATATATATATATATATATATATATATATATATATACTGTAGATTTATTAATATAATAATAATTCACTCGCTGCTCCCAATAACGCACAGATGATAAGCGAAATAAACACTTAGAACAGAAACAACAATATCATTCAAAAGGCAATAATAAATTATTTTATTTAAAATAGTAGGTAAATATGTTGTTGCTATTAAGAACAAAGTGTCTGAAACATTCTTTGTTACATAGAAGAATAAAATGGTGTTCTTTTATTAACCATCAGACAATCTCTCCTTATCCAAGTGAGCTGAAATAAACTCTTAGTAGATGATGGTAATTCACAATTTTTGTTTGTGATCTGCAATTACAAAAGAAGTCAACGCTGCCTGATTCTGATCAGCAGACTGAAATATGCTGCCTGATCATGGACGTTTTGCCGGTAAAAGTTTGGCTTTTACGCAATAAAGAAGGCTATTAGTTATAATCTGACCAACATGATGTAGTGTTTGGTCATGCTACACCTCTACTTGCTGGAAAAAGTAGTTCACTACTGGAAAAGCTACTGTTTTAAAAGCAGCTGAGCTACTGTCAAGCTACTGAAAAATGTAGTTAAGTTAGTAGCATCGCTACATGTAGTTAGCTACTCCCCAACACTGATGGTTATGTATTTAAATGCTAGTACCAGACTGAAGTATCCTCTAACTGGAATTCTTATGCACTTTTTGTTGCTGGAAAAACGGCAAGGAAACAGCCAGTCTGTCTAGACTACACCCAGAATTCTTGCAACCAAATGTGTGTAGCAGGCTCTTTGTGTGGTCCTATGTTCATTATGATCAAGCTTTTATTATCCAGCATCAAGTAGAACAAAGCACAAGATATCTTTCACCAACTTGTCTGGACTTAATCCCTGGAAGTTGGTTTCATTCCAGGTTAAAAGCTTGGCTTTGTATTTCATGATGTATTTTATATTAGTATTATACTAATTATTACACTGTGTCATTGTTACATTATACTAGATCTAACCGTTGCATAATTACCAGGTGTTCATGTCAGTTTCTTGGAAGTAGAATTACCCATTTTCTTGCCTCCCAGGTGCAACTGGAGAGCATGGTTAGGGGAATGCATGGAGTTATAGCTGTTTTTAGCAGATGCATTTACTGTAAATTGCCAGTGCAAGGTTCACATCACAGACTTCCCGGAACAACATGTCATTTTCCCTGAAAGACCTTAAAGTCTGCTCTGAATACAATCCATAATTTCACTCTTAATGATGACAATATATTTCCCCATGTCCTTTCTAGCAGTTTGAGCCTGTTATCAAATACGTTGAAGCTCCCTCAATTAATTATTACCTGAAAATTATATTAGTCTGTCTAATGATCTCCAGCTATCTGGCAAGGAAACATTGCAGGCTCCAGCTGCACTAAGCACTGTTATGCCATTTGCATAGTTAATATTGTTATGATGCTTCCTAAATGCACTCTCTTACGTTATGAAATATTGACATTGTATTTGCCGCCTCCAGGTCTAAAAAAATGGGTTCTGTATTTTGCCATCTTTTTTTTTTTTTTTTTAAACCAGTGTTTTATAGAGGTTTATAACATGGATAGTTTTGATCTTGGATGCTGATTGGTCAAAACGGTGTTACAGTTGGGCTACAATACAAGATATAGTAACAGCTATGATGCAGAACCAATGTTCACCATATCAGTGCACAGAACTTAAAGTTGATCATTAGTTTTGTTGCAATGTCTTACACAGCGATCTTCTAGTGGAAGGATGGCACTTAATGAGTTTTAATGGAAGTTTGCACACTTAATATTTTTATTATGTGTTAAGTTTTTTTTATTTTATTTTAAAGCAAGGAGGCACTTGACGCTGTGCTATATTGTGAATATAAAACAACAAAGCAATCCCCTTTAGCCGTCTTTACGGTATATTCACAATATAGCACAGCTTTTCAAATCTTAGTTCTTAAAGGGATTGTTCAGCCAAATATATAAACTATGTCATCATTGACTCCCCCTCATGTTTAACACAAACAGATGTTAGCGGTATGTTAACCTCAGTCACCATTCTCTAAAATTGTATCTTTTTTTTTTTTTTTCATACAATTAAAGTGAATAGTGACTAAGACTGAGAGTTTGAACTTGCTTTTAGTTCTGTTCATTTGTTCCGTTTCTTCAGGTCTTTCCTTCTCTCCAAAGACGGCAATCCCAACAAGTGCAATATTCACAATGAGACGGCACTGCATCTGCTGTGCATGGGCCCACAGATCCTGCTGGGCGAGGGGGCGCTGCAGCCGCGGATCAGCCGCCCCCAGGAGGATGAACGGAAGCGGGCTGAGTGCCTCCAGATGATCCTGCTGTGGACCGGAGCCAAACTGGACCAGGGCGAGTATGAGAGAGCCAACGTCAATGGCACTGACAACAAAAAGAGCACCTGCCTGCACTACGCTGCAGCTGCTGGCATGAAGAACTGTGTTGAGGTGATTTAATTTTCATATGTATTTTAGGCTTATAGGTTATCAATAGTTTAATATGTAAAGCATAATGTTTTTGTAGTTATTAGGCTCTTAAAAGGACAGTTCTTCCAGTAATGAAAATTATTTGATTGTTTACTCACCCTCATGTTGTTTCAAAGCTGTATAACTTTTTTCTGTGAAACACAAAAGGAGCTGTTAGGGTGGGGACTGACAGCCTCCATCCCCATTCAATTTCATTGTATAGAAAACGGAGCAGCCTCAACATTCTTTAACATTCTCCTTTGTATTCCGCATAATACTTTGACTATAAGTGAATGACAACACAATTATCGCTTTAACTTCTGATACATTTTAGTTTTCTTGTATCATATTTTTTCATGCCTGTGTCAGTATAGAGTAAATATATATTAGTGGTCGACATAGGTTTTTCAATATCCGACAATGATATTTAGAGATTCTCAGAGCAGAGGTATTCAAAGTTCCAAGAGGTCTGGTCTCCACATTAATTTCTTCACAACAAATGTCCGCAAAATAAAAGCTTGCGCTGCATCGGTAGTCAGGATGGCTATGAAATGATAATGAAGAAATGTACTTTATATATACTTTATGTACAGTTAAAGTCAGAGGTTTATGTCATTAAACCTAATTTTTTAACCACTCCACAGATTCATAGTAGCAAACTATAATTTTGGCAAGACGTTTAGGTCATCTACTTTGTTCATGAGTCATTTTTCTAACAACTGTTTACAGACAGATTGTTTCACTTTTAATTGACTATATCACAATTGCAGTGGGTCAGAAGTTTATGTACACTAAGTTAACTGTGCCTTTAAGCAGCTTAGAAAATTCTATCTAGTTTTTGGACAATTAGCCAATTCACTTCTGATTTTAAGGCCTACCTTCAAACACTGTGCCTCTTTGCTTTACATCATGGGAAAATCAAAAGAAATCTGCCAAGACCTCAGAAAAAAATTTTGGACCTGCACAAGTCCTGTTTATCCTTTGGAGCAATTTCCAAATGCCTGAAGGTACCACGTTCATCTGTACAACAATAGTACACTATTATAAACGCATGGGACCAGGCAGCCATCATACCGATCAGGAAGGAGACACATTCTGTCTCCTAGAGATGAATGCAGTTTGGTGCAAATCCATCCCAGAACAACAGCAAAGAACCTTGTGAAGATGCAGCAGGAAACAGGTAGACAAGTATCAATATCCACAGTAAAACAAGTCCTATATCGACGTAACCTGAAAGGCTGCTCAGCAAGGAAGAAGCCACTGCTCCAAAACAGTCATAAAAAAGCCAGATTATTGTTTGAAAGTGCTCATGGGGACAAAGATATTTTTTGGAGAAATGTCCTCTGGTCTGATCAAACAAAAATTTTACTGTTTGGCCATAATGACCATTGTTATGTTTGGAGGAAAAAGGGTGAGGCTTGCAAGCCGAAGAACACCATCCCAAACATGAAGCATTGGGAGTGGCTGCATCATGTTGTGGGGGTGCTTTGCTGCAGGAGGGACTGGTGCACTTCACAAAATAGATGCATCATGAGGAAGGAAAATTATGTGGATATACTGAAGCAACATCTCAAAACATGGCTTAAGGACAACAAAGTCAAGGTAAATGAGCGGCCATCACAAAGCCCTGACCTCAATTCGAAAGAAAATTTGTAGGCAGAACTGAAAAAGTATTTGCGAGCAAGAAGGCCTACAAACCTGACTCAGTTACACCAGTTCTGTGTGGAGGAATGGGACAAAACTGCAGAAACTTATTGTAAGAAGCTTGTGGAAGGCTACCCAAAACGTTTGACCCAAGTTAAACAATTTAAACGCAATGCTACCAAATACTAACAAAGTGTATGTAAACTTCTGACCCACTGGAAATGTGCTGAAAGAAATAAAAGCTGAAATAAATAATTCTCTCTACTATTATTCTGACATTTCCCATTCTTAAAATAGTAATCCTAACTGACCTAAGACAGGGAATGTTTTCTACGATTAAATGTCAGGAATTATGAATAACTGAGTTTAAATGTATTTGACAAAGGTGTATGTAAACCTCTGACTTCAACTGTGTGTATGTGCATGTATACGTGTGTGTGTGTGTGTGTGTGTGTGTGTGTGTGTTATATATATATATATATATATATTGATCACTTATGCACAATATTTGCTCAATTCACTATATATATGAAAACAGAATCTATTATCCATTTACAATGGCTGTTGTGCCATGCCTCACTATTTTTCAGCGACACGTTTTTAAGATGTGTAATCAAGCTAAAAAATTATTCACATTTCGACAATGATGATCATTGCAGTGGAACAATGTCAGTTTTAAACAATGGACCAATCAGATGAATCTTGGGGTGGGATAAACATCTCAAATGGAAGATGTGTATTTGAGTTAATGCATCTATAAACCTGTGTTCATTTCTGTTGTGGTCCAACTACCGGTAGCTGTTTTTAGCTCAAGATTCTGTCCTTTTTTAACACTCCCTAAGATTGCGTTTCTGATTACATGGTAGACCGAAATTGTTTTTCACTCAGTCACTTTAGCAAAGTTTTGTCTTGTTTTATTGTTGCAGTTGTTGGTGAAGAGTAATGCCGATTTGTTTGTGGAGAATGAGGACAGGGAGACGCCGTGTGACTGTGCAGAGAAGCAGCAGCACAAGGAGTTGGCGCTCAGTCTGGAGTCTCAAATGGTTTTCTCTCAGGATGCTGGCGCTCAGGAGATAGAAGCAGAGTATGCTGCCCTTGACCGACGAGAGGTATGCCTGTGTTATGACTTTTTCGATTTTAGGTAGCATTTTGAAATCTTTCTGCAGTTTCTTGACATTATAGTATCCAGTCAAATGTTTTAACAAGACTACTCATTCCCTCTTATTATTTTCAGCTTTTTAGAACAATAGTAAATTCATCAAAACAATTAAATAACACAAATAGAATTATTTGAATTATGTAATGACCAAAAAATAAAACCTGTTTTATATTTTTACCTTCAATGTAGCCCCCCTTTGCCTTGATTACAGCTCTTTACATTATTGCATTCCCTCAACAAACTTCATGAGTTATCCACATGGGATGCTTTTTAAACTGTTTTACCTGTTTTTTTTCTTCTTTACTATCCAGTCCAGCTCATACATAAAAGAAAAAACATATTTAGGAAATGTATATTTAGGAAATTTATATTTTGGCACAGTTTTGTTTTGTCTTAAAGGTATAGTTCACCCCAAAATTTGAATTTTCTCATAATTTACTCTCCCTCAAGCCATCCAAGTTTTGTATGACTCTCTTCTGCAGAACACAAATTAAGTTTTTTAGAAGAAATTCTCAGCTCTGTTGGCCCATTCAATGCAAGTGAATGATGGCCAGAACTCTGAAGGTCCAAAAAGTACAGAAAGGCAGCATAAAAGTGATTGAGAAGACACAAGTGGTTTAATCCATATCTTCTGAAGCAAAATGATTGGTGTGGATAAAAGCAGGTCAATATTGAAGTCATTTAATCTATACATCTCCACTTTCAATTACATATTCCTCTTAAGTTTTTTTGGCAATTCACATTCTTTCATATTGCCACCTACTTGTCGAGGCTGGTCAAAGTTGTAGATTTATAGTAAAATAAAGACTTAAATATTGATCTTTTTTTC
Source organism: Xyrauchen texanus (assembly GCF_025860055.1). Taxonomy (NCBI): domain Eukaryota; kingdom Metazoa; phylum Chordata; class Actinopteri; order Cypriniformes; family Catostomidae; genus Xyrauchen; species Xyrauchen texanus. The sequence goes on along the minus strand of NC_068285.1, from coordinate 23,410,858 downwards.
ACTCACACATATCATATCACTTTAGATGACATGGATTTATCCAGATTTATCTGAGATGGCATGAGGGTGAGTAAATATTATTTTTGGGTGAACTATTTCTTCAAGGAAAACATTTCAAGCATTTAAGCACATTCCTTTAGTTCAAACCTTGTCAAGATCATGAGAAACATAAATTCAGTCAAGGATGCCCAACATTTTACCTGGTATTGAAATACTAAGTATGTGTAATTGCCCTCAAATATTATTATTTTAGTTGAATAAATAAACATTTCTGAAAGACCTGCACTGAAATATTAGTTCGTCTGTGCTTTCTTTATGTAGTACTATAATTTAAGCATCAGCTAAGTGCAGGAAATGCAACAATATTTCAGATCAAGTGCCATTCCATATACCCTGGCACAAGTCTGCTGCTTCACAAACACGGAGACAAACATTTAGTGTGTGTGTGTGTGTGCAGCTCTTTCATTAGTTGACCCGACAGTGTCAATTCCTTTAAGGAATTGAAAGCAAGATAAATCACAGCTCAGTAATGTTGTGTCATAGGAAAGGGAAGCAGTGGAAAGAGGACAGGAACAACTTCCATTTATAATGCCAGCAGCAGATTCATTATTGCGTTGGTTTGATGTCTCAGACAGAAGCAAAGCATTATATAAGTTTAAAAGGAAAAGCTTTATTAACGGTCCTTCTCTTACACCCTCTTTCTCTCACTCATTTTGTCTCTGTCATTATTTCTCATCACTCTTTCTTTTTCTCTCTAGCCATATGAGGGACTGAAGTTGCAGGACTTGCGTCGATTGAAAGACATGTTGATAGTGGATACAGCAGACATGTTGCAGGCTCCTCTTTTCACGGCCGAGGCATTGCTGCGAGCTCATGGTACGGATTTACTGCAGCTCCCAAAAAGTAGCTTCATTGAAGTCAGAATTTAGTGTCAGCCTTTGATAATGCTGGCTGTATATACAGCATATTTTACAATAATTTACACCGCAAGTTAATTCCAAGGTAGCCGTGTAAATGTTTTAGATATATCACAAAGAAAAAGTACCTGAAAGTACAATGGCATTACCTTAGTTTTTTGGACATTTACCACAAGATTATTTGAATAATCTTGGAAATTCCATGGTATAACCATCTGATACCAACACTGTACCATGGCACCACCACAGTACTTATTTGTAAGGGATTACTGATGCTTTGTTATTGTGCATAGCTCGGTCACCATGTGCCTGGGAATCCATTTGATCAGTTAATGAAAAATGCTAAATCTGGCCAATATCCAAGATCCTTAATTCTTGATGATATTATGTCTTCAAGTAAAAGGAGGTCTTTAAACTCATGTTTTAAACTAGAACATTCAACTCTTACTCCTTACTGAAGTATTTGGCACTCCTCTACTGCATAGATATTTTAAAGGGACAGGTGGATTCAATCAAACTTTTTACACTTTTCTTTTTTAAATAGCAAATGGCATTATTTTCCATTTATTTTTATAATTAAAGGGATAGTTCACCCAAAAAATACAATTCTCATTATGTATTCCCCCTCATGTTATCCCAGGTGTGTAGGACTTTTTCTTCACCAGAAAAATATTTCAGCTCTGTAGGCCCTTAAAATGCAAGTGAATGGAGATTTCTCTTTTGAAGCTCCAAAAATTACAAACAGTCAGCAAAAACGTCATCCATACGACTCAAGCTGTTAAATGAAAGTCTTCTAAAGCAACACGATCACTTTTAGTGCGAAAAAGATAAATATTTAAGTACTTTTTTACTCTAAATCATGCTTCCTTTCTGCAGAGGTATGCGTATGTAACATAATCGCATTGACTTTTGAAACACGTGAGAACTGAGGCACATGCGTCACAACCGGAAGAGCGTTGCAGTTTACAAGTGAGGAGGAATGCTGCACAGTAGCTTGGTTTGTCATCCACATTTGAGATATCATGAGGGTGAGTAAATAATGAGAGAATTTTCATTTTTGGGTGAACTATCCTTTTAATTGCCACAGTGATGAGGCTGATACTTTCATTTGTTGTAGCAGCCATACAAGTTTATAGAAAATAGATAACAGGTTAAATCTTTATATCTATCGACATTGCTCACCCTCATTTTGTTCCATACCTGTATGACTTTGTTTATTCTGTGAACTCCAAAGGAGATGTTGGGCAGAATGACTGCCTCAGTCATCATATACTTTAATTACTTTTTATTTTATTTTTTACTTGTAATTAAAGAAAATGGTGACTAAGAAAAAAAGATGCAATGAAAATGAATAGTGACCAAGTAAATGGGTTAATAAATGACAACTGAAATTTGGGTAACTATCCGTATAAGCAGAGTTAGAGAGAGAAATTAATGTTAATAGACAGTACTTACTTTCAGTCACTTTAGATCTTCTATTCTACTGCATAGACTGGGACAGGGAAAAACTCCTGGAGGACTGGATGTCTAATGAAGAGGACTGCTGTCAGCGCTCAGGTGTTCAGATGCCAACTCCCCCACCAAGCGGATACAATGCTTGGGACACACTGCCTTCACCTAGAACTCCCAGAACTACTCGCTCCTCTGTCACCTCCCCTGATGAGATCAGCCTTTCTCCTGCTGATGGCTTAGCCCTGGTTAGACTCTCTTCATGGCATCATGGATTTATGCTCCAGTCCACTTGAAGGAATAGTTCACCCTAAAATGAGCACTTACCCTCATGTCATTCCTAACCTGAATGCTGTAATTTTTTCATGTAACACCAATGGAGAAATGTACTCATAAGGGTGAGTAAATTACAGAATTTTTATTTTGGGGTGAACTATTCCTTTAATAATATTTGTGTACCAAAAAGAATTGGTCGACATCTACTCTTTTATACTTTACTGGTATGGACGTATCTTTAGTAGAAATGTGAACTGTTTTCACATTGCGTTTCTGTTATTTACTGTTCTCTGTGCAAATATTGAAATTAATATTGACACAATGTGTTCAATGTTTCTCATGCCCATATAGTGTGGGATTTGCATGTGCCCCATATCTGTGTTTGAGGACCCTGTGGACATGTCCTGTGGACACGAGTTCTGCCGGTCATGCTGGGAAGGGTAAGTATTGGAATATAGATTTGTTTAGGTTCCCACAGTCATGGAAAATCTGGAATGTAGAGTAAAACTTGCTCACATGCCTTTGTGATGTCTGATTTGTCAGTGAATGTTTTTTTCCTCTGTTCTTTTTAATGAAACAGTCGAACCAGATCACATCAGTCTGAATGATTCATTAGCGAATTGGTCTGAATTTGAATGTTTAAAAATCCTTATCCAGTAATTATGAATGACTGGAGAAGTCTTTGAAGTAGGGATGCACCAATGTATCGGCCAAACATCGGTTTCGGCCAATATTCGCCTTGACTGACATCAGCAAATATGATGTCATTCACCGATGGCAGTGGCCGATGTTTATTTGTTTATATGTCTTGGTTATTTGCGGTCGACTTGGAGAACAGTTGCCTACCCAGCTGTAGTTTCAGAGAAGATCCAACAGGTGGTACTAGAATACCACCCACAGACACTGGCTAGACACGACTCTGGCATGACGTAAGAGGGCAAAAAAAAAAAAAAAAGTTATTTTTCACAAAAAGAATCTTTGTTATTTGAAAGAAGGTTATATTAAAATGTAATTTCATAAATTTGTATGATTGAATTTGTGCTCATACAAAGATAGTGTGATGCAGGGCTGAAAGCTAATTTATTTTTTATAATTAAGATTTCTTAGTTTCACTGGCACAAAAGGGGGATAAAATAACAGCCAAAACAAACACAAAAACAATCGGTATCGGCCAAATTGTTATTTTAAACATCGGTATCGGCCCAGAATTTCACAATTGGTGCATCCCTACTTTGAAGTCATTGAAATTGGTTGATCAAAAAGTGTGGAAAAAGTGTTTTAATGCACAAACTCAGATTATATGGGTGGATATTTTAGAGACAATAGTCAATTCTTAATAATACATTGCTAAACTGAAAATTTTTGATTCTCTATGACACTAAATTGATATTCATGATCTGTCATCTTTGAACAATGTTTGTCTGGGTGTCAGGTTTTTAAATTTGAAAATCCAAGATGGGGAAGCACATAACATCTTCTGCCCTGCTTATGACTGCATCCAGCTGGTTCCCGTAGAAGTCATTGAAAGTGTTGTCTCCAGAGAGATGGATAAGCGCTACCTGCAGTTTGATATTAAGGTACAATTGGTGCTCACAAAGCACCAGAAGCCATTTCAGAGCTCTATTTCTTTTCTCTCATGATAGACTGTCTGCCACTGGCTTTGGATCAAAATATTGACAGCGTTGGTATTTACGCCAGTGTTTGTTTGAGCAAATGCCATCAGTCTCAACTGAAAGGTCTTGTAAACACACATGTACAGAAGTCAAATGTTGGATCGTTGGGTAGATAAAAGTTAGGATTAAAGTCATCCAAAATGAAGAGGAAGTTTTAACACATTTCTTTTTTCATCTTCAGGCTTTTGTGGATAATAATCCTGCCATCCGCTGGTGTCCCGTAGCCAGATGTGAAAGAGCTGTACGACTGACTCGCCCAGGCCCTGGAGCCTCTGACCCTCTGAGCTTCCCTTTGCTCAAAGCCCCTGCTGTGGACTGTGGGAAGGGCCACCTCTTCTGCTGGTGTTTTAATTAGCTGTCTACTTTTTCTGTGTACCATGTATTTATCTTGTTTCATTGGTTCACATTGGCTCAGCGGTCACTCCATAGGACAGTCTCATAGCTAATTTGTGGATGTTTTCATGAAGTTGTAGGCTCTTAAAGTGATGTTATTACCAAAGGTTCATGTTTACTTTCCTGAACTTAAAGAAAACTTCTCTTACACACCAGAGAATGCTCTGACAAAGCATTTGATATGAATAAATAAGATGTGTCTCAAGGGTGTTTACCATGGAGAATAAAGGTAGGGTCATTTTCGTATCAAATGGAAATACAGTAAAATGGATTTCCGAAAAAGACAACTGGACCTGACTGTCTGAAGTTCTCTGATTTTCAGCAAATATTAAAAAATATTTCAACAAAAACAAAACATTTACATTCCCTTAGATGTCTTCTCTACATCCATGTGATGCACCATTGTAATTCAAATCAGTGTATTTGCAGCGTTCTTAAATGTTAGTGTCATAACATAAATTCTAGTGTGTTAACACCCGTAGAAATGGTTCACAAAGGAAGTGTACTTTCATTCAAAAGCTGTCTTAAAAACATAGTGCTCATGGCGAGAGTTGCTGAAAAACATCCAAAGACAACGCAACATCCATCTAGTGCATATTTACGTATACCAACCATAAAATTTTTTTTTTTTTTTTGCAAGAATGCATCTTGAAAAATACATGAAGCCAGCTGCACCAACATGTTGCCTCTACAATATTCATTTTTATCTTTCTGTTTTGTTTTCACAGGGAGTGTCTTGGTGATGCTCATGAACCCTGTGACTGTGAGACATGGAAGATGTGGTTGCAAAAAGTGTCTGAAATGAATCCTGAAGAATGTAGGAGTTCCCAGACTCTACAAACATTTGCAAATTTAGTATATACATATAGTATATACATATATACACAGACTACATTGTTTTTTTCAATCAAAATCTAATTCCTTCACCATGCATGGTCATTTGACTTGTACCTCCTGTTTAATAGATGTTCATGACATGTACTCTGCTGCTAAAGGTTCAACGAGTAAGTTTAATATTGAGCTGCTCTCTGTCTCTCTGTACAGTGGCTGGTGTGAGTGTAGCCTATGAAGATGCTGCCAACTGTCTGTGGTTACTCACTAACTCTAAACCCTGTGCCAACTGCAAGTCCCCCATCCAGAAAAACGAAGGCTGTAATCACATGCAGTGTGCAAAGGTCAGTGGAAAAATTGATTATGTGGATGAAAACATCAATCCAGAATCAGCCATATGTCTTTTGTAACTTACAGATGATTATCAGCTGAAAAGTTATTGACCATTTAGGAACCTCATGCTCAGAATCTAATTTTATTAATGGAAAAGTTGGAAATCACATGTGTATGCAGGGCTTAACAATAAGCAAAGCCTGATTTCCCATGGCCAGTGCAAATTCTTTGCAATAAATAAGTTTGCATTTATATATGTTCTCATGTTAAATACTCCCACTGGATGGCAATTTATATTGTGAAATAAAACCAGCAGAGTGACGACATTCAGTTGTACAACTCCTGTGAACAATACTCTTGTATATTAGTTTGAGTTTGACCTCATACACTTAATCTTAACCATGGTTTAGACTTGAGTTTTGAAATATTAATTTGAATTGTTGATTCATTCTCTTATGGATTAGTCATTTAAAATGCTGCCCCTGCCCTATCTTGATTCTTTAGCCAGATATTTCTGAAGCCTCAGCACTTTCAACATGTACTGATGTGTTGACAGTGTTATAAAAAGATGGTTGTGTTAAATTAGTAATAGAAGTGCACTTTCCAGAAAAGAGGCTTGTATTAGAGCCTGATTCAAGGCTACTTGAGAAGTAGCAATTCCTTTGTTGGTTGGTAACATGCAGTCTACTGATTAAAGCACTCTGAGGAATCTGTTGCTGTTTTTTGTCATTGATAAAAAGCAAGGGGTAACAGTGGGAATTGTAGAGAAACATCAGAACGGCAGCTGCTGACCACAAACAGAGTTGTTTAATGGGGTTGGTTGAACGTGTGGTCATCATTCCCTCTATGGGGCTGTTCAAATCACAACTGCTTTAAATCAGCTTTATAGCTGCTTATGTATTTGAGGTCTGTGGAAAGTAACTAAATATTCAATATAGTTTGTCCACAGACCAAAAGCTTGTTTTGTCCCACAGCTTAAAACTGAAGTGTACTTTTTTTCCCCATGTTAAAATACTTTCTCATTTCAATTTTAACTTAATATGCAGAGACTACTATTAGTAAGCCATTTGTAGGTTGATTTTACTGAAAAGTGCATTCACGATGGCTCTAACAAAACATTGCTCTGTTTATTTGTGCACCTCAAACAGCCCAACAGCAACACTGGCTCAACCAATGGCGTTAGTTTGTGGTGGGACTATCTGCTTGCCATACAGGGGAAATGTTCGGGAAACCTGTTTGAGATCAATCATTATTTTTGCAATTTCATTTGGTGATACTTGAATATTTTGTTTTACTAAACTGGTTACATTATTCTCCATAATCAACCACATATCTGGCGATATGAATGAATGATATTTAATGTTAATGTTGCATTATCCTGTTTGACAAGTTCTCTCCCTACTTTCCCTCTATCTCTCTGCAGTGCAAGTATGATTTCTGCTGGATTTGTCTAGAAGAATGGAAAAAACACAGCTCCTCTACTGGAGGTTACTATCGCTGCACACGCTACGAGGTCATCCAGCAGGTGGATGAACAGTCCAAGGAGATGACTGTGGAGGTACTCACACCCCCCTTTACAAAACTACATTTGTTTCAGTGCAGTTGGCAAATAATAGAAATGGATTTATTCAAATGGCAACCATTTGAGGAATCCATTTACTTGGATCTTTAGATTTGTTTGTGGACTTCTGTGAATGGTTCTAGTTAATAAAGACCTTGAAAAGACTGAAAGAACATTAATTAGAAAGAGCAGCAAGTCTCAAAACACCAAATATTTACCTTCCTGTCTCATATTTTGAATGTACAAATGTGAAAAGCATGTTCTGTGCTTTGTTGTGAGTTAATGGGCCCTATTTTAAGAGCGCTAACACTGAGCACAGCGCTATGCGATATATCATAAGCGCAAAGTCAATGGCCATAATGTTTTGGTATCTACGTGCAAGTCTTGCCACAGGTATTTCTTTTGGAAATTGTTCATACAAAGCGCTAACGCTAATGGGCTGGGTCATGGCTTATATTAACGGTTATTGTATCAGCTATACTGGTTAATGCTGTGGATACTTGCTGGCACGTCACTTCTACCAGTCTATTTTGCTTTAAAAAATTAAATGTGAAAAACAAAACTTACACCAAACATTTTTCTAAATTCAAATTACATTTCAAACTAAGCAAAAATATAATTAAAATAATGAAGTGCTCAAAAAATCTAAATAATCACCTCCCCAAATCACAAAATGTTACCCTCTCTAACATCTATCACCGGTCTCTTTTGCAGCAATTTCAAAATCACTCTACGACAACAAGTGGAAAAATGTGAATGCAAATTAGAGTTTAACACACATCTCATACATTTTGTTTCATAAAAAGGCTACAGCAGTGATTGTCAGGGGCAGTATATATTTTCAGAGTTTGAACATTAACTTTTTTACCACCTGCTGGTGGAATCTCCAAAAGTACTGGAACTGATTTTAGACATTGCCCTGAGACTTCTCAAATGTCTCAGGGCAATGTCCTATTTATCAGGAAAATAGCAAACTATGCTTTGCAATTTACATACAATACACCAACAATGTGTGCACATACACCCACAGATAGCACAAACACTCGTGCTTTGCACTGGCATGAAAATTGAAGATTGGAATTGCCGCTCTCACGAAAATTGGATAAGGTGTAGCACATGGTCGTCCTTGGCGTGCTCATGAAAATAGAGCTCTTAGTGGTTATACAACTATTTAAGCAAGAAATAATGCTGAAATAATGTTTTTTTTTTCTTGTCATAGGCAGAAAAAAAGCACAAGAGCTTTCAGGAACTCGACCGTTTTATGCATTATTACACTCGATACAAGAACCATGAACACAGTTACCAGGTTGGCATCTTCATTATGAATGTCTTTGAAATGAATAGCTGCTTTTTGTTCACAATCACATATAGTAATTTTTTTTCAAACCAGTTAGAAGAACGACTTTTGAAAACAGCCAAAGAGAAGATGGAACAACTGAGCAAAGCTTACATTGGAAGTGAGCAACATTTTGTGCATATTTTCAACTACATTTACTGTAAATGTCTTTAGTTTTTTGTAGAATGCATGTTCGATTGTGAATAATATAAATTGTTTAAATATTAATTAATTCCAAATGTCTTTTTCTTAAAGGGGAAGGAGCCCCACCTGACACCACATTCATTGAGGATGGTGTGCATGAACTTCTCAAGACCCGACGCATTCTTAAGTGCTCTTATCCTTACAGTTTCTTCTTAGAGGCCAAAAGCACAAAGAAAGAAATATTTGAACTTATGCAGGTACTAAGATCAGTACAGCTGAAGTCAGAAGTTTACATAAACCTAGGTTGAAGTCATTAAAACTAATTGTTTTTAACCACTCCACAGATTTAATATTTGCAAACTATAATTTTGGCAAGTCGTTTAGGACATCTTTGTGCATGACACAAGTAATATTTCCAACAGTTGTTTAGAAAGATTGTTTCACATTTAATGGACTATATCACAATTCCAGTGGGTCAGAAGTTTGCATACACTAAGTTAACTGTGCCTCTAAGCAGCTTGGAAAATTCCAGAAAATGATGTCAAGCCTTTAGGCAATTAGCTTCTGATAGGACGTGTACCTGTGGATGTATTTTAAGGCCTACCTTCAAACTCAGTGCCTCTTTGCTTGACATGGATAAATCAAAAGAAATCAGTCAAAATGTAGGACTTCCACAAGTCTGGTTAGTCCAAATCCTTGGGGGCAATTTCTAAATGCCTGAAGGTACCACATTCATCTATACAAACAATAGCACTGAAGTATAAACACCATGGGTCCACGCAGCCATCATACCACTCAGGAAGGAGACGCATTCTATTTCCTAAAGATGAATGTAGTTTTGTGCGAAAAGTGCAAATCAATCCCACCACTGCTCTAAAACAGCCAGACTACAGTTTGCAAGTGCACATGGGGATAAAGATATTACTTTTTGGAGAAGTATCCTCTGGACTGATGAAACACAAATTTAACTGTTTGTGTTTACCATAATGACCATCGTTATGTTTGGAGGAAAAAGGGTGAGGCTTGCAAGCCGTAGTACACCATCCAACCGTAAAACGTGGGGTGGCTGCAGCATGTTGTGGGGGTGCTTTGCTGCAGGAGGTGCATTCACAAAATAGATGGCATCACGAGGAAGGAAAATGACGTGGATACATTGAAGCAACATCTCAAGCATCAGCCAGGAAGTTAAAGCTTGGTTGCAAATGGGTCGTCCAAATAGACAATGACCCCAAGCATGCCTCTAAAGTTGTGGCAAAATGGCTTTAGGACAACAAAGTCAAGATATTGGAGTGGCCATCACAAAGCCCTGACCTCAAACCGAACTGAAAAAGCATGTGCGAGCAAGGAGGCCTACACACCAGTTCTGTCTGGAGGAATGGGCCAAAATTCCAGAAACGTATTGTGAGAAGCTTTTGGAAGGCTACCCAAAACGTTTGACCCAAGTTAAACAATTTAAAGACAAGGATACCAAATAACAAACTGTAGGTACATTTCTGACCCACTGAGAATGTGATGAAAGAAATAAAAGCTGAAATAAATCATTCTCTCTACTATAATTAATTTCACATTCATAAAATAAAGTAGTTATCCTAACTGACCTAAGACAGGGAATGTTTTCTACGATTAAATGTCAGGAATTGTGATAAACTGCGTTTAAATGTATTTGGCTAAGGTGTTTGTAAACTTCTGACTTCAACTGTCTCTATTCACTTCTTGCCTCATTAGAAAAACAACTATAAAGCTATTTATGTGCCTTTCATACATAATGTTTCATTGCACAACATGTCTCAAACAGACTGATTTAGAGATGGTCACTGAAGATCTTGCTCAAAAGGTGAACAGGCCTTACCTCCGCACCCCTCGCCATAAGATCATCAGTGCTACGTATCTTGTGCAGCAGAAGAGACGAGAGTTCTTGGCCTCTGTGGCTCGAGGTGTTGCTCCAAACGATTCACCAGAAGCTCCACGCCGCAGGTGAAGACAATGACCTTTGCCATTGCCTTCTCCCTCTATTTATCAGGGTGTCACAATTTGTTTTATCAAGAAATCTACAGGGTTTCCAATGTCATATAAAACCTGTAAATATCAGGGAATTTTTATTATATTATAATCCTGTAAATATTTATTATTTTTGCAGTTTTGCTGGTGGTACTTGGGACTGGGAGTATCTGGGATTTGCATCGCCTGAGGTATCATTGTATCTTTTGTCATTTTCTGTTTTTAACCAACCTCTGCCATTTCAAAGCTCACACACACAGCCAGAGTTGTAGCTCATTAGACTAATAATACCCTCTGATTTTCTGGGATGTCTGTGTTTAAATTAGGGGTGGTAATCGGGATGGGAGTTTGCATTTTGGAGTTAATCTAGTGTGCTTTGACCGAACATTTTTTATTCTCACATACTTAGTGGTGGCCAATCTCTTTTTCTCCAAAACTATTAAAGTATTAGTTCACCCAAAAATTCTCTCATAATTTGCTTACCCTCATGCCATCCCAGATGTGTATGACTTTCTTCAGCAGAACACAAATGTGGATTTATGCACAAAAAAGTAAATATAATGGCTTTTTTACACTGCACTTAACCCCAGTTTATCGTCATTCTAAACCCCACTTTTAACCCCATGTAAAGCAACATTTCATACTTGTAATTTTGAAAGGGGTTTATTACCGCTTTTTATCTGGGGTTATGAAACCCCACTCTGGAGCAGGTTTAGCACCGCATTTGCGGGGTTAATCCCGAATTGCAGTGTCAAAGGTATACAGTGTGAAACGATGCAGTGTTTTAATGTTACAGAAAGTTTAGCAACAGACAAGCAATCAAATAAAGCCTCAGTGCATACCACTTTAAATATTCATGTACTTTGTACAGTCGCTGAAACTTTCTCGTTTTTTACATTCTCCATCTGAGGGAATCCGGTAACGTGTCAAACATTGGTGGCAAATGCAATAAGTGCCATGATGAAGAGACAGTATTCTTTGTTTTCGTGGCATATTTCAGAAGACGAAATACAAACAGAGCTGATTAGCTGGGGGCAACTCGCAGAAGACCAGAGTAGCACCACTGATGGGTTGTGTGCCCGTCGCGAGATGCATTCGTCCAATCATTGTTATTGACACCGCAAATAAGAACGTTAACCTGGTGTTTACGAATGTACAGTGTGAAACATTGGAACGTGAATACCCAGGATTAATTATTAATCCAGGGTAAAGTATGAACAGTGTGAAACATGAAACAGGATAACCCAGGATTCCATTTATCCGGCTTAGAATAACTCTTGGTTAATGGTTTCAAGTGTGAAAAGCCCTGTAGCCATCCAAAAAATAATCCATACGATTTCAGTGGTCTAATTAATGTCTTCTGATGCGTATACCGTAGGTGTAAGAAATAAATCAATATTTAAAACTTTTTTTACAAAAATACACGAGGGTCGAGGTCAAGCGCGTTCGCAGTTTCACGTTAGAACAACCTTGAAATATGAAAAAACTGAAGTGAAGTGTTGTTTACAACAGAGGAGCATAGTTGCCTCATTCGGCTGGTTTGGATATATCAACTGTGGCGCCATCTTGAAACGGTGAACAAGGAGAGCTCTTTGAAATCGTTTGAATGCGAGTGAGTGGAGGAGATGCCTCAGACCGAGCTTCTTGCTCAGACTGTTGCATAAACTGTGGAAACAGTATTGCGGTCTACAGAAACGACTGTTAATAAGATATCTATGGATGAATATCTATGCAGAAGAGGCTTTCGCGCTTGTCACGTGAGGGACAGTTTGAACTCCACCCTCGTCAACTTACAAAACTTACTGAACATTTTCAGTATAAAAAATTAAATTTTGATCTATTTCTTACACCTAGTGTTTCACTTCAGGAAGACATTAATTATACAACTGGAGTCATATGAATTACTTTTATGATGGCTAAACGTAATTTTTGGAGCTTCAAAATGTTGGCACCCATTCACTTGCATCGTATGGACCTGCAGAGCTGAAATATTCTTTTAAAATGTATTTGTGTTCTGCTTAAGAAAGATAGTACACATCTGGAATGGCATGAGGGTGACTAAATTATGAGAGTATGTTCATTTTTGGGTGAACTATTCCTTAAGTTAAAAATTTAACCAAAAGTAGTGATTCTTGTTGTTAGAATATTCATACACCATTATGAGGTCAAATATAACTCTCCATTAAAATATCAGTCTCCCCAACTCTAGATTAAATTTAAGAGAGTTGTATGTGTTGCTGTATTGTACGAGCAGTCATTGAATCTTTTTTGTGTCCAAAGATGGTGAGGAATCACCCAGTACGGGGATCAAACACGCAGCGTGAAAGCAATTTCAATGCAGGAGGCCAGCCACAGGTAGTACTGAAGACAAAAAGTGAAACATTCTTCAAATTTGTTCCAGGATGAATTTATAATTATTACAATGTCCTGTTTGAAACTCATTAAACCAATCAAGAATTAGGTGTATAGAATGTCTAGGCTGGTCATCTCCTGAAATAACCAAGAAAAGGACTACATTTGAGGTCCATACACCTTATGGACTACATACACCTTTGCCAAATAAATTTAAAATCAGTTTTTCACAATACCTGACATTTAATCGTAGAAAACATTCCCTGTCTTAGGTCAGTTAGGATCAGTATTTTAAGAATGTGAAATGTCAGAATAATAGTAGAGAGAATTATTTATTTCAGCTTTTATTTCTTTCATTCCCAGTGGGTCAGAAGTTTACATACACTTTGTTAGTATTTGATAGCATTGCGTTTAAATTGTTTAACTTGGGTCAAGCATTTTGGGTGGCCTTCCACAAGCTTCTCACAATAAGTTTCTGGAATTTTGGCCCATTCGCTCCAGACAGAACTAGTGTAACTGAGTCAGGTTTGAAGGCCTCCTTGCTCGCACATGCCCACAAATTTTCTATCGGATTGAGGTCAGGGCTTTGTGATGGCCACTCCTATACCTTGACTTTGTTGTCCTAAAGCCATTTTGCCACAAATTTGGAGGTGTGCTTTGTGCCATTGTCCATTTGGAAGACCCATTTGCAACTGAGCTTTAACTTCCTGGCTGATGTCTTGAGATGTTGCTTCAATATATCTACATAATTTCACTTTCTCACTGTGATAAGGATAGGTTTGTGGGCAATGGAGGAGTCAGGAGACAGAGAACATTGAGTGTTTATTCACACACACTTTAGTTTAAACACACTTGACTTCAGCCTAAGTGTATGTAAACTTTTGACTTCAACTGCATGCCATTAATCAATTCAAATGAATCATTAAACTAGAATTCCTGTCCTGTGGTCAACATCACCGTTCTTGAAATTTGGATAATGTTGTAGGTTGCTTTGTCATGCATTCAGTGTGCCTGTTTCTTTCTAAAACCTGTGGAACTCTCAAAATATTAGCAGTTCTTCCTTTTTGTGGTTGTTTTTGATTCGTTATATGGTATAGGCTTAAAGGAATATTTCAGGTTCAATACAAGTTAAGCTCAATCGACAGCATTTGTGGCATGATGTTAATTACAACAAAAGTTAATTTCTACTTGTGCCTCCTTTTCTTTTTCTTTAAGAAAAATCTGTTACAGTGAAGCACTTAAAATTAAAATAAATAAACATTGAAATACTCACCGTTTCAAAATTATAGCCACTAGACAAACAATATATGTGTTAACTTGATTTTATTGTCGAAATCATTTCTAACAGTTTCTGTGTAAAGTTAAATCCAATTTTACAACTTCGTTGCCATTATAAAAAAATATTACACCGTAAAACGACCAATAAAATGTAAAAATGTATACTTTAAATAAGCTTAAGTTAAACTTAAGTTTTAAAATAATGCATGTGTGGGATGCACCGATCTGATACCTGGATCGGTATCGACTCTTATACTGAAGCTTTTAGTCTGATTGGGTATCGGTCTGACGAGCCCGATCCAAATCCGATACTGTGTGTTAGTCATGTTCGGTACTGTCAAGCTCCAAAAATGTATAACCATAAAAACACTGTGTAACAAGATGAAAGAAAGATGAAATGAGAACCAGCTTGACAACATAATGTTTAATGATAAACTTAAACAAAAACACACAAGCATAAACACACAGGGCAGCTGCCTGTAATTCTCTCGAGCTGCCACCTCCGGTCACCTTTATCCCTCTCAGGCTTGATCAGCCTGATTGGGGGCCAAGTGTGCAGCATCACAGCCTGGCCTGGCCCTGCCCTCCACCCTGCCACATTCCTCCCTGGATCTTTCAGGCTGGGGAGTCCCCAGGGGCTTGCCCTTCTGGCCCAACTGCAGGCAGGTCATCCCCACCTTTCTGGATCTGGGAGGGGACAAGGGGAGGGAAACAAAACCATAACAATAATATTTAAAAAGAGAGGGAAAGGCCAACACGGAGTGACAGCGGTAGAGAGAGAGAGGAGAGAGGGAAAACGCACTAGCCTGGTCCTTGGCCACTCCTCCACCCTCTTGTGGATGACAGCCGCGCCTCCTCGGGCTGATCGGAGACAATCCTCAGGCCTCTGGTAGACGGAACGCCCCGCCGCGTTTTCGGTGGACGAAAGGCATCTCCACCTGCCCCTGTTTTAGTGGCTGGTAGGGGTCTCCACCGCCCCTGGCAGCAGCCCTGACCAACGTCTCCAGGCAGATGGCTAGAAGCCCCTCCTGTCCTCGCGATATATTCGCGATTTAAATATATTACTATTGTAATTCAAATGAAAAGGCAATAATAATCATATTAATTACAAAGTATTATTGTTGTTGTTGTCATTAGTATTCGTTTACAATTTATAACAATATTTAAGTTGAATGGTTTCCAAAAAATAACTGTGAATGAAAAGTAAACTGATGTCTTACATCTGGATTTTTAAGGATTCAGTTCAATTCAGTTGTAAGTAAAAACAAAAAAGGCAAAAATAAAACACTGGTTAAAACACTGGTTTCTTTTCTACTGAGCACTTGAAGAGCACTTGAAGACTGAAATTACTGTTATTTTGCTGCTACATAATTCAGTAAACTAGTTAATGATAAAGTTTTTCTTAAGCTATACTGAAGAAATATTGAAAAAATGTTTAGTTAGAGGTTTGTGTTACTTTACATATTAAAGAGTACTCTCAATTAGTTCCACACAATAATGTAAAGATATCTTAAATTGATTATGCAAAAAAACAACATTGGTATCGACTGATACTGAGATTTCCGACATCGGATCGGAAGATAAAAAAGTGGTATCGGTGCATCCCTAATTAATATAAGTGCTTTTATAAAACAAGAAGCTTCACATTTCTGCCTTTTAAACCCTACAAATATTGGCCCCATTCACTTCCATTTGTAAGTGACTTCCTGTACCCAGATTTGTGCTTTCTTTAAAGAAGGGACGAGTTGAAATAAAAAATTTTGGTAATCAATATAACGTCACAAATGTTGTTGATTGAGCTTAATTTGAATTGAACCCAGAACATTTATTTAAATAATGTGGATCGGGGTCAACAGACTATTATTCTCAAATGGGACATTATATTTTAATAAATTGTATTAAATTGTATGTGTAATTATTTTATTTTTTTAACCTACTACTTGTAATATAGACGTCAATCAGTAATCTCGTGAGAGTCTATCCATGTCTTAAATATATGTCCATTTCCTCAAAATAGGAGAACATTACTCATTCTCCTCATCAACAAATCAAGTATTTTTGTAATTAATCTGACCTTTATGGTTTCTGCAGGAATACTCAGAGTTTCAGTACAGACGGAGACACCGGCAACGGCGCAGAGGAGACCTGCTGAGACTACACAGCCTCCGCAGTACCACCCCTGAACCCCAGGACTCCAATGACAACACTTTAGGTACAGCTCCTAGATAGTAATTCCACTTAATTTTAGGATGGAAATTTTTTTACATGTGATTTGAAAAGAGCACCATGTAGCCAGCATTACTCAGTTTGAAATCGATGTCCAATTTGTGTCAACAGAAACACATGAAGGAGGCAGTTCACAAAGACATGGAATCTCCACGGTGAATATTTAATTTATGTGAATTTATGTAAATATATATAATATAAACTAATGTTATAAGTGATGTTTAAGTAAGACTAAAGACACCATGAAATAGTTTGACGTTTTCTTTCCTGTGTTCACTGATGTTGTAGCTTACGTCAAAGCTGTAAACCATGATTTGCTAGTAGGTTACAGGTGGTATTTTGGGGAGGGACATTCTCATTTAGAGGGCTTTTATTTGGACACAGATCTGTGTAGTGCAAGATAAGTCATCAATATTTTTGGTCCATTATCCCGGAAGAGAAAGTCTATGAATTTTAAATGTGCTTTTTCTAAAACTGCAGCAACAGTAATGTGTGGCAACAGCAATGCAAGAACTAACTGTTTTAATGTTAATGTTTTTTTTTTTTTACATATAAAACAAAATGTATGACTTACATAAAATAAAAAATAGGAATTAGGGCTGAGTAAAATATTGTTGATCAAAAACAACAAAAAAGAAACATTTAATAAAAAAGCTGTGTGTCTCCAGTCTTGTTAATGTACAAAACTGCTGAGACAGTACCGTTTTAGCACTTTTTCTACACGGTGTACTAATTAGTACAAAATAGCACAAAAGTACAAATTATGCATGTAAGCAATAAACATATAGACCTTATTTATATACACACACACACATATATATAAAAAGAAAGATCCATTTTTCAGGACACTGTATTTTAAAGATAATTTTGTAAAAATCCAAATAACTTTACAGATCTTTATTGTAAATGGTTTAAACAATGTTTTCCATGCTTGTTCAATGAACCATAAACAATTCATGAACATGCACCTGTGGAATGGTCTTTAAGACATTAACAGCTTACAGATGGTAGGCAATTAATAGTCTTTAATACCATAAGACTTGCAGCGCTTTTTCAAAAAACATATCAGAGTTTTGATGTTGTTTGGTGCCAGTTGTTCTGATCACATTTGCAAACTCTTTAATATGCATTCACAGCATCCAACATCACTGATATTAGCAAATTTTTGCAGAATATTTAGAGGTTCTGCCTTGTGTGAGTCAAACAGCATCCTAGAGTATTTGACCTTAATCCCTGTTTTTTCCTCAGGCACTTGGGTATCTGGACGAAGATGACCCCAATATTCTGCTGGCCATTCAGCTGTCCCTACAGGATTCTGGGCTGGCCTTAGACTCAGAGTCTCAGGATGTGCTCAGTACCGACGCCTCTGTAGGTGCCAGTGGCTCCTCTATGCCCTCTAGACTGGATTCTGCCCCCCATACTGTGGATTCCCCCCAGGCATCCATGAGCAGCTCAGAGCTCCTGGAACTGGGAGACAGCCTTATGAGACTGGGCAATATTACCAGCCATTACACACCCTTTAACATGAACTCTTACCCTGATGCCTTGGGTAACGCCTTCACCCCTGGTGATCCAGAGTGCCTGGACCCTTCTACCAATGCCAACCTGCTTGGCAACATTATGGCCTGGTTCCATGATATGAACCCTCAGAGCATTGCACTGATACCCTCAGCCACCTCGAATGCTGGTCCTGAGCCACTCGTTTCTGGAGAGGGACACGAAGAACCTACCAAACCCCAGGACGAGGAGAACGAGGTGGGAAGGCCAGAGCAGGGTTCCACACATCTGACGAAAGAGAGTGCGGGCATATTGACGGCACAACTTTTGGAACTAGAATGTGTGGATGATGCACAACAGACTAAAGTAGAGCCAGATTTGGATGATTTGGGGAGAAGTGTAGATCTCACTAGCACAGTTTGTCCAGAGAGCAGTAGTAATCGTGATGTCCAGGTAAATGACCTCTCAGAGTGGGAGGAAGAAATGCACCTAGTGTGAGAAATTAGTTCAGTTAAGTTCAACAATTGAGTGCTCTTATTGTGCCAAAACACTAAATAAATGCAGAACTGCACCTGTATAATAACAAATGTGGTGCAATGGAATTAGACAGGGCTTGATGTAGTGGTGTGCATCTGGTGGAACAATAAAGAAAGTGTGGTCATAATCAAGCTGATTAAAGTTGGTTAGATAGTGTGAGGAAGTAAATGTTGCAAAGTATTAACCCAAGCAAGGTCACTTTGGCCATCCCCAGAAATCTTGCTTTGGGTGCCATTAGTGAATCTGTAATAGATTGGAGATTAATTCTAAAGAAAGAGTCCACCCAATAATAAAAATGTATGTTTTCGTTTACTGAAAATGTAATTCAAAACCCTTATGACTTACTTCACTGAAGAATTTTTGAAGAATGTTGACGCTGCTCTTATTGAATTAATTTAAAGTGAAAGGGGACAGTGGCTATTCCATCTTCTTTTGTGTTCCATGAGAAAAAAAGTCATTCATGGGTTTCTGGAACAACATGAAGTAAATGATGACAGAATCTTCTTTTTTGGGTGAACTGTCCCATTAATGGAGTATTCCGGGTTCAGTAAAATGTTAAGCTCAATTGACAGCATTTGTGGTATAATGTTTGATTACCACAAAATTAATTTCGACTCATTCCTCCTTTTAAAAAAAGCAAAAATCGAGGTTACTTGAGGCACTTACAATGAAAGTGAATGGGGCCAATGTTTTGGTGGTTTAAAGGCAGAATTGGGATGCTTCTAATTTTATAAAAGCACTCACATGAATTATTCTGTTAAAACTCATGTATTAATTGAGATGTAAAGTAGTTGACATTTTTTACAGTCATTTTAGGGTTTGTTGACATAACATCGTCATGGAAACGAAGTTATAAAATTGGCTGTAGCTTTTCACAGAAAAGGTTTGTAAGTAATTTTATCACACTAAAATCATGTTTACATGCATATTCTTTGTCTTGTGATTATACTTTTAAAAACGGTGAGTATTTTAACATTCAAAAATTGGCCCCCATTCACTTCCATTTTAAGTACCTCACTATAACCCAGATTTTGTTTTTTAAAGAAAAGTAGGAACGAGTCAATATACATTTGTTCCTTTTAAAGTTCTGATGTTTGAAATAATATCAAACCGATCAATTCTTAAAAAAATATTTTTATATTTCTGACAAGAAAAGGGAATGTTTACGTACAAAATATATTATTGCTTGAGATTGTGTCAATCAAAGATTTCTGGGCTATTACAGTTACTGGGAAACAGCGTGTGTGAAGCCACCATTAAGACCTGAAATGATGAGTTATTTTCCCCTTTTGTGTGTTATATTTGAAACCTACAACTTTGCAGTGCCAATTTGTGGCTCCATTTGAAGACACTAATTGTCTATTTGTTAATCATGCCACACTTAATGCAAGTTCATTTATGCAGATTGCAAAATGCACATTTCAAATGTTACAAATGAGATCATTTCTGTTTGCTGAAAACTTCTATGTACTGTCATGCAGTTTAGAATTTTTTAGACATGCATCAACTGCTAATTTTGAGTTTGCTTTTAAAACCATAACACTTTTTGAAAATGTACACTCCTCAAAATGTGATGCCATTTATTAGCTTATTTATTATGATTTGAAGTGATGTGTATTACATTGGGCTGACACTCCACAGGTGTTCTGAAGCAACACAGACTTATATTAACAGTGGTTTTTATTATTTAGATTGTGTGCCACTCATATCTTCTCAGTCAGAGACATGGGAAGTCATTATGTTGAACAACAAATGCTGCCCTTTAGGTCTCCGGTTGCATGTGTCCTAACTGATTCTACTCCATAAACCATTCCTAGGTACTGTGCTGATTGTTGTTTGATCTGAACTACAGTATATCCCTCTGACAAAAGACTATGTGCACTAACCAAGAAGCTTTTAAAAGAAGATTCCAGTTTACATACAACTTGGGTAAGCAGAAGGTTGCCACCGCTATTGTGTCCTTGAACAAGGCACTTAACCCCAGGTTGTTCCAGGGGGATTGGCCCTGGAATAAGTGCACTGTAAGTCACTTTGGATAAAAGCGCCTTCCAAATGCATAAACGTTAATGTAACCTTAAAGGGATAGTTCACCCAAAAATGAATATTCTGTCATCATTTACAACCTCATGTTGTTCATAACATGTATGACTGACTTGTTTTACGTGGAACACAAAATGTTATGTAGAATGACAGCCTCAGTCACCATTCACTTGTAATGCATCTTTTTTACCATACAATAAAAGTGAATGGTGACTGAGGCTAACACTGTTCCTAACATCTGTGTTCCACAGAAAGAACCGGGTTCAGAAATTAAGGGGGCCTCAGGGCAAAAATGTCCCTGTAATTATTTTAATTTTTTTCTGAAATAGTTTTAAATATTCTATTCCAAGCTTAGTTATCCATATTATAATGTAAAATATTATTTTTATGTTGATTTAATTTTATGAGTAGGAGGTAATGGACATATTCTCAGTCTAATTATTCAGACTGACAACTTATTTAAATGAATTGATTACACTGAATTATCTGAATAAAAGAAACAGTGTAATTTTTAGGAGGGATTCCACTAAATATACAAGAAATGCCCCTGAAAAATCTAATGCAGGGAGAATTTTATCCCCTTCATTGAAAAAGTTTGTTTCTGACACGAAGTATGAGTAGTGTTAGTATTTGATGTGTATATCATCTACAATCAACTTCAATACATATCAATCCAATGAAACGTTAAAAAGAATGCATTTCTTTCTAAATTGGGAGTATTTGGTTCATATTGACAACAGACTCGTGTCTTGTGCTGGAGTGCAACGGTTGCCATGATTTGATTGCCTCTCTTTAAACATTACAATGTGAGTGTGGCTCTATAGAAGTGTCTTTTAATGGTAAGGACAGTATGATCATAGACTGAAAAGATGGGGAAAATAGAGTAATTCTAGTTGGTGGTGCCTTTCGTTTGGTTCTATTCCCTCTGATAAATCTGGCATTGTACGTGAAAGCCTGTTTGGACTTTTTTGCCCTTTGCCATCATCTTGCATTTTACTGTAAGTCATGGGCAGTTTTAACATCTTAATCTGAATATTGTGTGAAAATGGATGATGTTTGATTTTTTTTATTATTATTTTCCTGCTACTTAAGTATTTATGGTGGTGGCCTTTTATATCTAATTAGTTTTTTTTTAATTTTTTTTTTTATGATTATTATTGAATTGTGTCCATTAACTTTGAATTGTCATTTGCACTTTCATAGACTATACTTGATACATTCCCGGTTTGTATGATGATATGTAGCCAATAAACAGAAAATATTGGAAAGTTTTGCTCAGATTAAAAAAAAGTGTCAAACGTTGCCCTCTGTTTGTCTTCCCTCACTGATTCAACAGCGCACTCCAGTGGAAGCGTAAGTCAACATTTTCAACCTATCCAACCTTTATTTTGAAAAAAAAAAAAAAAAAGACGAGAGACTATTTGACTTTTATTTTATAATTTAGAAACTGGTCCCCACGGAAGTATTTTGCTTGCCACAACCCCAAACAAACGGGACCCATTATTCAGTTTTTAAGGTGATCGATGGTTTTACATTTGAACTAATGGTTCTAATTCTTCAAAATGGCTATTTATTATAGGTTTTAGGCTGTAGTCTCAATTTAATCGAATAGTTAATCGGTTTTGAACTATAACTGGCAGGCCTCTTCACTATTGAATACTCAAAACACAGCATAGCCAGACTGCTGCATATGGTCAGCAAACATGCCTCTTGGCTTAAAACCATGTTGTACTGTCTGCAAGACAAACTCTTCTTCCATGTGGAAAAAAGGAAACATGGGAGAAATTCTTTGTAACAACTGTACGGGTAAAAGTATAACCAGTGGAGGTTCCGGAGCATCTGCTTCGTCCATCATCCAGCAGAATAATGGCGGAGGAAAGCAGGTTTGAAATGTTTTTAAAATCTTCTGTTCTAACGTAAAATGTTTACTTGTCACCTGCATTGCAAGCGCGAGACTTGGCGCCCTTGTTAAAGTGATTGAAAAATGGGGCGTTCGTATGTCGATTATAACGTTTGAAAGTTGCAGTGTGGCCCGCCACCGAGTATGAGGTTGTAGTAAATAAATAAAATAAAAAATAGTGTTGCTGTGCGTATGAGGATCATTGTAAATTGCGGTTATCCGAGATTATACAATTATTATTTTTAGACATCTACATTTTAAATACGTTTAAAACCTGTATTCTTTATGTATATGTTGGAT
The DNA here is from genome assembly GCF_025860055.1 of Xyrauchen texanus. Lineage (NCBI taxonomy): Eukaryota > Metazoa > Chordata > Actinopteri > Cypriniformes > Catostomidae > Xyrauchen > Xyrauchen texanus. Next base: position 23,387,817 of record NC_068285.1, on the reverse strand, counting down.
TAAATTCAGTAGAAAATATAGTACTTTCTACAGAAAACAAATCACGTTTTAATCACTTATTAAATATAGAAATACTTTCCTTGCACATTGAATGTGATTATTATTTTTTTTTCCAATATCATGATTAAAAAATTTTTTGTGACGAATATCAAGTTCCATATCGGTACAGTTTACTCGACTTTGGGGAAATCCTTATCCGAGGCCTAGTTGAAGCCCTTGTTTCATAACGCCAATCTTATGATTGACAATGGTGTTTGAGCCCCGTCCTTTTAGGCGCACATTTGCCCTTTATAAGCGACGCTCAATCACTATTTCTTCAGAATTTTCCTCCTTCAAGGTCGACATTGTCTCGTTTTGACTACAACTATCATCTCGTCTGAACGGCCCTCTCTTCACTGTGAATGAACACGGTCCCGCGGACGGGATTTCCCTGCAGAAGCAACAGGACATTCTTCACCTGAGATTCACCCACCCCCTCTAGCGTTCTGGCGAAGAGCTTCTCAACCTTGCCACCTGCATCAGGTTCTTTGAGTCATCTACCCACTTACCGCAGCATTCTGGTAGGAGCAGTATCGTCTGAAAAAAAAAAATATATATGGCGGTATTAACTCGTCACATTAAGTGTTGACCTTGGAGTCAGAGGGACCACAGTTTAAAACCAGCCATCGACTCAAGCTGATACTTGCCATGCTGCAGGTCACAAAAAGTAACCAGTGACTCAGTATGATGATTCACTTCTCTATTTCAGATCAGTGCCTGGTGGAGAACCCCGCCCCCACTGCTCCGACTCCGCCAAAGACAGCCGAGCCATTGAACAGTTTCTGTGTTGTTCAAATAGAGAATGTTTTCACAAGAAACAGTAATGTGCTCGCTTCAAGACAGCACATTCTGCTGCTCATCCTCACATAAACAATTTTATCACACAATAGAGAAAGCGCTGTTTGCGTCTGCATGCACTGTACGTGCTCGACATGCACACACATTTACACGCTTTCCACTTCCCCTGCTCACCGGAGTTTGCTGGGAGATTGCATGTGTGTTGTTTCTGTGTGATGATTTTCTCACACAATAGACAAAGCACTGTGTGTTGTGTTTAAATAAAGGATGTTCTCATAAAGAGAAACGCGTTCATTGCACTGCACGAGGCGTACACACTCAAAGAAGCCATTTACGCTTCTTTTACCCACACACTGTGCACAACCGCTTCCCGGTGGCAAGGGGCTATCTATTTCTTTGAGCGAGCGAGCTGACGTTATTTCACTTGCGGCTATCGGTCATCTCTGGTCCCGGCTTGGGATGTGAGAAAGTAACAGCAGATCGTGTGGAGGTTGGAAGTTCATTGCACCACAGAGGAGCAGAGAAAGTGAACGATTGTGAAATAGACTTTGAGCCTCTTTGTGATGGGACCACCAGGTGTCGCTCGTTCATAGACCATAGAGAGCTGACTGCTGGGGTTCCTCAAGGATCAGTGCTCGGGCCCCCCTCTTCTCGATGTACACCACATCACTTGGACTGGTCATTGAGGCACATGGCTTTTCCTACCACTGCTACACAGATGACACACAGCTCTGCCTGCCGTTCCAGCCTGATGGATCCTACTGTCTCAGCTCGTATCTCTGCCTGCCTCTCAGACATTTCGGCCTGGATGAAAGAACGACACCTTCAGCTCAACCTTGCCAAGACAGAACTCCTCATGATCCCAGCCAACCCATCTCATGGCTCTAGACTGCGAATAAAATGCGTCCAAAAATAATTGATTGTGACAATAATGTAAAATCTACTCGCCATCGGCGACAGTCGGGTTGTGTGCGTTCATATGCGGTTTCATCAGATATCATCATGTGAGTTATTTATTACAAAAAATATATATATTTACAGTATAAGACTGTATATTTTTATTTTATACAGTCTTATTTCGTCTATATTGTATATTTTATTGTATTCGGTCATCTTATTTTGTGTATAGTGTATATTATTAGGTGTATATTGTGTTGTGTAACAAGATGTGTAAACTGTTACATGTAAATCAGATGTTTATTGTAACTGTCATACTGCTATGTTGCTTGGAACTGCACCCAAGACTTTCACCCACTGTTGCACTTGTGTATATGAGTGACAATAAAGGGATTTCATTTTGATATGATTTATTTAATACATCTTTATAGTGCAGCTTTCCCCTTGTTTTTTTGTGATGACGAACTCGCTGCACCGCACGCAACAACAAAACCAGTGCGAGAGTCGTGAACAAATTACTCTTAAACCAGGTCTTATATATATATATATATAGCTTATTTATATATAGAGATAAAGCTTTTGACACTCAGGACAATTGAGGGACTTGTACACAACTATTACACAAGGTGCAAACATTCAATGATGCTCAAAAAGACAACACTACAATATGCATACTATGCTTTATGTAATTAATTGTAATGTAGATTCTGAACAGCAGTACTAAATAAAAAAAATATTTGATCTCTTATATTTCTATATATTTTGAAAGGGGTGTGGCCATTTATGAGACAAAATACCAACACCTAACAGAACAGCCCGGAACCTGGGGATGGTGGTAGATGACCAGCTTAATTTCACTGCACACATCTCATCAACCGCCCGGTCTTGCAGATTCACGCTTTACAACATCAGGAATATCAGACCTTTCCTGTCTAAATATGCTACACCGCTTCTTGTCCAAGCTTTGGTCATTGCAAGACTGGATTACTGCAAAGCTCTATTGGCTGGCCTTCCAGCTAACACAATTAAGCCACTGTAAATGCTCCAGAATGCATCAGCACATCTGGTCATCAATCAGCCAAAAAGGGCTTATGAAACCCCACTCTTGATTTCACTCCACTGGCTACCTGTAGCTGCCCGCATCAAATTCAAGGCTTTGACTCTAGCTTTCAGGCCAGCCAATGGAACCACACCCTCACACTTCAATTCAATTCTTCAAGTCTATGCTCCAACTCGCTCTCTACGGTCTATGAACGAGCGACGCCTGGTGGTCCCATCACAAAGAGGCTCAAAGTCTAGTTCACAATCGTTCACTTTCTCTGCTCCTCTGTGGTGCAATGAACTTCCAACCTCCGCACGATCTGCTGTTACTTTCTCAACATTCAAGAACCAGCTGAAGATTTTTTCATAACAATGTCAAAACATCTGATATTCTATAATGTATTTACCTTTACAGTCATTGGGGTCTAAAGGTGTTCACTCTTGTTTTGTTTGGTTATTTGTGTATTATGACAACAGAATGACCACCTGCATTTTGATTACACTGCCTGACAAAAGTTTTTCAAATATTAATATTTTAAAACAAAATTCTTTCACTGCTTTTTTATTAAAAGAAATATTAACAAAATATTATTTCAAACTACTTATGCCAAAAGTACTTTTTTCAAGAATATCAGAATCACTTTGAAATTATGAAAGTTTGAATTGATCAACCACAAATCATTTGTTTTTCTTTGTAGTCCAAACAGGAGATACACAGACGCTCAGCCCGGTTACGGAGCACCAAGTACAAAGCGCCAGCATCTGAGAAAAAAGTTTCAACCAAAGGAAAGGGTAGACGACACATTTTCAAATTGAAAAATGTATGTGCTTTTCAATTGGTCTTGTGTATGGCTTTTATCTCAATATCTGTAAGGTGTAATAAAATATTTAAAAATGTATGTTCTCAAATTCTGCAGCCAATCAAAGCACCGGAGTCCGTGTCGACGATTATTACATCGGAGTCCATGTTTTTCAAGGTAACTTTTCAAAAGGAGTGACGGTGGCGTAGTGGGCTAAAGCACATAACCTGTAATCAGAAGGTCACTGGTTCGATCCCCACAGCCACCATCATTGTGTCCTTGAGCAAGGCACTTAACTCCAGGTTGCTACAGGGGGATTGTCCCTGTAATAAGTGCACTGTAAGTCGCTTTGGATAAAAGCGTCTGCCAAATGCATAAATGTATATGTTTTTCTCACTGCCACGTTCGTTGTATTCACAAATCTGCACTCCTTGTGATTAGGGTGTCTACTATCAAATTGGAGATGTCATTAAAGTTATAGATGAGGACGATGGGAAACCATATTTTGCGCAGATTCGTGGGTTTGTCCAGGACCAGTACTGTGAGAAGAGTGCTGCATTAACGTGGCTGATACCAACTCAGGCCAGTCCAAAAGATCGGTTTGATCCAGGCACTTACATTGTTGGTAAGTTCATGCACAAATTTTATATACTGTAATTAAAGGGATAGTACTCATAATTTACTCACCCTCATTTCTTCTGCAGAATAGAAACAAATATTTTTATAAGAATATCTCAGCTCTGTAGCTCCTTACAAGGTGACCAGAACTCAGAAAGTCCAAAAAGGACCTAAAGGCAGTATAAAAGAATGAATCCAGTGGTAAAATCAAAGTCTTCAGAAGACGATATGTGTGGGAGTAACCCATTTTTACTATAAATCTCGCACCTTTTACCAGCCCCAACCAGTAAGTGGCTGAATGTGAAAGTCACTTTCACACCTGAATGTGAAAGTGTATATTGACAGTAAAAAAGGACTTATGTTGCTCTGATTCTTACCCACACCTATCATATCACTTCAGAAGATATGGATTTAACCACTAGTCTTATGGACTGCCTTTATGTCCTTTTTGGACCTCCTGATTTCTGTTCACTATTCACATGCATTATATGGACCCGAGTATTGTGAATATTCTTCATTTGTGTTCTGCAGAAGGATGGGTGAATCTCTGTTGTGTGGATGAGAGAATTTTAGCTTTTTTTTTTTTTTTCATCCATTTTGTCTGAACTATCCTTTTAATATATTGTCAAATCTACAAAAAGTGTATCTGCCATATTTTTAAAGGAAATTTGAATTTACTTTGAACTTTACATTGACTGTCATATACCAGAGCATGTTTAATATTTTGTTTTTTAATGTTTAATTTATGACTGACTATATAAATGCATTTATATCTTTACACAGGCCCAGAAGAGGACTTGCCAAGAAAAATGGAATACCTGGAGTTTGTCTGTCATGCTCCATCAGAGTATTTCAAATCAAGGAGTTGCCCTTTCCCAACAATACCGGTTTGTCCAGAAAAAGGCTACATCTGGACTCATATAGGACCAACACCTGCTGTTACCATCAAAGAAAGTGTTGGGTGAAGTTAAACCTTAAATGATGATCAGACTGTTGAAGAACTTTTTTTTTTTTTTTTTAAAAGGCAATTCAGTCCAATAACAAATACTGAACAGACATATGAATGCAATTATGCTTGGATCAGGATGTATTGGCCATTGACCCTAAAGTTCATTTTCTACAAATACATTTAAAACTCAATGTAAAGAATATTCATGATACTTTTTGAATGGGATCCAGTGGAGTCGCAGTAGTCTACATTGAGCCTTGGACTTAACCTGAATAAAGAGTTTCGCTAAGCCCTTTTACGTGCTTAAATCTTTATTCAGACAAGAATTGTATATAAAAATGTATACAAATATTACTTTGCACCACTCCGTTTTTGCCTTATTTTTCTTCCGCCCTTTTCACAGATGTTTTTGGGTTTCCAGTGGCTGAGAGAAGATAGTCTGCTTGAGATGTTTCAATTTGTTTAGCAGTGTGAAATATCATGCCCCTGTTCAGGTGTGGCAAGGCTGTGCTGGTGTCTAAGATGTGTGCCTGAAACAGATTCCAACTCATTTTATGACTTTTCAATTTAATCTGAAACTGAATGATGAGGAAGTGAGCATCTATTTCTCCCTATATTTTATTGGGGAAAGGCTACAAAAGATTCTTTGTTAAATGTTTAGAATACATCTGGAACCTTGTCCAAGTTGATAAGTGTGGTGGAGAGTATGTCTCCAGTGGTAATCTCATTTTTGAGATTTCTCCAGGGAGAGAGTTTTTCTATACGCCAAAGTCCCCTGATCATGCTTTGTTTTATGCACCTCCTCTACAAACGTGCAAGACATTGAAGATTAACAGATTTGATTTCTACCTACAATTAACCAGTATAATGCATAGATTTTTCTTTTAAAATTGTATTCTACATTGAAACATACTTTTAGCTCTTGATGAATCTCCAAGCATTCATCTAGGTTCCTCTGTATCGCTGAAATGACAAGTACCAAATCCTCATAGGTGTCTATTGTTAGCTTCTATAGGTAGCCACTCTTTAAAGGGTAACTAAACCCTAAACCAACTTTTTTAGTTAATGATCTGTAAGCATGGGGCTTTATTAGTACTGGTCATTGATTCAAGTAATTGTTTTGACATTTGTGTATAAAGTGTTTTAATTCTACAATATATGGTGTAAAAACGTCTGAGTGCTGCCCTCTTCAGGTTGAACGGTGGCTACTGCAGTTGAATTTTCCTATTGGCTGTTGCAGTACTTCGTGACGTAAGCGGTGACAGCTGACGTAAGCAGGTTCCAGCTCACCACGCCAGATTCATGTACATGTCGTCTTGCGACCGTGTCAGAAATAATAATAACATAGAGTCTGACAGCAGCTGTCAATTAATCCGTCACTACGAGTCTCAGGTCCACCCCGCTCAGCCCCGCGCTCGGTTCCTTCCCTCTATCCCCGCCGGGGTCTGCCCACTTTTCCTGCATTTTCAAATATTTCTAGTGGGTGGAGTCAGACTCTGAGCAGGTGTTTAGTTACCCTTTAATGTCTTTTGACGCTTGGTCACATTGGTTTTCTTTATCATCTCCTTGAGTATGGCACTTTAGCATTTCCTGTTTATGTGTTATAACATGATTTTTTTTATTTAAAAAAAATATATTTTAAATTTTCTGAAGGAAATGTGGGTGGTGCTTGCCCATGCAAATTTCTGCCAAAATGCTAAGGTACTGAGTTGTTTTAAGAGTGTTAGAAAGGGTGTTCTCTGTGATTGCGTTCTGGTCCATTTCAAAAGAGCCCATCCCCAAGTATCCATTCTTGTTCATTAGCAAGCACCATGTGCAATTGTGTGTATAGAAAACGTAATGATATTTAAGGATTGTTCCGGGCTCAGTAAAAGTTAAGCTCAATCCACAGCATTAGTGGCATAAAGTTGATTACAACCAAAATTCATTTAGACATCCCTTGTTTTCCTTTTTTAAGAAAAAAAGCTAAATTCAAGGTACAATGAAAGTCAATTAAACCAATTTTAGAAGGATTAAAAGGTAGAAATGTGAAGCTTAAAATTTTATAAAAGCACTTGCATTAATTATTCTGTTAAAAGGGTTTATAGCATTACTCGGTCATTGCAACAAAGTTGTAAAATTAGATATAACTTTACACAGTAAATATAAGTACGCAGTGTTATCACAAAACATATGTTTATGTTTTGAGGATATACTTTTCAAAAAGTTTGTTTTTTAACTTTTACTGATTGGCCCCATTCACTTTCATTGTAAGTGTATTACTGAAACCCAGATTTGAGCTTTTTTAACAAAGCTAGTCAAATAAAATGTTTGTTGTATCAACATTATGCCACCATGCTGTCTGCTTAACTTGTATTGAAATGAGAATATTCCTTTAAAAGGAATTCCTTAAAAGGATTCTTTGGGTTTTCAAAAGCACTTACAAGTAAAAAATTGGAAATAAACATTTGAGTTGTTCTCTCTCTCTCTGACTCATATCACTGACATATTTCAGAAGTACTTACGAGGCAGCATTCACTGTTGGACTTTGTTGCTCTGGCTTTGACGTGCAGATGTAAATGGCATAAAAAAATCTGGGTACCGCCGAAGATAAAGATGCAAAGTACAAAAAGGTACTCTTGTGAAAGTTTCTGTAAAGCAGAATATAATAATATAGCCTACTCAAATATCCTAAAGATGGCTGTCCATCCATCATGTATCAAACAGACAAAGTGTAAAAGGAGGAAGATGGATTCCCATAGGCTGATGGAACAGCAGTACTAAATATAAACTCTGCACACCGCATACACCTGAAAAAGAACCAAACAAAGAAGATGCATCTAAACAGAAGCTATATAAAGATGTGAAAATGTGTACACATACCAGCATGAAGAGAAGAAAAAGGAGAAAGAACATATTTATGTCTGCTATGGAGTTTGTGATGACCCTTAACTGTTCTGACCATGCCTTGCATGGATGCAGAGCATCTGGTGATACCAATCATACATACAACCCTAAAAAGCCAATTTGAGAAGTTAACCTAAGCATTCTTGTGGAAGGAACTTCTGAATACTTAAGACATTATTCTGCTAGTTAGTAATGTTATCAAAGCTCTGTGATAGTGTTGAAAGCTCATATTCCTAGTAGTTGGAATCACTGATTATCCAGCACCCAAAAATGAGAGCAAGGGTCATCAAGAAGTTTGTAATGTTCCACCAGTTCTGGAGAGATTAAAGAATATGGCAAAAAAGTAATTATGGGGAATAATAGATTTGAAAGGTTTGAAAACAGCATGACGTATTTAGATAATTGCAGTGTTGGGGGCAACAAAGAGATTAAGTTAAAACACTGGCTTTAATAGGAGAAAAATGGTACTCTGCAAAAAAATCTTGAAACAGCAACACCACATGGCCAGAACTTCCCATACAAAGATGGTGAAAATAATAGGTTTAAATAAATATAGCAAAAATGCTAAATCCTGAAAAATTGAAAGTGTAATGGAATATACTGGGTTTAATACAAAATGAGCTCAATCAACAACATTTGCTGCATAATATTAAGTACCACAAAAATAAATTTGACATGTTTTTCCTTAAAAACAAAGATTTAGGTTACAGTGAGACACTTACAATGGAAGTGAATGAGGCCAATATTTGGAGGGTTTAAAGGCAGAATTGTGAAATGTATAATTTTATTAATGGACCATGAAATCTTCTGTTAAAACTTTTGTATAATTTGAGATGTAAAGTTGTTTAAATCTTTTTTTAAGGTCATGTTAGGGTTTATGCCGTTATGTCATCATGGCAACAACTACACAGAAAAGGTTAGTATGCAATTTTAGCACACTAAAATCATGCATTGTTTATGTCTTGCGGCTATAAATTGATTGATTCTAAATGTATTAATTAACCCAGATTTTAATTTTATTTTTAAGAAAAGGAAGGAACAAATAGAAATACATTTTTGTAGTAACCAACATTATTTAACAAATGTCCTCACTATCCTCTGCAGGGCTTTGCGGTCCAAAACAGTGCAAGTCCCAAACCAGGCAGTGATGCAGCTGCTCAGGATGCTCTTAATAGTCCCTCTATAGAATGTAGTGAGGATGGGGGGTGGGAGATGTGCTAGAGATGCTGCTGGGCTTTCTTGGCAATAGAACTGGTGTTGAGGGACCAGGTGAGGTTCTCCGCCAGGTGAACACCAAGGAATTTGGTGCTCTTGACGATCTCCACAGAGGAGCCGTCGATGTTCAGTGGAGAGTGGTCACTCTGTGCTCTCCTAAAGTAACAACCATCTCTTTTGTTTTGTCCACATTCAGAGACAGGTTGTTAGCTCTACACCAGTCCGTTAGCCGCTGCACCTCCTCTCTGTATGCTGACTCGTCGTCCTTGCTGATGAGACCCACCACGGTCGTGTCATCCGCAAACTTAATGATGTGGTTCGAGCTGTGCATTGCTGCACAGTCGTGAGTCAGCAGAGTGAACAGCAGTGGACTGAGCACACAGCCCTGGGGGGCCCCAGTGCTCAGTGTGGTGGTGGTGGAGATGCTGTTCCCGATCTGGACTGTCTGAGGTCTTCCAGTCAGGAAGTCCAGGATCCTGTTGCAGAGGGAGGTGTCCAGGCCCAGCAGGTTCAGCTTTCCAATTGAGGAATGATTGTGTTGAATGCTGAGCTGAAGTCTATGAACAGCATTCAAATGTATCTAGGTGGGTGAAGGCCAGATGGAGGGTGGTGGCGATGGCGTCGTCTGTTGAATGGTTGGGATGATACGCAAACTGCAGTGGGTCTAGTGAGGGGGTGACGAAGCACTTCATGATAATGGGAGTGAGTGAGTGCGACGGGATGGTAGTCTTTGAGGCAGGACACTGAAGACTACTTTGGCATGGAGGCGGTGGCCTTGAAGCACGTTGGAACGACAGCGCTGCTCAGAGAGATGTTGAAGATGTTGGTAAGAACATCTGCCAACTGGTCTGCACATCCTCTACTGCAAGGAATGTTGTCTGGTCCAGCAGCCTTCCGTCACATCAGCCGTGGTAAGACAGCACCTGGTTGTTGGGAGGAGGGGTGGTCTTCCTCGCCACCACGTCGTTCTGCGCCACAAACCGAGTGTAGAAGTCGTTCAGCGCATCTAGAATGGAGGCATCTTTGTTACAGGCAACTGATGTTGTCCTGTAGTTGGTGATGGCCTGGATGCCCTGCCACATGCGCCATGTGTTTATAGTCTCCATAACTGCATTAACGGTCAAACGGAATAACAGAACACTGGAAAAAGTACGCGAGTGAGAACATAAACACACAAATTACTCGTTAATTAATATTTGTCATAACATCACCACTGGGGCTTACATTGAAAGGCTGTTGTGACAGATGAAACCGGCTAAAAAGTTAGCATTTCTAACACTGAAATCATGGTAGATAAAAAGGGATTGTCGTTTCTCGAGACAAATTATTTTATTTAATTTTCAACGTTAATGTTGTGTTTAATCAGAAACACAGTTGATCAAGTTTACGATTTTTTTGTTTTTGTTTTGAGAATCACGAGATGAAAGCGTTGTATTAAAATCTAATTCTCTTCCAAAATATTTACCAGTAAATTAATACATTTCCTAAAATTGCAGGAAGCACACGTCTTCGTGGGGAGGGTGCGTCTTTTGAGTTGTGCCAGAGCCATATATAAAGAGAGTTGCGACAACTCCATTGACTCCAATGGAATGTTTTTTTACAGCAATGGCGGCTCGTGGAGCCTCTCAATAGTTCCCGGAAGTAGCAGCAAACACCGTAGAGATGCATCAGAACAAACCGTTTGCGACGCACTTTTAAAAGGTGAGACGTTTAAAGACTAATATTATCTTATTCTGTGTATTATCAGTACATTTAATAAAAATAACTTGTAAATTAAAACCTTATAGTTGAGTATTACTCATTAAATTAGGAGATATGGGATGTTATCGGATAACTAACAGATTAGGCAAGGATTGGAGCTGGATAAAGTTAGTAACGAACACCCTATTAATTGTAAAATCTTTGCAAATACCTCACACATTTTTTTGTTGTTGTAATTTTTATTTATATTTAGATTGCTCCTGCTGACTTGAGCCAACAATTTTTTTCTCCTCTCCATGTCAGTGGGGAAGCCATACATTCAGCACACCTTTCTCTGAGCGATTGGAGCATCCCCATGCAGCACAGCAAACCATGCTGAAGACTATGCAACGACAACATGAAAGAAAGGACACATACAAAATGCTTGGCATGCTATTTAATTTATTAGAAATGTATTCATGAATTGCTGTAGATAGTTATTGCATTTATTTGAATAAAAATACAAAAAAAGTAATATCGTAATATATTATTACAATTTAAAATAACTGTTTTCTATTTTAATGTATTTTAAAATGTAATTTACTCCTGTGATGCCAAGCTGAATTTTCAGCCTCATTACTTTTGAACGGCAGATTATATACGAGTATGCCTAAAGCTGAATATATTGTGTATATGAATAAGTATTGTAAGAATTATACATTAGATATATAATATTTATAATACATAAATAATTATATTACTATATATAGAATTGTAAGAATTGTAAACAATAAGCTTCATTTCACTAAATTTTACATTTACGTAACTGCTGCTAATAGTTAATAGTTAATTGACCCATTGTGCGGTGCGAGCTGGAAATCACCTGTCACCAGCCTGTCTCTGTACTATCTGAAAAGTCATAAATATGACATTAGTTACCTTGAGATTAGTGAAAACAATGAACATGAGGTAACATAAAAAGGCAACAGAAACCCTAGCCTGAAATAAGTTGAGGCAAATAACGGTAAGCGAACACTAATCCTCAAATATTAGCTGATTTGATCTTTAAAAAACAACATCGCTGTAACAACATACTCATGCTACATACATATGTCGGTGTGTTACATAAATATATAAAATAAATGCATTTATTGACTACTAATTACCAGAAATCGCAGTTCTGTCACTCTACTCTAACAGTTTGGAATGACCACAAAAGCACTTCCTGGAACTATCTGAAGTCTACGTGAATCACGTGACGATCAAGCATTTAGAATTTCCGTTGTCGCAACTCTCCTTTATATGGCTCTGAGTTGCGCTTTCTTCATCAAGAATGATTGCTTTGGAGATTCTCGCAATCTGATCCTCTAATAATAATATAGACAGACTTAAATTGAAACATTTCTATCCATTCTCACTCCAGTTATGGCACAGATGTCACAGTTGTTCTTGAAGTGAGAACTCTTTTAAAAAGTCGATAAGAGAAATAAAAATGGGAAAGTTGCAATCGAAACATGACAGTTTGGGGTGGGGGTGGTTGGAAGAGGGAAAGGAGATGTAGTTAGTTGGAGTGATATGTCAGAGGCTGGTGGAAACAAGTTGCAAAATATAGATCAGTGGTTTGGGAAATGCCTTCGATTATTGTGGTGATGCTGTGCGCATTAACAATTTAATTCAGAGATCAGAGTTTGTTGTTTGGGCCAAAGCGCTTCATCTTGCATCTATGCATCTTCTTCTGTGAACCGGATAATGACATGCAGAGTGCAAGCGCCTCTAGTGGCAGGTGACTGTATCGACAGCCTTATCAATGTCTGCTGTCATGATTACTGAATGCATTTGTCCTGAAATTAATTAATCTGCAATCGATAAGCTTAATCGATCAAATTGTTAATGATAATTAATACATTTTCATTAATCATTAACATCCCAAGTGGCCATCACAAAGCCCTGACCTCAGTCTGATAGAAAATGTGTGGGCAGAACTGAGAAAGCGTGTGCGAGTTAGGAGGCCTACAAACCAGTTACACCAGTTCAGTCTGGAGGAATGGGCCAAAAATTGATTTGGCTAAGGTGTATGTTAACTTCTCTCTTCAACTGTATATATATATATATATATATATATATATATATATATATATATATATATATACACACACACACACACACACACTGCATAATCTCACTGGTATAACAAATGTTGCTATATCAATAAATATAAGCAATCTTGCAAGCTACAGCTGTGTGCATTAAAGTATTCTCTCCTGTCTTGATATTTTAGAGACTCACAATAATTTTTAAATCCTCTTTGAAACAACAATAGTAAAGGTTTATCGTTTGGTTACTGTTCAATAAAAACTGAATAGGTAACTGAATAGTAATTCCAATTCAAAAGTTTTGAACCAGTTATACACTTCTCAGACTAAAATGTGATATATACACACAAGAAAAGTAAGTGATCCGCCATAAACAATAAGGAAAAACGATGATTAAAATCAATATTTAATCCGCAGTTTACATCGCCTCGTCCAAGTTTTCTCCAGTTCAATAATTCCATTCTGCTGTAAATGGTCGTGAGGATCTGCAGCAGGGACTGTTGTGTACTGGATTGTGCTTGAGTCTATTCCAAGACCACAAAAGTTTGAATCAGTCTAGTCCAGTCTCAATGTTTTTAGCATATGGTGTCAGATGTTCTAGTACATTGAGCCGTGGTCAAACCGCAACCGACTTAGCTCAGTAATGATTAAACAGTATGTTGTCTCTCTCTCTCTCACCATGTTATAAGGGTTCTATCCAGGAGTTTGGTGACCGGAAGTGTGAGGAAACAAAGCCAGGCACCGTTCCTAACCTCATGAGAGGACAGCAGTGTGAATGGGTGGAACAGGGGTGGGCTCCTATTGGCAGGAAAACCCCCCTCAGAGCTGGTAATCTGAGCCCACATGAAAGGCCCTAGAGCAGGCAGAGCGTGGCAGAGGCTTGGCCATGATGATGGGAGAAATCAATGGCAAAAAGACAGATAACTTAGCACACTTCTCCTCTGAGATATTGCTTTTGGATTTCCTTGCTAGGAAAAGATGGGAACTAATGGAGCAAAAAAGTGTTACTCGATAGCAACCTTCTTTATGTCGTGGGGGAAAACTAAAACAAAAAAACATTATTACAGAATGTGCAATCTACTATTTTCTATACAATGAAAGTGAATGGTGACCATGGCTGTCAAGACAGATTATCAGTGAATATTGCCCTGTATAGTATGTTCCTCACACAAAGCTATGAAATGGCTACAGAAGACTTGGAATATAGTGCGCAGGTTGTATGGATAACTTTTATGATGCTTTTTTATCCTTTTTCAAGCTTGACCAACATGATCACACAGGAAGTCTGCATGTTGATTCCGAGAGTTCCTGTACAATATTAGCCATGCACATTGTGCTGCAGCCGACACACCAACAAGAGCCATCTCCTATCAAAGATTTTGCAACGGCTCCGGCATGTTTACCTTCCACTGTGGTGCGACATGAGTTAAAACCAGGAAGTAATCACGTTCCCATAATTAGTGGCGAGTGCGATTTTGGAGGTTCTATTTTTCCCTCTAACGTTACATTTTTACTCAACTGATGGTTAGGTTTAGGTTTGGGGGTTGGGTGGGGGGTTACAGTTTATAAAATGTGCATTTCTCTTCACTGATTTACAGCCTATATCTGAAAAAAAAAACACAAAAAAACGTGCTTTTGGCACCCTTCTGTGGACATTTCACCTTGAAAATGGAGCTCACATGCACCTGCGCAACAACATATTTAATGAGAGTTTGTGACTTAATATTTGGTTATAATGTGGTACATGATATCAAGCTGGCATGCATGACTAACACCATGTCTACATCATGTAAGGAACGTCACTTTAACTCTTTAATTTCAAAGTAACAGCTACAGCATATGTGCTGTGTTCATTATATAGATTACTTAATATATGTGAAGCGAACATATTGCTTATTCACAATACAGCATTACCTTTTGTACCTTAATGCTTTTGAGGTTTATTAAAAAAACTGCTATGATAAACTACTCTCAATTTTAGATGTACAAATTTGTGGTCGTCAATTACAACAAAAGTCAGAAAATATTAATTATTCTTCAAATACTGTATAATGTAATACAATTGCAAATTGATATTCAACTATGATTTTTGTTGAAACAATTCAGTTGTTTTCCTTTATTCAAATGTAACAAACCTTCCATTACAGTCAGAACACAAACAAAAAAGTATCTAAATAGAACTCATTGAATACGGGATGAAGTGTGCCATTTCTTTATGTGCGTGCAAGAAATTGGATAAGCCTATGTAAAAAGACAGAACTGATGCAAACACGAAATTTATGGAAAATTGTCAAAATTATTCACAACATAATTTTACCCCATATAATTACACTATATAAACCTAAGTTTGCTGTGGGTGCACTGCACCCATTGAAGCTCTGCTATAGCATGGAAATTACTAAACAAGTCCTAACCCTTCTTTTTTGTCAGATACAGCAGAACATTCAAAGAATTTTATAGTGAGATGTGTTGCCTGCATACTTGCAGTGTTTAAGGTCTTTGAGTTGGTTGCAAGAGTGTCAGATGTTGAGAAATGGATCGATTATCTGGAGTCATCAGAAAGGGAATTATCTGCTAATCCGCTTGCACACCAAGATAGATGTGGAAAGCATTTTGGAAAAACTGGAAGATCTTGAAAATAGAAGTTGATGAAATAATGTACGGATTGTTGGAATTCCTGAGCATGAAGGCAGAGATATGGTGAAATTCCTAGATGAAAGACCCTGATCAAATCTGGCAAAATTTCTGAGATTATCTGATAAATATCTTGTGTTTCGCAAGGCGGGCAGCAAAGGAAAGCTTTTCTTGTTCCCGGACTTTGCGAATTCAACAAAAGAGAATCACTTTTACAGTGATTTTTCTTGCAAAACTGAGAATAGATACTAAGGATGGCCACAAAGTATTTACGTGTCCCAAGCAAGCACTGTCCTTCATAGAAACAATGGGTGAGTAAGCCATTTGGTGTTTCTCATGTAGCTCCAGTGTGGATTAACTTGCTGTACTTACTCTTGGCTGTCTGAGGAAGTTGGGTATAATTTTTGTGATTGTTCCGCCTAGCGACTGAAGGATGTTTTGTGGAATAACACTCCTTCAAGAAACTTTTGCATTGATCTATGATTGTTTTACACTGAAGTTCCCGGCCAGATTGAGAATGGATACTAAGGATGACCACAAAATATATACATGCCCACACAAATTATGTCTTTTATAAAGTTGACAGACTGAGTAAGTCATGGTGTATTTTTTATGCGGCCACTGAGTGAATTTGACTCGCTCAATACACTCTTGATGATCCGAGGAACCGGGACGCCTGTTTGTACCTGTTGTGCTGATACCGCCTACATCAGCCTAGCAGCTGGAGTTTGTTTTGTGGAATAACACTGCTTCGGGACAGTTGTGGATTAATCTGTTTTTTCTTTGTGCTTATGCCTCCTGTTGGCTGGAGTTTGTTTTGTGGATTATTTTGCAGGATATTGGAATGATTACTGTGGAATAATTAATGCTTCTCAACAACTTCTCTGGTGATGTAATGTGGAATAATGAAGGTCTCTTTTAAACTTGTTTTGTTGGGTAGCTGCAGCTACCCCCTGTTCTAAAGATGTTCTAAGGAATCTGTTTTTTCTCTCTCAGGTTTCACACGTACCTCGAATGTATGTCACCCCCATATAAGGTAAAGAACCATTTCATTGGTGAGGGTCCAGTGGAATGTGGTTTTTCTGGACCATATAACAGAATGCTGAAACAATAAACGTTGAAGAGAGATTTGATAGCATTGGTTCTCTGTGTCATTTCTTTCTTCCCTCAGCTGAGCCGTATCGAGACGGGGATTGCAGATCAACAAAATAAATTAAATACACTGGATGACAAAATTATCTAACAATTACGTCATGCTGCACTCATAAACACTAATGTTGGAATGTGGTCTGTATAATCTTGTTTTTGACACACATGTATTTTTCTTTTATATTAAAATATAAAATGTTAATATGAGTGGGTTATCTTTTTTCACGTGCAATGTGAATGGATTGGGGCACCCCATAAAAAGATGGAAGATTATTTATTTTATTAAGAGTAAGAAATGTGATATAGTGTTTCTTCAAGAAATGAATTTTTCCTCACAGGAAGCTGAAAAATATGGGAAGATATGGGGAGGGCATGTTTTCTTTAGTGCTGGCTCAAGTAAGAGCAGATGAGTGATTACACTGAAAAGTAAACATCTACAATTCAAATCTCCAAAACAGATTAAAGATAAATTAGTGAGAATCATTATTGTTTTAGCAGATATTCAGGGGCAAAGTTTGGTTTTGGCTAATATTTTTTGCAACTAATGTTGATGATCAGGGCTTTTATATTGATCTTGAAGGGATGTTGCATGGACTCAGCCCTTGATCATAGTGAAACAAAAGTGTGTTAGCCCCCTAGAGCAACATTGATTCTTCACAGGA